>NC_134564.1:5504780-5824671 GCF_025594145.1 Primulina tabacum
AACTTGAAAATCGTAGCAAGCATTCCTCGAGTCTTGAAGAATGCCGTCAAATTTTGTCGTCCATACACCTCCATGTCAATGTTTTCTCTTCAATAAATTCTCTATTAACATAGAGAGGCCATAGGACTAATGCAGCTCAGTGTAGAACTTGGTGGAGAAAGAATGACTCCACCATAATCAGAAGTCAAAGCTGTCAGCGGTGTTGACAACATTGGGCTCAACATCAGCAGTATATTCAGTCACCTGTAAAATGTGAGAGAGAATTAAGAAGGAAAACAAGAATTACGCACAAACGCACAAAGAAATCACGAGAGCAAGAAAGATTGCGAGAGTAAATAAGAACAAGCAAAAGTAATTATCAGGTACTCCTCCAACTAAGCAATAGGAATCCCGAGTATGGCATCCCCAAACCACTCCTATAACCTAAGAACTATAAGAACTCGATTGGTATTTCTTTTTAAATTGATTCCTCTTTGATTTGAATTTCTATGGCTTCTGCTGTTGTTATGATTGATGAGGTGGATAAGATGTACTCATTGAAACATATGCACCACCATTGGGTATCTGAGGAGCATGAGGTGGTCTGCCTCATCGCTGTCCTGAATCGATCCCTATCACCTTATCCAAAGCCTCAGCATAAATCACAGGCAAACCAGTCATAAGGAAAGGGTAAACCTTATTGTATAATCCTTCCATAAACTTTGAAAGCTTGCCCTTATTACTAACAGCCACATGAGATACATATTCTTCAACAATCATGTTTCACTTAACCAGTCGATTAAATTACGAATTTCTAGATTAATAGGATGATGGAAAGTATTCATGGGCGAATTTGGCACGTAAAACTTCCCAAGTGATTTCCTTACCCACTTCCAGCAACACCTTGGTAGTAATCTCCCACCAATGCTACGTATGATCATGTAACTAAAAAATTGTCACTTCAATTGTCTACCAGATTCATAATTTACCATGTTAAAGAGATAGTCCATATGCCTCAACCATCCCTATCATCGCTCACTTTATCATTACCAAAAAGTTTCGATTGATTCATATCTTGAAATCTAGCCACTACTAACTCCGTCTCATCAATTCAATGGGTTAGTTGTTGTACCTCAACTTTGACATTTTGGGAACCTCCTCCAGCAGGACGCCCATGTCTTGCTCTCATCACTCCTTCATTTCATGTCATATATCTAAGATACTAACATTAAATCACACCACGCAAGTAGTTTCAAATACAGAACACAAGCGCATAGTTTATGTTGTAGACTCAAGTGTGATAACTCTAGTTTGAGCATATCTCAGTTTGATGCTAAATGTGAGGGCTCATTAATTTAATCATATTTTATTAACACGCAAAACATGATTAATTATTAAACAGCAGAAACATGTTAAAAATTTACTTTTGAGCTTACAAAAATTTTTTCATAGTCCCTCGTAAATAATACATGTTAGAAAATCAAATACTTAAAATAACTCATATATGCTCAACCATCTCAAATCATAAAAACGTGTCAGTCTGACACAACAATAGTAAAAACTATCCAAAATATCATAGAGCCAACAATAATTTATAATACACAATAAAATCACAAAATAACTCAGAACACAAAAAATACATAATAAAACAAGCAGGGGAATCTAGGGAAATGTCTAACCCAAACACACTATGGATAAATAAACATCAACATGATGTTTAAAAATTAATACCTCCATACAAAACATGTTGGAATTGGTTCCAACTATTCTGAATGTTAAACGAATATAACTCTTCTTTTAAAGGAATATTTCAGCCAACACTAGGGTTTGAGAGAGGAAGATTTCGAAAATCATTTGTTGAATGTTATGTCCAATGATAGGCTCACATAGCCTATTTATAAATTTGTCACCAATCTCATGTTGGTCTCCAACTAATGAAGTTGAAATAGGACTTGTACACTTCAAGTCCATCAAAAGTCTCTATATGTTTTTAAACAATTTTTTATTCTTTTCATAATCTTGATCGAAGATTCAATATCACTGATGTGATGATTATATATAACTCATTATTATGATATGTAGTTTTTTTTACCCACTGAACTCATTCAAAGCAACTCTCAATTTCGGAATACTTTCATACAAATTTGGCGGTTGTAATGTTTTTGGCAGTCTCTCTCTCTAATTTTAAAAAATGAAATATGCATATAAACTCTTTTGTAAGCTAAACGATGAGAAAAAATTATTATTGTCATGTCCCGTGACCGGAATGTTCGACACCAACATTTTTTAATAATTTAACATTGAAAACAATTAGTCCTGTAATACATCAAATATTCATAACCAACCTATTTCATGGACAATAACTATCTTTACAATAATAAAGGAATTCAAATGCGGAACTCGGAAGCATGCAACTTTGATATGATCTAACTTCAACAAAATCTCAAGTGCACGAAATAACGTAAAGTCTTCATAACCAGCCCCAAACATCTTCTGCTCGTCATAATGTAACAAGTCTTCAGAATCAGTCTATTTCAGGAAGTGGAGATCGATCTACAACAATAAAAAAATTAAAAAATTAATGAATATTTGAAAAGAACATAGCATGGCAAAAACCAGAACTTATGATGAACATAACATAGTTTAATGCATAAATATTTTATCTTATCATCTATGTTTTAGTGATCAATCCTCTCTATATTACTTTGTTGATGGGTGATGTTTATAACAATTATCATAACTGTAAGGAATATTGCTTAACAGATGTAATGTTATGAATTTGTGTTATATCAGAATTAAGTGTTGTGTCAAATGTTACAATATTTAAGACAACATGCAGCGGAATATTAAAATTTATAACACATATTAACTTTAATATAGATGGACAAGATTAAATATGCACAAATATAAATACTTGTGCGGTGCCTCAGTGCAAAAATTATTCACTAGAAAATCAAAACGTTTACAAAAACCAATCACTAGTGATCCTCACAAAAATCAATTTTCTCAACACTTTGAGAAAACAAATGCTTTCTAAAAGTCATACAACCAGAATAAAAAATTATTCAAGAAAGCGAATCGATGCAAAAGTGTGAGGTAACGAAACACGATCTTCAGCCAACAGTTTCACGTGTATTGTCTGAAGTGTCCTCAGCAATCACGGCAGCATGTTCACAGCAGCAACAACGTTGATAATATTTTTCTTAAAAAACTCCACGAAGTGCGGAAAGTGAGTATATGATGATCAAGCATCGGTCCCGTCAATGTCCTCCTTTTTCTTATTTATAAACATCATCTACCTTGAGTTTATCTCCACAAATAACCTATCAACAAAGAAAGTAAATATTGATACCTTCTCAAGATAACATTTACATATTTATCTCAATCATCTAGAAAGAAAAATTCATTAAGTATTATACACAATCAAATCAATATGAAAAGTTAATATTAAGGAATCTTTTAAGTTAAGAAATTATATCAATTAAATTAAGAGATAATATTTCCCTTCATCTCCCCCCTTTTTGCATTTCTGGACAAAATGAGATCAAAACCCATTATCCTTGCATCTCCCCCTGAATTCGAGATTTTTCTCCTCTGAATAAAATCAAGTTAGCACGAGTGTTGTTAGAATTGTTGGCAACACTTGAGACAACATTGCATAAAACAAAATTCATTAGATCAGCGCAACAACCACATTTCAAGGAAACATAAGAAACAGCAAACAGAGCAAAGACCTAACAAAATTAACCAACAAATATAATAGAACCATCGAAAAACCGACGAAACACTTTCAACACAACACTTTCAATTCCCATCCTCTTCATCAATGTTCTCTTCCTCATCAGTGTCTTTCCGTCCCAGATGGACTAGCCTCGCCACCAGTACCAGCAGGGGTTTGATCATGATCTCCCCCTTTTTGTCCAGAATGGACACCTACCTCTAACAACAGCCTGTAGTTTGCCACCAGATTTTCATAGTAGGCTATGTCAGCCTTGGCTTTAGTAATCTTATCCAGGGCATGATTAATTTGAGCGTGAACTTCCGGAACGGTGAGTAGTATAAACCCAGGGAAATCTTGAGTGGCAGAGAGGCATGGGGAAACATCAGAAGCAGTTGGCGCGGTACTGGACTCAGACCAGGGAGGTCGAGTTTTCTGTTGCCCTTAAAGATGCAGGAGCAATCCGAAACATGTCACTGGTATCCGAGAGTTGTTCATCAACGTCTCGGATAAATCCTTGAGAAACTAGCATACCATATATGAGTGATGGATATGGGAGCTTCGATGCCTTGAGGCCTCCGGCAGGCATATTGAAGGACAATCTTAAAGACTAACTTCCCAAAGTTGAAAATTACCCATGTCCCTATGGCGTGAAGAACATCACCTTGTGTCTGGTCACAATCATGGAATTGTGGAGGGATTCCAATACGAAATTGTCAATCTTCGTAGCAATGAGTAAAATGTTGTCAGATTTGCTGCGGACAGCCGCTGAGGGGTAAGTGGGAAAACAGTAATGAGCCCCCCCAGCGAGTATGGAAGTAACTTCATGAATATCTGGGAGAAGGCCATCTTCATTTTTGGTTGGAGTCTGGTAAGTGCACATGTATGGTAGTAGGATAGAATTCGTAGACCCTGTGTCTAACAAAACTTCCCATACTTGTTCGATCGTTCCTCACCCACTCCTGGTGATCAGTTGGCATAGAATTCCAATACAGGTCTACGGCAAAATGGTGTGACTGCTGGACACCTGGAAAGCAGATGGAAGTATTGAGAAAGACACCAAGTTGTGTCGTGCGAAGACATCAAAATCAATATTCTTTTCCTCGAGGAAACCTCGATTCGAATATAAGTACCACTGCAAGACAGCCTGCTCGGAGTAGAAATTTGTGGTGAATGCGCTGTCAAGATCATAATCACTGAAATCAGTGCTTGCTGAAATGTTGTCATCATCTGACACAACATTGTCCTTCCCAGAGGATGTTTTCAACGCCGTCGTTCAATACGTCATCTGTGGACTTTTGAAGAGGAACCAGTGAGGTTATTCTCATCAGATTCTTGCACTTCCTCAGGAGTGTGTTTGTCCTCAGACATTTCAGCTGTAAAGGCAGGAGCAGATTGCTTGGCTTTCTTCATACTCGCTAACACTTGGGCCAAGGACATTTCAACTTCATCAGACGAAGTTGTCTCCTGCTGTACAGCTTGTGGGGCTTCATCAGAGGGTGTGTGAGTCTTCCTTACCAGAGTACGAGGAGGAAGACTAGTAGCAACCCGTGGTGCGGGCTTTTTGCGGGCGACTAACTCGTAGTCCCCGTCATCTGAATCATCTCCCGAGGTTTCTGCTGGATCAATGAGGGACGGGCGAGTGGAGAGCTGGCCCTCTGTAGCGAAATCTCTTGCCTGGTGTGAGATCTGGGTTATACCCAGCCTGTATTTTTGATCGTCTTACCGGTGGTCATTGTGGATGGGAAACCTAAAAATAGGAGGATTTTCGAGGTTTACTGGATTTCCCATGGCTCTCCTGGGGCAATGATCTCCAACGGTTCTGGCGTTTCAACAGCAGGGATAATCTGTAGATTTGGAGCAGTGGGTGTTTCATCAGATGTTGCGGGAGTTGGGGCAACATCCTCGCAATGACCCATCTCACTTCGAATGTCATGTGGATCGTAGCCCTTTCCTGCCATTGATAGAGTATAAATTGTGCGTGAGAAAATGAAAAATGCAGAAAAACATAGAGAAATGTGTGATGAAGACACAAAATCTGAAGGACTATTATGCAGTTACTGATGAGTGAGGTGTTGTGAATCAAGGAGATAAACATGAAAGCACAGTGCAAGGGTAACAAAAATTCAGTAACCGAGCTAATCTACCGGTAAAAAATAACGGGCAGAAGATTTAACCGTCATTTCCTAGAAGAGTATCGAGATAATTACGTACAATATCTTTTGAAATAATTTCCAGAACTAACATCCACATCGAATTAACACTACTAATTCATCAAGGATCACAAATATCAACTTTCTAGTAAATTCTGGATTTTTGAGATTTTCTTTGTTGAAGTACTTAACCCCTCATAATGCAACAATATTCACAATGTTATGTTATGCATGAGTTATTTATGCCTAAAAACAGAATGTAACAGAAATAGAAACATGAAGCCAAGTTTGAGATATGATTACAGATGAATTTTTTCACGAATATTGGCAACATCTTCTGACAACACGTCAATTCCTACAACTATTTTTGATTTTTCTGCACACTTAGGGACTTAACAACTTTCTGATAATAGAAGTGGTAGCTCCTACACTAGAAGAACGGTCTTCTTTTGGACTTCTCTAGGCACCTTTTTTAAAGTTCTTCTATTTTGATTTCTGTATTAAATTCAGAAGAGGTAGCTCTCACACTAAAAGTACAGTCTTCATTGGACTCTTTTAGGTAGTTTTTTCCAATATTTTCTTCTGATACGAAGCATGTTTATAGATATTTTCAACCTACTCAACTCACTTTTCACATGGACAGACTCATGATGTACATGATTATCCTTCACTACTTAGTGACTCAATTAGAGTATTTTTCATGTCCAAGTGTGTTAAACAAGATAGAATAAGGAATTGTAAGTGTAACAGAAGATTAAGCAACATCATTCCAACACATCATATCATAGTATGCATGAAAATGCAGAATGTCTAATGCCTAAAAATGCACATGCACGTCAGGTGTTTTCCGAGATGTTGTAACATCTAAGACAACATCTATGATGGTTTAGAAAGAACACTTGCTGAGAGACTTCTGAGGTTGGAAAATCTCTCAAAATCTAATCTTTTTGTGAATATGTCGGCCAGTTGGTTATTTGTACCAACAAATTCCATCCAAATCAACCCTTTTTTACTAGATCTCGAATAAAGTGATGTCTAATGTCAATGTGTTTTGTTCGAGAGTGTTGTACGGGATTTTTTTGAAATGTCAATTGCACTAGAATTATCACAGGACACAACTAAGGTTTCACTCTTAAGTTCATAATCTTCTATCATTTGATTCATCCACAAAAGTTGAGCACAACAACTTCTAGCTGCCACATATTTCGATTCAGCAGTTGAAATTGAAACACAATTTTGTTTCCTACTATGCCACAAGATCAAATTATTGCCAAGATAAAAACAACATCCAGATGTACTCTTTCTATCATCTAAGTTTACCAGCCCAGTCAGAATCAGAAAAATCTACCAAATTGCAGTTAGTTTCTTGAGTGTACCATACTCATAGATCATTTGTTCCAGCTATGTAACATAGAATACGCTTAACAGCTTTTTAAATGGGAGATTTTAGGATTGGCTTGGTATCTAGTACACAAGAATGATGTCAGGTCGACTGGCTGTCAAATACAGGAGGCTTCCTATGATGCTGCGGTATAAGGTGTTGCCAACATTTTCGGCAACATCATCTTTGCATAGTTTTCACTCGAGCCTATAGGAGTTTTTCATATGTTTTGTGTTTGACTAGATTCTTGGCATACTTACTTTGACATAGAAAAATACCATCATGCGTTTGTTTGATTTGTAAGCCAAGAAAAAAACTCAACTCACCAACCATGCTCATTTCAAAAGTATAAGACATACACTCAACAAATCATTAGCATGTTGTTTAGAGGATGCACCAAAGATTATATCATCAACATAGACTTGGCAGATAAGAATTTCACCTTTTTGACTTTTGAATAAAAGAGTTTTGTCTATCTCACATCGTTTGAAGCCAATTTCAAGTAGATATTCAGTCAATCTGCCATATCAAGCACGTGGTGCTTGCTTCAAACCATAGAGAGCCTTTTTCAACTGTACACATGATCCAAATGATATGGATCTTCAAATCATTTAGGTTGTCTAACATATACTTACTCCCACAAGATACCATTCAAAAATGCACTTTTAACATCCATTTTAAAAGGTTTGATTTTCTTATAGCATGCAATGGCTAGCAATAGTCGAACTGACTCAATGCAGACAACAGGAGCAAAGGTCTCATCAAAATCAACCCCCTCAACCTGTGTATACCCTTGAGCAACCAATCTTGCTTTGTTTCGAATAATGTTTCCGACTCATCATTGTTATTTTTTAAAAGTCCACTTTTGTACCAATTATATTACCATGGTCAGGAGGTGGAACCAGATTACAAACATCATTTCGAATAAATTTTTTAAGTTCATCATGCATTGCATTAATCCAAATTCATCTTTCAAAGCTTCATAAACATTTTTGGGTTCAAATTGAGATACAAAACATGAAAATCTTACATGTCAGTACATGGTGCTCATGCACACTAGTCCACCATCTTCCGGTAATCGAATTTCTCTTTCTTTCGGGTTTGGACTTCTCCATGAACACTTCCAATTATTTGAGATGATGGATGATTTTTCTGGATTTTAGTTGGAATGTTCTATCCATCATCTGCATCATCATTTTTCTTTCTTTCGGGTTTGGACTTCTCCATGGAAGGTTCAGTGACTTCAGTGTCACATGTTGTGTTAAGTGTTGCAACATCTGGAGCAACATCTATATTTTCCAGTGAAGTAGAAATTTCAGCAAGTCATCTACATCATCCTCGACAGTTTTCTTTTTAAGATCTGCATGATCATAAAAAACAACATTAATAGATTCCATAATATTCCTATTTCTAAGATTAAACATCCGGTAAACACGACTATAGTGGCATATATGAGGAATAAACACTTGTCACTCTTTGAATCAAATTTTGCAAGTTGATCCATGTCATTCAAACATAGCACACACAACCAAAAACATGAAAATCATTTAAGGTTAGGCTTCTTTTCCATAATTATCTCATACGATGTAATAGTCGAACCGCTTCTCAAATACACCCTATTTGAAATATGACATGCGGTGTTAAGGACTTCTGCCCAAAAACGCTTTGAAATGCACTTTGAAGTCAACATCACCCTTGCAATTTCTTGAAGTGTTCTATTCTTACGTTCGGCTATCTCATTTTTTTGTGGTGTCTTTGGAGCAAAAAATTCATGTGAAATACCTTTCTTGTCACAAAAAGATGAAAATGAAGAGTTTTCAAATTCCTTACCATTGTCAGTCCTTATCCTTCTCGCCTTCAAATTATGAAAGTTTGTAATCCTTGTGATCAATTGTTTAAAGACATCGAAGTGTCTGACTTTTCCTTAATAAACTTATCCAAGAAAATCGTGAAAGTCATCTACACACACAAAGGAATATTTCTTACCTCCGAAACTTTCAACTTCCATAGGACCCATAAGATCCATGCGGAGTAACTCGAGACAACGTGTTGTCCCAGATGATGGCAACACAGGGTGTGACACACGAGTTTGTTTACCTTTTTTGACAGTCTCCACAAATATACGGTGTACTCGATGATAGATGAGTCATGCCTCTAACAACATCATACTTACACAATTTTTCATAGTTTTGAAGTTCACATGACCGAGTTTTGATGCCAAAGGTCTAGCTCAATGAGTTGTGCGTGTTTGCATGTGTGTTCCTTACCTATTTGATAGCAGTTATCCGAAGACTTTGTTCATGTCATAATGCACATGTTAGCTTCATCAAAAACCTCACAAGTATGTTTATCAAATTTGACATGTAAATTATCATCGCATAATTGGCTTATGCTTATCAAATTTGAATTTAATCCTTCAACATGAAGCATATTGTGAAGCTTTGGTAGTTCTTCGACATTCAATGTACCTTTTCCAACAATCCTTCCTTTAGCTCCCCTCCATAGGTTACCCTACCACCTTTTTTATCAACATAATCAGTGAGATATTCTCGTGATCCTGTCATATGACGCGAGCTTCCACTATCAAAGTACCAATAACCTGCAGTGTCAGTTTATAAGGAAGTATAGACAACATTACAATGAGTTTTTATCTTTGGTACCCAAATTTGTCTTACTGTAGGTCGATGGTTGAAGGTGTTGCGGAAAGTGTTAGACAACATTCGGGCAATATCTGGGTCGACTTTTGGTTCATGCGGTCATTCCTGAGTTTAAATCAGTAGGGCCTGATGTGTCCATGCTTAGAACAATAATGACATACATACCTGTGTTTTCTTTTCTCAGGAACAGGTGCGGCTGGTTGAAGGATCGAGTGTGCTAGTGCCTTGGAGGTCATTTTGAATACTATATTCTCCAATGAGCTGCAATAGCTCGTGTTCTAAGAATGTTAACACCGATGAATTAAATTGTGTTTGGTTTAAAACCAAGCGGAAGAAACTCGAAGTAATTCTTCGTGAAGAAGAATGTTATATTAGAAAACATTTTATCTCATGTAAACTGAATAACCGAAAAAAGGTAGATTAGTTTTTGCATTCATCAGTTCAGTTATGGTGACAACTGAATTGACGAATACTCTAACTGATCCAAACAATTTGAAAATATTAGTTAATCAGTTAAATACACAAGACATGTTTATGGATGTTCGGAGACTTCAACTGATCCTATGTCACCCCTTCTACCGCCTCGGGTAGTATCTACTAGACGACTTTGATTTATACATACTTTGTACAAACCCACTCAGCTAGGACTTACACTACTGCCTAAACTGAACTCCTAGCTACGACTGAAGGCAGCACCTTCCAGCCAACACTTCTTTAACGTCTATGTGTCCAAGACTACATACACAAGTTTAACGTCTTTGTGCAAGACTGTATTCGAGTGGTTGAGAGTGTTTGTGTGTGAGAACTAAACAAGGATGTTCTCACACACTGAGGGAATAAGCTTCTAAACTAAGCAGATAACATGTTAAGTGTCCCTCTGGGCTGATTGCTTCTGAAAGATGATGTGCAATGTGTGTGCCCTTTCTTTTCTCTCTTGTTTGCGTTGAAGCTTTTGTTTCTGTATATCGTTCTTTTTCTTCTTGCTTCAACTTGTTGAGTCTTCACTGATCTTCTCTTTATATAGGCGGGAAAACTGAACGTACAGTGAGAATCAATTATTGTATCCGTTGCATCTTGAATTCGTTTCTTGGACTTTGTGTCTCGACTTTCCGACTGCCCTTCTGAAACGTTTTTTCTTTAATGCTTTGATGCAACGTTCATTATTGTCCTTTGACTGGACAATGGCTTTGTACCTTCACGCACAGCTGGAATCCACTGAAAAAGTTTGTCTTCATCTACAACTGAAAGATTCTGACTGATGCTCCGAACTGGTCAGCTGAACTGATCTTCAGTTGGGCTGGTGAAATCAGTTGGCTCATCAGTTGAACTGATTCCACTCTCGTTCAGTTGAACTGATCAGCTGAGTTTCTTCATCAGTTGAACACTCCTTTGGCTGGCCAGACTTCTGAGGTTCTCCTGCTGAACCACCTGTCAACTGGACAATCAGCTGAAATGCTCAATTGACGTAATCAGTTAGACTGATTCAGTTTGTGCTATCAGTTAGGTCTTCAGCTTGCGATGTTAACAACTCGTGAATGATCCTAGCTTCTGCACACTAAGGTAGATTATTAGTAAAACAAATTAACAAGTTTTGTTATCATCAAAATCAAGATTGCAAACTTGAAAAGTTCCAACACAGGTTGTCTTTTTGGAGGCGTGCTTTTCATCGACGTGGATTGTGACTGTGAGGATGTATCAGCTTTTCCTTTCACAAAGACCGTTGATTTTGAAGATTCACCTATTTCGTACACATTGTCTTTGAAACCTAAGCCTTTCTTGTCATCTCTTCCCATCAAAAGTATGGATTCAAGCTTGGATGTGCTCGAATTAAACTTGGATAAAGTCTCAGTTGCCTTTTGAAGCTCATCCTTGGTCTTTCCTAGTTCCAAGTCCTTTTTGCTTAGGATTACTTCAAGTTTGGTAACCACAGCTTTTAGTTCGGTGTTCTCCTTCATGAGAGTTGAGTTAAGCTTGTTTCTTTTGGTCCAATCAGCATATAACTCTTCATAAAGCTTTTGTACACTCTCAATAATGATTTTTTCTTCATAAACTTCCAAATCATCATCTACACTCAAGTTTCCAGAATATGTAGATTTCAAACAGACTGATTTTACACACGTGTTGCGTCCAGGAGTGGCAACACCTAGGGCAACACCTAAAGGGTTCACTTGCAGCCAACGTTTTTCGATCAACAGTGCAGTCAAAGAGGTGTGGTTATATTCATCATTTGATTTGTAGAACCCGATAAAACAGACTACGTATAATCCATGCATAATTAATATTATTTAAATTAAAATGATTTTCATAAATGCATGAGTGTTTAATTCATTTTAAAGTCGTTAAGTTATAATTATTTATTTTAAATCGCAGAGGTTTAGTTTTATCTTTTCAGTTAAATAAGCAAGGCCGGACTGAAGTTGGAGTACTGAGATAAAATTTAATAATAAGAAATACTCATAAATTTAATTTAAGCTGAGGAGTAATTTATTTTAAGGTAAAAGAACGTTTAGAGATTTATTTAACTAATTGGAGTAAGTAGTAAATAAGTTCTTTTATGTACAATAATTAATTAAAAGCCTAAATTAAATTGTGTAACCAATTGGGATAAATTAATCTAGACCTATTTTATTTAAGAAATTATAACTTAACATGTTAGTAATTTATTTTAAGCCTTAGCCATGCATGCATGAAAATTACTATCCTTAATTAATTTATTATTTCACTAAAATACATAATAAGTGTTTAAAACTTTAAGGAATTAACAATTCAATAATTAAGCAATATTTCTCCCTATTTTAATAGCAATTTTCGGCCCGTTCAATCAAATCCTCACATGTTTGGCAACTCTCCATTTTTTATTCTTTTCCTTAACCCTTCATGGTAGAATAATTCCCTCAATTTTTAATCACCAATAATTAATGATTTAAGCAATATTCTTTCTTACTTTTGATCATCAAATCTTGGCCATCACCTCCCTCAAATCTCCATCAATCTCATTATAGCACACTTCATTCCATATCTCACTAGCAACTAGGATGGAACGAATTGAATTTCCATTCTACCTCCTCATTTAATTAGTAACCTTCCCCCTTCATTCCTTAACACTCTCCCCCACCATCCATTCGAAAATATCAGAGAAAAACCTCAGCAAAAATCGTGAGAAGCAACAAAAAGAAACAAGAGAGAAAATAAGAAAAGAAAAGAAACTCCGTCTCCGCCGCGCCGTGTTCGTCATATTGATTTGTTTCTTTCGAAAACAGATTTCCAGGCATGTTTATATAGTTCTTTGCTCTTCAATCAAGTAATTTAAATATTTTAAATCATTACATGAGCATGATTTTTGGGCAAAAACCGAAATGTTGACAGCAACTACACAAAAAATTCTGCACAGATTTTTCGGCTTCCTTCATGCTTCACGGGTTGTGTTGTGTTTGTGATTTCAGGGATTGGCTCGGTTCCAGACGCTCAAGGCTGCATCTAGGCATGTAATAGGATGTGTTGGAGTCATGTTGGTCCATTAGTTCAAGCCCCATGCATAATGGACGAAAAGACTTGACAGCAACGTCTTCAATCGTTGCGAGTTGTCTTGATTTTCGGATTCTTAGTTGTCTAAGGCAAGTGTTCGAATCATGGTTGGTCCAAGGCTGGTAACCATGGTTGGAACCCTTCCTTAGCATGTTTAGGACGTGACCAAGATGGCCTTTCAAGGCTTGGTTCATGGTCCCATCGATTTTAAAACAAAACAAGACAAGTGTTCCACGGTTTCGTTTTTCTGATTTTTCGTGTGTGTGAGTTGGTTCGGCTTTGTGGTGTTTAGGTGGATCTTGGTTGGCTTCTAGCCCTTATCCATGGTTCACACAATACCTCAGGATGTCTAGATCATGCCATGGTGGATCAAATGGCCACTGGAATGAAAATGACAGCAATATAAAGCAATATACCCTACGTGCAGTAGCATGGTTCTCGGGTGGGAATGTTGGGTTGTCTTGGGTGTTTGCTTGGATTGTAATTGGCCTAGGGCCCTTAGCCATGGTTAAAGCCATACCTTAGGATGTTGGGAAGAGGCTCTGATTGGTGGTTTAAGCCCCAATGGCCATTAGCCTTGTAAACGAAGCAACACAAGCACAGCTGCTGCCACTGAAATTTGACAGCAGCATGGTTACGGTTCAGGAGGCTCGTTTGAGTTCTTGCTTGGCTTTTAGCCTATGGCCTTGGATTGGACAGTACCTAAATTAGTTAGGAAGGTCATGTTTTTGGCCGTTTGTGATTTGGTTAAATTTAGATGTCGTACGAGAATTTGCGGTGCAATGTGCCAAAGTGACTCTCGAAAGAGCGTTTCACGATTTTGGCCTCCATTCACTATTTTCGTGTATTACAGCCCTATGGTTATGTTTTGCAGTATTTTAGGAATATTTTAATCATGGCTAAACGATGGTTCAATGTTGGTTCGGGTTGGTACGAAGCCATGGTTGAATACTAAGTTTGTTGGGCGTAATTGTCTCGTTTTTAGTTCGATTATGAAGTGTTGGTCAAGTTAAGTTTATTTGCATGTTCTCATGCTAGAATTAGGTCGCAGCGAGCATGGGAACGATCCAACTCATTCGGTAAAACAGGGTTATAATTATATTACGTGCATAATATAAAAATGTTATTTTTGAGATATATGCGATATGTCTTGTGGCCACCTTACGCTTATGGGATTGCTTCACCCGGTGACTTACGACCGGTTTACGATTATGTATGGGTATGGATATCCAGTCCAAGGGCTGTGGTGATCTCTACCGCCCAGTATACTGTGGTTTAGTCTGATCAGACGTGCATGTTATGTTATGTTATGTGCCACTTGCGCAGAAACATTATCTCTACCAAAAATTACGATATGATATGTTATGACAGAGCTCTATCGAGCAAACATTTTACGTATGATTTTCAGATATGCACGTATTTATAATTACTCATGACATGATTTTCACATTACGCTTTACGATACGATATTTTTACGTTACATGAAATTTTATAATATATTTACTTGTTATTCACTATATATGCATGCTGAGTCTTTAGACTCACTAGACTTGATTGTTGTAGGTACTGATGAGGTCGGGACCGAGGGCGGGGACCAGTGAGCTAGCTTGGGTCAGCAGTAGTAGGAACCCGAGGACCTCATGCTTCAGTTTATTTATCTTTTTATGCACAAAACTCATTTTCATCATGTTGAATTATTTTAAGTCGTTGTTTTGAAAACAATAATTTCTTCCGCTGTTACTTTAACATTAAATCTTTTTATCAGTTTACTTTATGAATGAGGCATGTTATTTATTTAAAGAGAAAAATTTTAAATAATTTCGCAAATTTTCAAATACAAAAACGAGCCGTTACATGATTTCTCCTCCTCATCAGATTCTTTATCGCTTAGAGAAATATTATAACATTTGTTTTTTCCTAATCTGTTAGCACATTTGTTGGCATAATGACCAAATCCATTGCATTTTCTACCTTTTCGAATTAAATTGACCCTTGCATTCATTCCTTGGTCGAAATTGTTGTTGAGCAGGAAACTTTTGTGGCCTTTCAGGTGCTGGAAGACTCGGAAACCTTGATGGTTGTTCAGACTTCTTTTTGTCTCTGATTCTTTTCAAATAATCCCCAAGTTTTTTTGTGATATAGGCGATGAAATCCTCACAAAGATCTGATTCATTAACCTCCTGGGATATTTGAAGTAGATCATTATAAGAGTCATTTGAGACTTTGAATGCAATCGTCTTCCCCATATCCTTCTTCTGCATGTCCAAGTTCATTTCGAAGGTGCGGAGTGAACTGATAAGATCTTCTAGAGCCATCTGAGATAATTCCTTAGCCTCATCGATTGCACAAATTTTCACGTTGAATCTTTCAGGCAAGGAACGGAGAACTTTGCTAACTAATCGTTAATTGGAGATGGGGTCTCCAAGGCTGAACGCCTCATTAGCAATTTCGCGTAGGCGACGATCATAATCCAGTATGTTCTCAGATTCTTCCATCCTCATCATCTCGAACTTGGAAGTAAGCATCCTCAGTCTTGTTTGTCTCACACTCTCAGAACCTTCACAGTGTCGTTGGAGAGTATCTGATGCATTCTTAGCAGAAGTACATTTTGTGATCAAACTGAACATATTCATATCGACTGAGGTGAATATTTCATTCGAAGCCTTTGAATTGTAATTTGAATTCTTCACTTCATCGGCAGTCCAGTCAGTTTCCGGTTTTGGCATGCTGTCACCATCTTGATCCATCATCATCGGTGAAGTCCACCCGTTGATGACACGCTGTCATGTCCTTTCATCTATGGATTTTATCTAATATATGATTTTGACCTTCCATAGGTTGTAGTTGGTTTCGTCGAGGATTGGTGGTCGAAGTGTTGCGTTTGCAAGTGATGTGTCCATTAAATATTAATTGTCAAAACAAAACAAAAACCAGAATCAGCACTTAGTATATCAAGGGTAGGCTCTGATACCACTTGTAAGGAATATTTCTTGACAGATGTAATGTTATGAATTTGTGTTATATCAGAATTAAGTGTTGTGTCAAATGTTACAACATTTAAAACAACATGCAGCGGAATATTAAAATTTATAACACATATTAACTTTAAGTAAATAGATGAACAAGATTAAATATGGACAAATATAAATATTTGTGTGGTGCCTCATGGCAAAAATTAATCACTAGAAAATCAAAACGTTTACAAAAACCTATCACTAGTGATCTTCACAAAAATCAATTTTCTCAACACTTTGAGAAAACAAATGCTTTCTAAAAGTCAAACAACCAGAATAAAAAATTATTCAAGAAAGTGGAGAATCGATGCAAAAGTGTGAGGCAACGAAACACGATCTTCATCCAACACTTGCACGCGTGTTGTCTGAAGTGTCCTCAGCAATCACAGCAGCACGCTTCACAGCAGCAACAATGTTGATAATATTTTTCTCTAAAAAACTCCACGAAGTGCGAAAGTTAGTGTATGATTGATCAAGCATCGGTCCCGTCAATAACCTATCAAATCAAGGCATATCACAGTTACTATAACCCATCGCGTAAAGGCTACATCTTTTAATATTTTAGAATCCTGATATCATATAAAATTTAAATCATAACATTGCATTTGAACATGAAACAATGAATCAGAGCGTAACAAAATTATAATAGAACGAACAAAAATTTAATAGAACAAAACATATCATAATCGATCGATTTAAAACATATGAAATCCTTTTTTAAAAGCCCACTTATTTAGTCGGGAGAACAACAGCATCTCCAATAAAGAATACTTTATCGGATTAATTTAGAAAAAATAGATTACATAATAGCTTTGTTACTTGCTCTATAAAAAATTTCGTTGTGTTTTTTTTTATCTTATAAATTGACAAAAATGCATTTGAGATTTCTTCTTAAATATTCCAGATAAAGAGTATATATATATTATTTTCTGTTTTTTTAAAAGCAAAAATAAAATCTCATCCAATGCTCTAGTTTTGCTCGTCAATTTATAATTTATTAATCATTTTCCTTTCTTATTTTTTTGAACTTCCAACAAAATAAAACTTTCGAGGGTTGAAAATTCCGTGTGCAACTAATTAAAGAAATATATTTTCATCAACGTGGTTTCGTACTAATAAGAGAGTATGTTCTTTATGAGACGATCTCACGAATCTTTATCTGTGAGACGGTTCAACCCTACCGATATTTACAATAAAAGTAATATTCTTAACATAAAAAGTAATACTTTTTAATGGATGACCCAAATAAGTGATCAGTCTCACAAAATACGACCCGTGAGACCGTCTCACATAATTTTTTGCCCTAATAAGATATGCTATATAAACTAGAATGTATGTTTAATAAAACAAGGGCATTTAAATTTATAACAATGGCTCCGAAGAATGGGTCCATCGTCTTATACAAATTCCATTCGTTAGAACAGCATTATGCAAAAAATAACATTATATCAGGTGTTTTTAGTCAAAGACGGTCATTTTATTAAATAGATGCAGAGGAAATGAATTTTTTCTATATCTTCTATAGAAGAAAATCATAGCTCAATAAAATGATAAAAGGAAATGCAAACGTAACCCCGAAAACGAACAATGAGACTGAAGAGAGTTCGAACTACATCAACAGCATCCTAAAGTCATAATAAATCGGCTTCCAAAAGCAGAACCTTGTATGTAAAAGATATATAACAAACTTTCGGTGACCAATTTTATGGGGCTGGAGCAGTTTGTTCACTCCTAGAAAAGGAGCATGCTGCTTAACAACTGGAAGTGTGAGCAGAGACCTCAACACTTGCTTCTGAAGAACTCAAATTGGAAATCTCCAGCCACCATCTAGAAGGTCCACGGTAGGTGCAGCTATTGTTGATTCTCCAATTGCTGCCATCGTTCATTCACACCAATTAACATGTGCAGAATATCCTCTATAAATAGAGGCTTCAGCTCGTTGTTTAAATTATCACATTCCCAGTTGAGGAATCCTAATCCCAAGTAGAGGAGAGCCTTGAGAGTGCTGTGAGATCTGAGAGTTTTTATTTCTTTCTGTAAATTAAATCTATGAATTGAATAGATTGATTTTTCTCTCAAATTAGTTTGATCTTTGATAGTTTAATTCCCAACAAGTGGTATCAGAGCCTGGTTAGAGGTATTAGCCATCAAAGGAGAGCTCTCTGTGAAAAATTCGATTTCGTGAAAGTGTCTGAACTCTTGTTTTGATTATACCACGACGTAGCTCTCGTTCCCACGAGTCGACCGGTATTTTCAGATCGAAAATCGGACATCAAACGAATTTTCTGTGATTTTTCAAAAGTTCTTTACGAAGAAGATGATGAACAGTGCCCACCACGTCATTGCCACGTAAGCGTCCAGTCAGCGCCACGTCATTGCCACGTAAGCGTCCAGTCAGTGCCACGTCATCAGCACTATTCAATTTTCTGAAAATTGCATTTTGGTCCTTATATTTTCTGCTCGTTTCAAAATGGTCCTTTATCTTTCCTAAAGTACAGAATGACCCCTGAACTTTTGGTAATGACTTAGAGACCCCTGAACTATCAGAAAGTTATATAGTGATTCCAAAATTTTTAGCAATAGAATTTCTGACCCCGAAGTGCCTATTCCTATTTTCGGTATCGATATCGGTATGGAAAAATTCCATACCGATATTTTCGGTACGGTATACGGTACCGTAGTTCGGTACGGTATACCGTACCGTACCCACCCCTACCTAATCCACCATTTTCGGCCGTTCCGGACACAACGGTGTACTCCGTTTTGCGAGATTCAGCTCCTATTTTGATAAATAAATATTGAAGATGACTACAGAAGAGTCAACATCATATTCTGGAGCTATGATTATGCTCACGGCAACAAACTACACGCTGTGGAAACCTCGGATGGAAGATCTCCTCAGCTGTAAAGATTTGTTCGATCCCGTAGAATTGAAAGGTGAAAATCCTGATCCAACCAAAGGGTCAGAGTGGAGGAAATTAAACCGGAAATCTATTGGTCAAATCCGACAATGGATTGATCATAGTGTCTTCCACCATGTTGCACAGGAGACAGACGCATATGCTCTCTGGAAGAAGCTGGAGGACATGTACCAGGCCAAGACTGCTCGGAATAAAGCCCTGTTGATGAGGCGGCTAGTCAATATGAAGTTCAAAAGTGGAACTTCTGTTGCCGAGCATACCAGTGAGTACCAGAGTCTAGTAAATCAATTATCGTCTGTAGAGATGCCGCTTGGAGATGAGATGCAGGCACTCCTACTTCTCAGTTCGCTTCCTGATAGCTGGGAAACACTTGTAGTTTCTCTCAGCAACTCGGCTCCAAATGGCAAACTTACCATGTCCATGGTTAAGGATGCCCTGTTCAACGAGGAGGCCAGGAGAAAGGATATGAGCACAGACCAGACTCATGCCCTTGTCACAAAGCCCCGAGGAAGACAACAAAGGGGTAAAGGCAAATGGAGAGGTAGAAGCAAAAGCAGAGGCAGATCCACCGATGGCAGAAAACCTTCGTATAAATGTCATCACTGTGGAATAGAGGGTCATATGAAGAAGAATTGCTACAAATGGCTAGAGGAGCAAGGCCAGAGCAGTTCCCAGTCGAAGAACAAGGGTGGAGAAACGCTAGTCATCATTCCTGGAGATGTAGCGTTCTGTTCGACCCATAATGAGACATGCCTTCATGTTTCAAAAGAAGACACAGAATGGGTGGTAGATACTGCAGCTTCCTACCACGTGACTTCGCACAAGGAATACTTCATGACATACAAAGCTGGTGACTTTGGAGCAGTGAAGATGGGAAATTCCAGTTCCTCTGGATTGTAGGAATTGGAGATATCCAAATAAAGACAAGTGTTGGAAGTACAATCACTTTGAAGGATGTCAGACATGTGCCAGATCTTCGGCTCAATCTTCTTTCTGGAATAGCCCTTGACAACCAGGGCTATGATAATCATTTCAGCAATGGCACATGGAAGATGGCAAAGGGTGCTTTGATAGTCGCTTGAGGACACATTTGTGGCACACTGTACAAGACTCACATGAAGATATGTACAGACACCCTCAACGTAGCTGAGAAGGAGGGTTCTCAAAATTTGTGGCACCAGAGACTCGGCCATATGAGTGAGAAAGGGTTGTCTACCCTAATAAAGAAAGAGCTTATCATCGTTGACAAAGATGCTGCGCCAGATCCTTGCATTCATTGTCTATTTGGTAAGCAGCACAGAGTCTCATTCAATTCCTATTCAACGAGAAGATCATAGTTGCTCAGTCTGGTACACTCTGACGTTTGCGGTCCCCTGGAGGATGAATCACTAGGTGGAAATAAATATTTTCTGACTTTCATTGATGATGCTTCTCGAAAAGTGTGGGTCTATTTCCTGAAAACGAAGGACCACGTATTCGAATACTTCAAAATGTTTCATGTCATGGTAGAACGTGAGACTGGGAAGAAATTGAAGTGTCTCCGGTCAGATAATGGAGGTGAATACACTTCCAAGGTATTCGATGCGTATTGCAAAACATACGGCATTCGACATGAGAAGACGGTCCCTCGCACCCCTCAACACAACGGTGTAGCCGAAAGAATGAACCGGACAATCATGGAACGTGTTCGGAGTATGCTCAGTATGGCTAAACTGCCAAAGTAATTCTGGGGAGAAGCAGTCAGAACCGCCTGTTACCTGATCAACAGATCACCATCCGGAGAAACTGTAGTCTAGAAAGGATCCATCATACTCACATTTAAGAGTATTTGGATGTTTGGCGTACGCACATGTATCCAAGGAGCTCAGACAAAAGCTTGATGCAAGGACCACTCCATGCATTTTCATTGGCTATGGAGATGAAGAACTTGGATACAGACTATGGGATCCAAAGAAGAAAAAGGTGATCAGAAGCAGGGACATTGTGTTCCATGAAAGCCAGACAATAGAAGACATTGAAAAACCTACAATGTCTCAGAAGTCAAATGTTGGTGCTCTAAATTCAGATGCAGCACTAAACCCGTTCGATATAGTGACAGAATACATGCCAGAAGCAGAAGCTGAGGAAGAAAGGGGTGTTGAGCAGGGGGAGCCACAACCCACTCCACCAGATGTTCCAGGATCATCACAAGGCCCAGATGATGGTAATGACTAAATGTAAAACCTACCGAAATGCATACGAAGCTAAAAAAGAAGAAAATCTTCGATTCTAATTTCAAAGGAAGAAAAGGTTCAATATTGAAATAATTTCAGAGGTTTTCCAGAAGTTCGTAGGTCTGAACGAGGACGGATTCCATCTAGAAGATATACGGAATCCGAGTACCTTCTGCTTACTGAAGATGGAGAACCAGAGAGTTTCCAAGAAGCACTATCTCATAAGGACAAAGAAACATGGTTGTCAGCAATGCAAGATGAGATGAAATCTCTGCAGAAGAATCACACTTATGAGATCGTAGAACTTCCAAAAGGGAAGAAGGCACTAAGAAACAAATGGGTGTTCAAGATGAAGAAAGATGGCAGCGGACAAGTGGTGAAATACAAAGCACGATTAGTAGTCAAAGGATTCCAACAGAAGAAAGGAATTGACTTTGATGAGATATTTTCACCAGTAGTCAAGATGACGTCAATCCAAGTTATACTTGGCTTGGTAGCAAGTATGAACTTGGAGCTTGAACAGATGGACGTGAAGACAGCTTTTCTTCACGGAGATTTAAAAGAAGAAATCTATATGGAGCAGCTAGAAGGTTTTGAGGTTTCAGGTGATAACCTCGTTTGCGAGCTTAAGAAAAGCTTGTACGGTCTAAAGCAGGCACCAAGGCAGTGGTACAAGAAGTTTGACTCATGCATGGCAAGTCAAGGCTATAAGAAAACTGCTGCAGATGAGTGCGTTTACATTCAGAAATTTTCAGACGGGAGTTTCGTTGCTCTTCTACTTTATGTAGACGATATTATGATCGTGGGAAAGGATGCAACGAAGATTAGTCAGTTGAAGAATGAACTCTCTAAGTTTTTTGAAATGAAGGACTTAGGACCAGCTCAACAGATTTTGGGAATGCAGATTGTTCGAGACAGAAACAACCAACGGTTATGGTTATCTCAAGAGAAGTACATTGAACGTGTGCTCGAGAGGTTCAACATGAACAACGCCAAACCAGTCAGCATTCCACTTGCCAATCATTTCAAGATGAGCAAGAGTGCATGTCCTTTATCCAAGAAAGAGATCGGGAAAATGTCATCAATACCATATTCTTCAGCTGTTGGAAGTTTGATGTATGCAATGGTATGCACAAGGCCAGATATTGCTCATGCAGTGGGAAAGATGAGTCGTTTTCTCTCCAACCCTGGGAAGCAGCATTGGGAGGCAGTAAAGTGGATTCTCAGGTATCTAAAGGGTACTACTAAATTATGTCTTTGTTACGGGGGAGCTGATCCAATATTGGAGGGCTATACGGATGCAGATATGGCCGGAGATATTGATAGTAGCAAATCTACTTCAGGATATATCTACACTTTCGCGGGGGGAGCTGTCTCATGGCAGTCACGATTGCAGAAGTGTGTTGCTTTATCCACAACAGAAGCAGAGTATATTGTTGTCGCTGAAGCTGGGAAAGAAATGTTGTGGCTAAAGCGATATCTTCAAGAACTTTGAATCAAGCAGAAAGAGTACAAGGTACATTGTGACAGTCAAAGTGCTCTCGACTTAAGTAAGAACTCCATGTACCATTCCCGTACAAAGCATATTGATATTCGATATCATTGGATACGTGAAGTTATGGATCGACAACTGTTGAAACTAGTTAAGATTCATACGAAGGAGAATCCAGCAGATATGTTGACAAAAGTGGTAACGCGAGAAAAGTTAGAGCTATGCAGAGACATAGCTAGAATGCTTGTTTTGGATATGGCTGGAGGGGGAGAATTGAAGAACTCAAATTGGAAATCTCCAGACACCATCTAGAAGGTCCACGGTAGGTGCAGCTATTGTTGATTCTCCAATGGCTGCCATCGTCCATTCACACCAATTAACATGTGCAGAATATCCTCTATAAATAGAGGCTTCAGCTCGTTGTTTAAATTATCCCATTCCCAGTTGAGGAATCCTAATCCCAAGTAGAGGAGAGCCTTGAGAGTGCTGTGAGATCTGAGAGTTTTTATTTCTTTCTGTAAATTAAATCTATGAATTGAATAGATTGATTTTTCTCTCAAATTAGTTTGATCTTTGATAGTTTAATTCCCAACAGCTTCATGGTGGGGCGTTCACAGTCACATATATTTATACATTCCATTGCCATTGCAGTGATCTTGGCCCCATCCGCTGAATTAAAATCAGGATCACTTGTAAAACTTTCAAGGACAAGTGAACGTTGGACGGTTTTCTTGTCAATATCTGATTCACTAGCCTTATATTCTCTCTGTTGGGACATCGTATTCTCGCACCCAAGACGCAGCGGAAGTTAAAAAATTTATCCTTGGGTGTCGTGTGTTCAAATCATTCATAGGGTGTTTAGAATTTATACCTTTGCGTTCTTAACGCTTAAACTCCAAACTATTTCGATTTTTACGCGGAGATAGTCCTTCTTGTAAATCCCTGCGAACGGCTCTTCAAATTAGATCGTCTAATTAAGCCCACGATCAGAAACTCTGTTCCTCGCTTGGATTGCACTAGAAATCACAAACGATTTGTGCATTGAGACTGTAGCCTCCAAATTTCCAAAATTTGGAGACGGTGTAGCATCGTCGGCGCGGTGGTGGAAGGAAAAATCACTTGGCCAAAATTTTCCCAATCTTTTGAAAGTATGGTTGAGAGATCATTGTTCATAAACATGGATTTTGGCTAATTGATTGTTAACCAATAATTAACAATTAATTATTGATTTTAATCAACAATTAAACAAATCAATTTGCCAAAATTCCTTCCCACAATTCTATGTGTTGGCCGTGACTTCCAAGGGAGAAAAGGAAAGAATTTTCTTGTGTTTTGTGTGAAGAATAATTCATCCTCCAACAATGAGCCCTAATGGTTTATTTATAGAGTGAGACTCCTAATCTAATTAGGAGTCTATCTCCCACAAGTACTCTAATAATTTCATTATATTTAAACTCTCATATAATTAATATATAATGTAGTTATTAACCTTGAATAATACATGATATAATAATATTATATACACATATTTTATATCATCATATAAAATTTATACATGTATATTAATTAAATTAAATAACCATTATTTAATTAATAAATTAACTCCTTGGTTAATTTAATTCTAGACTCCTCTAGAACATATATGAGAATTTGTGCATGTTAGTAGTCATCACTACTAGCACAATCATTTAATTAGTAAATTCTCAATTCACTAAATAAATGATTTCGAACTCATTATAACTCCGATCGACGATCCGAGAGCGCCGATGTGTCAAGGATACAAATCTTGTTCATATAATGAAAATCGAAAATTTCGAAGATCAAAATTTTCATTTGCCAAGTTTAGAACTTACCATATATGGCAGTTACAATATTTGGCAGCTACCAGTTTTAGTGAACTCCTTCACAGAACAGGCAGTTCCACTCTCCTTCCTTATTTAGCAATCATGCTAACTTCCACTTCTTCCATCCTATGGAATCAGCTCATAAACTCCTTTATAAGCTTCTTGTTTGATCTCCATCAAATTATAGTCGCCAAATTCCAACTCCTTGAAATTTGACTATCTCAACGGGAACACGGAATCCGATACTTGTGTGACCTTCAATGGTTCAGGGATACAGCTAGCCGTGGGTTCACATCTCCATGTGATTCAGAATAACATTTATTCTTATTCGGGTTTACCCTAGTTAACCCCATTCTTTTCATCAACTCCTTGATCAAGAATGTCAGAACTCATTTCTGATTGCACCCATCGGATCATGGTAAGAGCGTCTAGTAGCATCGCTCCATGATCCCCTGTGTATCATTGATAGTGCCTGCAAGAACATTTAGTCATGGTTAGCGTACAGTACGGTCCCTTCAACACATATATCCCGATCGAATCTGCAACCATTGGTATATCGAGAGTTGCATATGAATTCGATAACGATGCGATTTATCTTTGAGTACTAATATTTGCATGGTATGTGCAACTAGGAAAACACCTTTCCCTAAAGCACATTTCTTGCTCTGGCAAGAGACTCCTTGCACTATTAACTCATCAGATCACATAGGATATCTACATCCGTAGGCGAACGATGAATCCCCGACTACAATGCATTTGCTCCTACGTATTTCGAAACTACACCCAACCTCGCCACCTGATGACCCTCGATGGAGTCGGTAAACGGATCAAAGTGCATACTAGTACGTATATCCCCTACATTGTCCCGGGTCAAAGGACTAATGGTGTACAACCATAACTGCGGACTATTCCACTCGATAAGTGAGAACTACTTGGACAGTCCGAGGGAGGGTTGTTCAGTGCATCATCATATGATCACCCATCTGTGTGAATGGACATCTCCATGCCCTTGCCAATGAAACATGGCGTTTACACCACAGATGCTAGTCTCGAGCTCGAGCGACCTTTATCCTTGTTTTAGGCGGCTGAATCGACTAAGAACATGTTTAGAATATACGGTACGCTTCCTAATGAGTTTCATGATCTTACGTTGAGACGCAGACCTCATGGTACCTATTGTATATTCAAGGACTTTATCTATGCAGCTTGCATGGGTATACAGATAAAGTATAATACCATAATCGAATAAAATCGTAAAATATTATTAAAATAAAGATTGTTTTGCATTAGAGTCAATAAAAGCCCTAGCCACAAGTTGGCTTGCCGGGCACCTACTCTAACACTCTCTGTGTCCATTCAAGATCAAAAGGTAATCGGGCTTGCCGATCTTCTTGCGTGTAAACTTTCTTGGTTATCAAACCTCGCAATATAACCCCATATGCAAAGACGTCTTGTTTATCTGAACAATTCCCTAAAAGCAAATCCAATACAAAACCTTCTAAATAATCTTGGTTATAAAATCCGCACTTGCTTCAGTAAAACCAAGATGATGTAAAATTAAATTGCAGAACAAAGTGGAGAGTACAGCCATGTGGGCCAATCTGGAAGCTGAATACTTCATACTTCTACAGTAAAGATAGTGTTCTAAATGGCGGCCGCCTAGGCGTAGGCGGCCATCGACCGCCTCGCCTTTGTCTAAGGCGGTCTCTATAG
The DNA here is from genome assembly GCF_025594145.1 of Primulina tabacum. Classification (NCBI taxonomy): domain Eukaryota; kingdom Viridiplantae; phylum Streptophyta; class Magnoliopsida; order Lamiales; family Gesneriaceae; genus Primulina; species Primulina tabacum. Next base: position 5,531,391 of record NC_134564.1, read on the forward strand.
GTGGTCCGAGGCTATCCGCCTTTGTCAAACCGCCTCTAGTCACCGCCTTAATCATCTTGTTAGTTTGCATTTATATATTTATCTGCACTTTGTCTAAATTGTATTATATTTTATGAAGTTTTTTTATGCATAAACATTATTTAATTACATATATTACATAAAAACCGATGATTACTTGTAATCACGTTGCATGATTATATATTCTTATTTATTACCAATAAAAAATTGCTAAAAAAATTCAACAACTTAGTCACTTCCTAGGCGGTAGACGGTCATTGACCGTCCTGCCACCGCCTCCCGCCAATTACAACATTGAGTATAGAATGCTCATTAGTTTGCATTTCAAGAGTAAACGACTTCTATACACCCAATTTCAGTTATGGTGTTTGCCCTTTAACCAGCTTAAAAGTCTGCTATTGAATCCATTACAATGCTGTAGACTCAAGAGGACTCTAGCTACAAAAATAACTCCTCACAGCTTGCTCAGAACAATCACAATGGACAGAAATAAATGAGACCAATAGCAATATATCGAATATCGAAATTCATATTTCTTCGGAGTTCACAATTCTTTTTGCTAGTTCAAACTATTTAAGTTAATTTAATGACATTAATAGTTATATTTTATAATCACTCTGCCTCCGATAAACACCATATCGAGACATCTGTTCATTGTTATACATAAATCATCGTACCAAAAAGCTGTAACAATCAGTTACAGCTTTTCCATTATTCTTTACGGCACAAATACATCATTCTCCCAATTCCAAGTCCACCAATCTCTATGTATCAGCAATGTAAACAGATTACTGTTATCCCTCCAGGCCACCACGACTTCCATTAGCAAGGAAATATATTATTACACGTAGAAAATTAGCTAAAATAGATTCAAAACAAATCATTGTAGCAATATAATAATCTAAACAAGCCAAACTATATGTTCCGTTCTGTTTTGTTCCTCAAAGAAAAAATATCGAGACATTTCAAGCAAAAAACATTTAAACAAAACCATAAATCAATCAACAATTTCAAACTCAATTCTGTTCAGAGGTAATGAGTAAAATGTGAGGGGCAGAGCTGCAACTAGAATAAATTCTTAAGGCTTATTCATGAGGATACTATATGAAAATGAAATACCTTTCTTCCCAGCGTAAGGGTCCATGTGACCATAACATCCATGGACATTATCGTTTTTATCAAGTGTTCTATCAGGAAGAATTCCACCAGTTATCATGCTAAAATCACATAACCTCGGATAACCGTTCTGCATGACAAGTGAAATAATTATTGCTTGTATATTTCGTACTAGCATAAATATTTTGATGAGTGTAGGGCATCCAAAATGCACCTCATCAAGCAATATATGAGCAGCATCAAGATTGCGAACTACGAAAGGTGGGTACTGTGGATATCCGGTATGCAAAAATTTGAGGAGGCTAGCAATCCCAAGGGCAACCTTGATTCTTTGCAGCCACGTAAAAGAATCTATAGATTAAAAAGGATAAGGTTAACTATGGAGATGATATATTCGAGTTTACAACATGCAGAGCTTGACTAGTATAATGTCAGCAAACTGAACAATAACCACAGCTCATGCAAGAGACAGGATTTGATAACCTAAATAATAACAGAACAACAAATATGGGAATGTACTTGAAGAACAAGTTTGTTGATATTTCGTTCAGTTAAAACTAAAAGATAGCACGACAAGGAGCTTTAGATGGTCGATAGCCAATTGTTCATAAAAATGGAACAAAAAGTTTTATACCTTTTGGAATGAGGTTATATACGGAGTCAGAAGCCTGGAACGCATACATTGCACAAAGATGTTCACCATCGGCACAGAACCCATACATTGGCACCATGCTTGGATGACCAAGAATCAGTTCATGGCGCAATAAAATTATTTCGTCCTACAAAAGTACAACTACAAATGTCATCACAACATAAATATCTCACATCCATTCTTTGCACGAAACACATACCACTAATCTTAACACATTATATCCAGTTTCCCATATTTTCACCACAAAATGCCGTTCCCGGTCAGGATGCCTAAATTTCGTGCGGTAAAGTTTGCCGAACTGGAAATGACTGATGCATTTGCTCTCACTAAAGGAATTAGTATATCGACTCAAGTTGTCATATGTCTGCTTGACGAGCGGATCCATTTATTAGGCAATTTTTATTTTATATTTTTATTTTATTAAAGTCGAGGACATTCACATAGCAAGGACACCAACTTTTTCTTCTAACTTTATCTTTATATGATACTAATATTACACTTTTGTTTTTTGTTTTTTTTAAAAAAAATTTCAACACACTTTTATTTTTATTTTTTTATCTCAACAATTAAAATATCAATTTAGTCCCTCCATAATTTGTCAAATTTCACTTTAGTCCATCGATAATGATAAAAAAGACTGTACACACACGCATCGCGTGTGCAAAGTAAGTAGTTATATTATTAAGTGTGAGACCATTATAGTAACTAACTTAGAGGACATCAAAATATTTAATTTCATAATTACTCATCTTACCCTAATAAAATTTTCATCAAGTTACTCAATATTTTACATTAAAAAAATCTAAACAAAATTTTCTTTTAAAATCGAACAATTCTTCTAAATTGAAAATAATTTCGTATTAATTGTTTAGTATTATTTGATCAAATTAAAAATAATAATAACACATGTAACACGTGTGCATTTTTTACTAGTTTTAAGAAAACATGAGTGAAATTTACGAGTCTTAATAAATATCCCAATAAGTAATTGATTAAAGATTGAGTGTAACTTCGGATACAGAAGTTGTGAACTAAAACAAAACACTTAAACAAGTCCAGTTTTTAAAAGTGTCTTTATTATATATATAAAAAAATAGAAACGGTTTTTACATTTTAATGAATGTTAGAAAATTCTTTGTTTTTCTTTTTAAATAGAAATAAAAGCCCGATTTTTAAACTTGTTTAAATGGTTTTTTAAAATAATTTTTGTAATCAAAAAATAAACTTTTAAAAACTTTGAGTCTTATTTAACGACTACTGAGGTAATGGAAATTTGGTCATAAGTTATATCCCATAAACTTTAATATTATTGGTCTACAAATATATCGGCCTCTCGCTCTAACTCCGAGATGAAAATAATAAATGTGATTCCATAAAACTAATAAATAATGAGTATGTTTTATATTTATTATTACTGAAAAATCTTGTTGTTAATTTTTCACTGAAAGAAAAATCCAAAAATAATATGAGATCGTTTTTTAGAGGTGTCAATACGAGTGAGTTTGGGTCGGGTTGAAACAAGGACACTAAAAAATATTTCTCAGCTCGAATTCGAGCCCTAAAACTTTAAATCCAAACCCGAATCTTAACCAATCCGATTTAATTTTTTACTATGCAACATTATTATTTTATTATACATGATAATATTTTAACAATCCGATAATTATTATTTTATTATACATGATAATATTTTAATTTAAACACATAATAACAAAAAAATCGTCTATAAAAAAAAAGTCTTCAACATCAAAAAATAACTTTAAACTTTAAAGATCCAATTTTTTCATCGTTTACGCCTTTTTGTACGAGACAAATGTTCGAAGAGATCGAAGGCCTTAGAGAAATGAAGGTGAAACAGATAAATTAAAAGCAAATACTCAGTTTAAAAATAGGATTGAACCTAACTTAAAATAATAATAATATATAAATTGGTCGGGCGGGTTCGAGTTGATGGACAACTTGATTCTTAATTTAGGTATTATGAACCCATATTTTCGCTTCATATTTCGAGTCCAATTCGATCTGATCCAAACTCTTAAATTCTCAACCCAAAAACAATATCTTTTGTGTTAGGCTGACGACATTAATTTTCGACACCCCTAATTTTTTTAGCATAAAATTGTTATGTAATGAATTTTTTTAAATAAAATCTTAAAATTTTAATATGAAAATTGGAATATTGGATTTTTGGGTGGACCCATATAATATATATCATTGTGCCTTATAAATAGGAGACGCATGGTTCTTATAGCGGGAACCCTGGTTTGAACGCGAAGGGAGGTGAGCAGTTTCCGAGGGAAATTCTTAAATTGAAGCAGGTAAAATCTTAAACCCATAGCCTTCGCTCTTCATTATCTTTGGATTTTGGCTGTAAAAGCAATGTTATTATTATTGCTAGATTTTTGTTTAAATTAACGAATTCCCCTCGCGATATGCATTGGGATAAGCAGTACCACCACGAAGATGCAATCTTCGAGGATTTTATGTAGAACTTGATTAGTTTTGTTTATTATCTTCGAAGTTTTTTGTAGCCTTCAATATGAATTTGAATGAGTGAAAATGGGTATTTTGTGGGGCTATTGTCTGCACGGTTAATATTGCATGGAAAATTGCTTCAAATTAAGTATATCAAACTATGTTTTGTTGCTTTTGTTCAATTATTTACTTTTGCAATGTTTCGATTTCTGTATGTATTGTCCCAATGTTTTCATCAACGTGGCTACGTACTAATAAGATATGCTATATAAACTAGAATGGATGTTTAATAAAACTAGGGCATTTAAATTTATAACATTGGCTCCGAAGAATGGGTCCATCATATTTAACGAATGGAATTTTCTTTTTCATTATGCAACAAATTAACATTGTCTCAGGTGTTTTTAGTCAAAGACGGTCATTGAATAGATGCAGAGGAAATGAGTTTTTTCTATAGAAGAAAATCATAGCTCAATAAAATGATAAAAGGAAATGCAAACATAACCCTGAAAACGAACAATGAGACTGAAGAGAGTTCGAACTACATCAACAGCATCCTAAAGTCATAATAAATCGGCTTCCAAAAGCAGAACCTTGTATGTAAAAGATATATAACAAACTGTCAGTGACCAATTTTATGGGGCTGGAGCAGTTTGTTCACTCCTAGAAAAGGAGCATGCTGCTTAACAACTGGAAGTGTGAGCAGAGACCTCAACACTTGCTTCATGGTGGGGCGTTCACAGTCACATGTATTTATACATTCCATTGCAATGGCAGTGATCTCGGCCCCATCCGCTGAATTAAAATCAGGATCGCTTGTAAAACTTTCATGGACAAGTGAACGTTGGTCGGTTTTCTTGTCAATATCTGATTCACTAGTCTTATATTCTCTCTGTGCCCATTCATGATCAAAAGGTAATCGGGCTTGCCGATCTTCTTGCGTGTAAACTTTCTTGGTTATTAAACCTAGCAGTATAACCCCATATGCAAAGACGTCTTGTTTATCTGAACAATTCCCTAAAAGCAAATCCAATACAAAACCTTCTAAATAATCTTGGTTATAAAATCCGCACTCGCTTCAGTAAAACCAAGATGATGTAAAATTAAATTGCAGAACAAAGTGGAGAGTGCAGTCATGTGGGCCAATCTGGAAGCTGAATACTTCATACTTCTACAGTAAAGATAGTGTTTTAAATGGTGGTTGCCTAGACGTAGGCGGCCCGACCGCCCCGCCTTTGTCTGCCTTTGTCTAAGGCGGTCTCTATAGGTGGTCCGAGGCTATCCTCCTTTGTCAAACCGCCTCCAGCCACCGCCTTAATCATCTTGTTAGTTTGCATTTATATATTTATCTGCACTTTGTCTAAATTGTATTATATTTCATGAAGTTTTCTTATGCATAAACATTATTTAATTACATATATTACATCAAAAGTGATCATTACTTGTAACCACATTGCATGATTATATATTCTTATTTATTACCTATAAAAAATTGTTAAAAAAATTCAACAGCTTAGTCACTTCCTAGGCGGTAGACGGTCATTGACCGTCCTGCCACCGCCTCCCGCCAATTACAACATTGAGTATAGAATGCTCATTAGTTTGCATTTCAAGAGTAAACGACTTCTATACACCCAATTTCAGTTATGGTGTTTGCCCCTTAACCAGCTTAAAAGTCTGCTATTGAATCCATTACAATGCTGTAGACTCAAGAGGACTCTAGCTACAAAAATAACTCCTCACAGCTTGCTCAGAACAATCACAATGGACAGAAATAAATGAAACTAATAGCAATATATCGAATATCGAAATTCATATTTCTTCGGAGTTCACAATTCTTTTTGCTAGTTCAAACTATTTAAGTTAATTTAATGACATTAATAGTTCTATTTTATAAGCACTCTGCCTCCAATAAACACCATATCGAGACATCTGTGTTAGAGTAGATGCCCTGCAAACCAACTGTTGGCTAGGGATTTTATTGACTCAGTTGTAATTAACAATCTTTATTTTAATATAATTCATTATTTCATGGTTTGTTATATTTTATCTATATACCCATATGAACAACATAGATAAAGACTTTGATTATACTTTAATACAAATGAATCGTAATTCGATGTTGAAACTCGTTTGTAAACACTGTATGATCTAAATTCGTTCCTAGTCGATTCAGCCGCCTAAAATATGGATAAAGTTCGCTTGAGCTCGAGACTAGCATCTGTGATGTTGTGTACTGCGTTTCTTGGTAAGGGCATAGAGATGTCCAAACATGCAGATGGGTAGTCATATGATGATTATACCGAACAACCCTCCCTCGGACTTTCCAAGTGGTTATCATTCATCAAGAGGATAAGTCCGTGGTTATGATTGTACAACATTAGTCTTTACGACCCAGGACAACACTGAAGCTCTATATGCTAGGGCTGTGCTTTGACTCGTTTACCGGCTCTAGGAGAGTCATCAGGCGGCGAGATTGGGTACAGTTGCGGCACATATAGGAGCCAGTGCATTGTAGTCGGGGATTCACCGCTCACCTACGGGTGTTGATATCCTATGTGATCTGATGAAATAATAGTGCATGGAATCTCTGGCCAGAGTATGAGATGTACGTTAGAGAAGGAGTTCTCCAACCGTACATGCGATGCCACTATTTATAGTTATCACATAGTTATCGAATTATTATGCAACCCTCGATGAACCAATGGTTGCAGATTCGATCGGGATATATGAGATGAAGGGACCGTACTGTACGTTAATCATAATCGACTAGTTCTTGCAGGCACTATCAGTGATACCTAGGGGATCATGGGTCGATGCTACTAGACGCTCTTACCATGATCCAATGGGTGCAATCAGAAATGAGTTCTAACATTCTTGATCAAGGTGTTGATGAAAAGAATGAGGCTAACTAGGGTAAGCCCGAATAAGAATAAATGTTATTCTGAATCACAAAGAGTTGTGAACCCACGGCTAGCTGTATCCCTGAACCATTGAGAGTCACACAAGCACTGGATCGTTTGTTCCCGTTGAGATAATAAATTCAAGAAGTTGAATTTATATTATGATATAGTAAATTCAAAGAGTTGAATTTATGATAATAAAATTTTGAGAAAATAAATTCAAGGAGTTGAATTTATGAGATACTAAATTCAAGAAGTGGAATTTATGAAATTTGGAGAGAATAAATTCAAGGAGTTGAATTTATAAAATTTGATAATTTAATTTATTAAACTCAAAAGTTGGGTTTATTAAATATTAAATTTTGAAGGTGATAAATTCAAAGAGTTGAATTTTTAATTTAAATAATAAATTCAAATGTTGAATTTATAATTAATTTAATTTATTAAGCTTAAACGTTGAGTTTATTAAATATTAAATTAAATATAGTGGGAATTATGTTTAATGGGCTTGTAGGAGTACAAGTCCAACATACTAAATGATTAAAGTTTTTAATGGACTTTGATTAATTAATTAAACTAGTTGGACTAACCCAATTAATTAATCAAGCTCATTAATGTTAATTATGTGTATTAGGTCATCACTTGATTAAAAATATATAGTAGATGAGCTAAACCCTAGCCTCCATGAGACCACAAGTTTTCGAAACATTTTCGGTTATTTGGAAAAGAAAAAGATTTGGTTATGCAATAAGAATATTTCATTGACTTACTTAATTCAATTAATTAAGTAAATAAATTATTAGTATTAAAATAAGGATTTTCTTATCCTTAAGATATGGCATGCAATCGTGGGTTTTTGGTTTTCTAATCAACAATAAAAAGGGTCTTTCAGCTATTCCCAACTTCTTCCAAGTGCTGCTCTCGAAAATCTCCTTTCAAAAACCAAGAAAAATTCGGTTTATTGTGTTGAGCCGATTTCTTCTTCGTGTTCAATCTCTACGCCAAAGTTCTTCTAAATTTCTAGTGCAATTTAGAAGAGAAACAAATATTTCAGTCGTGGATCGGATTAGGAGATCGAAGAATGTTCGTATGGATTTACAACAAGAGTTACGTCCGCTAATACCAGAGTAGTTGGAGCCAAGTGAAATTTTTTTACCAAAAGGTAAAAGTTTTAACGCCCTATGTATGTTTATGATAAAATCATACGAGTGCCCAAAGCAAAACATATTTTGATTGTCAAAATAAAATAAAAATTTTTAAACTTTCGCTGCGTTTGGGGCACGAGAAAACCGAGATCTAACAGTGGTATCAGAGCCAGGTTCTCTATATCGTATGGTTTTAAATCATATTGAATAATTTATTTCGAACCACACAAGAAAATTTTTCAGAAAATTGATGCACCATAAAAATTTTATTTTTCCAGAAAACAAAAAAAAAATATTTCGTTTCTGCCCGGAACTATTCCGGGCAGCCCGTGCGCGGCCCGCGCAGAGTGCGCGCGGCCGACGCGCGGCATGCGGAATGTCCGCATGCTACGCTCGCGGCCGGCGCACATGGTTGTGCTCACAAACGCGCACAGCGTGCCTGCGAATGCCCGAAACGTTCGAGTAGTGCGCGGGAAGTGCGGGCAGCTGCCCGGGAACGTCTCGTGCTCTGTTCTGGATAATGGGCTTGAATTGTTTGGGCCTAGGGGCGATTTTCTGATTTTTCAAATTTTTGGGTAAAATTGATATTTTTGAAAATTGGTTCAATTTTTATTTTGGAAAATTGATTTTTAGAAAATTAATAATTTTCTTGTAAAATAAATAATTAGAATGTGATTTTAATTATTTATGGTAAAATGAGTTTTACAAGAAATCAATTATTATTGATTTAATTGGAAATTAAATAAAGGAGTTTATTTAATTTATTAAATTATTTGATAATTGTGGTGGTTAGTGGTAAAATTATTAGATATATGATTTATCAATTAATTAAATTTGTTTAATTAAATTGATTTTAATATTTGATATTAAATGCATGAAGGATGATCAAGAGCCTTGACCAATGTGTTAGGTGTATGTTAGGATATTTTACTGTTTTTTATTCATTTTGTTAATATTTGATATTATTAAAGTGGGCCTGGTTTATGGCCCGTTCCCACCCCATGAGATGTATCCCTTATGTGCCATGGCTGTTTAAATGTAATTATTAGAAATAGTGGGAGATCAAGACTGGAAGATGGTGGGCCCGATGAACGAGATGAAGACATGTAAAATATTGGAAGCACTTGTAATAGTTGCATTTGCATCCCTGCATTCACCTAGGTTTTGGACCTGGATCCATGTTTGGCTCACATGGATCTAATAGTGTTGGCGATCGATCATCCTTATTTATTGTTGAATGTCATATTATGATATATGCGATATATAGTAGTATGCATATATGTATATTATTAGATAATATAGTTGCATGGATCCGGCAAACATACAAACTCGTGGCACGCGATTTTAAAAATTAAAATGATGAGGCAATTTTAAAATCAAAATCCCTCATTTTGAATAAGATTCAAAATTTATATCAAACCGAAAAAGTAAAAATTAAAAAGTTTAATTTTTCCTTGCCTTCCATCAACCGTGGTTGCATGTTGATCGCTACCCGCGGACAGTGTCTGGCTCATATTATTGGGGAGGCCTGGAAGCCGGAAAGCTGTGACTTCCACCGGACATATGATGTGAATTGAGTGGAACTCCCATGAATTCGGCTCATATTATTTGGGGAACTCATGACGACCGTCTATTACAATTCAATATTGATGGGTCGGTTTGACATGCGAAAATAAACGACGTCATATTATTGTGTCCTTATTAAACGTGAGGCAAAACACGCGGAGGTTGCATAGGGATGCAATTGGATTCTACCTTTTAGAAATTATAATTGGCTGATATTATTCGGGATTATAATTGGCTAATTGGACTCTACGTGCCCACTAAGGAAATACGATTTCCCTTTTTCATCAGAGGGTGGTGAAAATGTCAAAATAGTGGGAGATAGATTTATAAAATAAAATCCATATTTTATATCTTAAAATTATTTTAAAATAATCAGCAACCTTTATTCTATTTCCATATCAGTATATTTTAGATTTCGTCTCGTAATCCATTTTTGTTATTAACAAGCTAACCGAATCTAATTTTCAAGACTGGTTGGAAAAATTGTTCTAAATTCGGAAAAAATGACATACACACTAATGTCAGTCTTGTTGAACTGACAATGCATGCAAGATGGTGGGACCATAGTGTGCAAGCTAAAGTGTAATGTGCTCGTTTCTATGTCAAATGAACTGTAGGGACAGTTTGAGGAAATTTTGAATGCTGCTGACATTCGAATGCACGTGCAAGAATTGCATGGTGCATGAAACTAATACGATGATGCACACTACTTTCGAGGAGCTCATGACTGCACACATGCAAGATGGGGTTCTAGCCCATGAACATGGTGTATATATGATTGTGCTTATTGAAAATGTGGTGGGCCTGGAATATGTGATTCTTAACGAGTTAATTGATGACATCAATTTGTTGTCTTTCTCTTCCTCATTCTCTTCCTCATTTTCGGGGTTATGGTGAAATTCAATTTGAATAAGATAGATGATAGCCTTGAAGAGCTAGTTAATATTCTTATAACTTATGAGATCACCATAAAACAGGAAATTATTGTTTTCTTATGGGCCTCTCGTTAGACGAAAATGGCCCACAAGGTAAGGGAAAGAAATGTTCTTCCCCTCACAAGAAAAACAATCCCAATAAGAGGCAAACTCTGAAAGATACTTAAAAGGCCTGCAAAGCCCAATAAGTTAGAACATATTTTTTTGCACTGTAAGAAGTCCGGACATAAGAAATTGTATGTGCCAGAAATGTTCTGGAAATGATAAGCGAATGTCCAAGTAAACATGATTTCAACAATAAACAAAATAAAGTTAGATGATCCAAATCCCACACAAATATGGCACGCTAGACTAGGTCATATTTCCCAAAGAATGATGCACAAGCTAGTGGGAGAAGGCATGTTTGACTTGTAAGACAAAAATTCTCAACCTGCTTGTAAGTCCTGTCTAAAAGGAAAAATGACTAAGACTCCATTCAATGGAAACATGGAACGTGCACATGGTCTACTGGATTTGATCCACATGGACGTTTGTGGCCCGCTAAGTGTTAGCACAAAATTTGGGCATTCTTACTTCATTACCTTTACTGATGACCATTCGAGGTATGGGTATGTTTATGAAACACAAATCTGAAGCATTTGAAAGGTTCAAAGAATTCAGATCTGAAGTAAGAAAACAACTAGAAAGGAGTATTAAGACACTTCGATCTGATCGAGATGGAGAATACTGCAGTGCTGAATTTTTAGATTATCTAAAAGAGAATGAGATTTTCTCACAGTGGACTCCTCCAGCAACACCACAATTGAATGGTGTTTCTGAACGTCGAAATCGAACCTTGATGGACATGGTTCGATCCATGATGGGATTCACTGAATTGCCTGCATTGTTTTGGGGCTTAGCGCTTGAAACTGCGGCAATGTTGTTGAATAATGTCCATACTAAAGCAGTTGATAAAACACCATATGAGATATGGATAGGAAAAACTCCCAAATATTCTTACGAGAGAATATGGGGATGTCCTACTTACGTGAAGCAGACAGTGGGAGACAAATTGGATAGTAGATCCACTTTGTGATACTTTGTAGGATCCAAAGAATTCTGTTGGATATTATTTCTATCATCCCAATGAAGCGAAAGTGTTTGTTTCAAGAAATGCCACCTTTTTGGAAAAGGAATTTCTATTAGATAGAAAAGGCAAGATGATAGAACTTGAAGAAATTCAATATACTCCCTCAACTATAGAAGTTGAACCCATTTCCCAAGAACCAGTAGTTGAAGTACAAGCTCCTAGGAGGTCTGATAGGGTTATTAGACCACCTGCAAGATATACACTTCTTCATGAACAAGGTCATGATGAGCCTTGTGTTGGATGTGATCCAATGAACTTTAAAGAAGTAATATCTGATACTGATTCAACCAAATGGCTTGAAGCCATGCAGTCAGAAATGGACTCTATGTATTCAAACCAAGTCTGGACATTAGTTGATCCACCTGAGGGAATCGTTCCCATAGGATGCAAATGGATTTACAAAAGAAAGCTTGGGGCGGATGAGAAGGTAGTGACCTTCAAAGCAGGACTGGTTGAAAAAGGTTATACTCAAAAGCAATGAGTTGCCTATGAGAAAATTTTTCCACCAGTTGCTATGTTTAAGTCCATTAGAATACTACTAGCCATAGCATCATGGTATGACTATGAGATATGAAAAATGGATGTAAAGACTGCATTCCTCAATGGAAACATCAAAGAAGAAATTTATATGTCCCAACCTGAGGGATACACATCAGTAGGAAGTGAGCATAAGGTATGCAAACTTCAGAGATCAATATATGGTCTCAAGCAGGAGTCAAGGAGTTGGAACCTCAGATTTGATAGCACTATCAAAGAGTTTGGTTTTTCTAAGAATCCTGAGGAACCATGCGTGTACAAGAAAGTTAGTGGGAGTGCAGTGACATTCCTTATGTTTTATGTTGATGACATCCTACTAATTAGGAATGATGTAGGACTACTGCAATCAACTAAAATATGGTTAGCAAGTAAATTCTCTATGAAAGATATGGGTGAAGCATCCCATGTATTGTGAATACAAATCTATAGAGATAGATCAAAAGAGGATGCTGGGACTCACCCAAGCCGCTTATATTGCTACCATTTTGAAGCGATACTCTATGGAAGAGTCCAAGAGAAGATACTTACCATTGTGTCATGATGTTACTCTATCCAAAGTTATGTGTCCCAAAACTGATAAACAGATAGAGATGATGACACGTATTCCATATGCATCAGCCATTGGTAGTATCATGTATGGTATGATATAGACACGTCCTGATGTTGCTTACGCTCTGAGTGTTACAAGCAAATATCAGGCGAACACTTGTCCAATGTATTGGAAGGCCGTGAAAGATATTCTTAAGTACTTGAGAAGGACTAAGAACTTGTTCATGGTCTATGGGGGTGGAGAATTGAAATTGGAAGGCTACAATGATTCTAGCTTCCAATGTGACGTAGATGATTCGAAATCGACCTTTGGTTTTGTATTCATGCTAAATGGTGCGGCTGTCTCTTGGGAAAGTTCAAAACAAGACACCGTTTCGGATTCCACTACTGAAGCTGAATACATTGTTGCATCTGATTCAGCCAAAGAGATAGTTTGGATGAGAAATTTTGTCCAAGAGTTGGGCGTTATTCCTAATGGAGTTGATCTAGTCCCGATGTACTGCGACAAAACTGGTGCCGTTGCGCAAGCAAAGGAACCAAGGTCTCATCAGCGATCCAAACATGTACTGAGGAAGTTCCACATCATACGGGAGATTGTGGGAAAAGGAGACATATCATTCGAAAGAGTCCCCTCTGCAGATAATGTTGCTGATCCACTTACAAAGCCCTTGCCAGGACCATTGTTTGAAAAGCATCGCAAAGCAATGTGATTAAAGTTTATGGGTAGTTGACTCTAGGGCAAGTGGGAGATTGTTAGAGTAGATGCTCTGCAAGCCAACTGTTGGCCAGGGATTTTATTGATTCAGTTGTAATTAACAATCTTTATTTTAATATAATTCATTATTTCATGGTTTGTTATTTCTTTATCTGTATATCCATGTGAACAACATAGATAAAGACTTTGATTATACTTTACAACAAATGAATCGTAATTCGATGTTGAAACTCGTTTGTAAACACTGTATGATCTAAATTCGTTCCTAGTCGATTCAGCCGCCTAAACATGGATAAAGGTCGCTTGAGCTCGAGACTAGCATCTGTGATGTTGTGTACTGCGTTTCTTGGTAAGGGCATAGAGATGTCCAAACATGCAGATGGGTACTGATATGATGATTATAATGAACTACCCTCCCTCGGACTTTCCAAGTGGTTATCATTCATCGAGAGGATAACTCTGTGGTTATGATTGTACAACATTAGTCCTTACGACCCGGGACAACACTGAGGCTCTATATGCTAGGGCTATGCTTTGACTCGTTTACCTGCTCCAGGAGAGTCATCAGGTGACGAGGTTGGGTACAGTTGCGACACATATAGGAGCCAGTGCATTGTAGTCGGGGATTCACCGCTCACCTACGGGTGTGGATATCCTATGTGATCTGATGAAATAATAGTGCATGGAATCTCTGGCCAGAGTATGAGATGTACGTTAGAAAAGGAGTTCTCCAACCGTACGTGCGATGCCACTATTTATAGTTATCACATAGTTATCGAATTATTATGCAACCCTCGATGAACCAATGGTTGCAGATTCGATCGGGATATATGAGATGAAGGGACCGTACTGTACGTTAATCATAATCGACTAGTTCTTGCAGGCACTATCAGTGATACCTAGGAGATCATGGGTCGATGCTACTAGACGCTCTTACCATGATCCAATGGATGCAATCAGAAATGAGTTCTGACATTCTTGATCAAGGTGTTGATGAAAAGAATGGGGCTAACTAGGGTAAGCCCGAATAAGAATAAATGTTATTCTGAATCACAAAGAGTTGTGAACCCACGGCTAGCTGTATCCCTGAACCATTGAGAGTCACACAAGCACTGGATCGTTTGTTCCCGTTGAGATAATAAATTCAAGGAGTTGAATTTATATTATGATATAGTAAATTCAAGGAGTTGAATTTATGATAATAAAATTTTGAGAAAATAAATTCAAGGAGTTGAATTCAAGGAGTTGAATTTATGAGATACTAAATTCAAGAAGTTGAATTTATGAAATTTGGAGAGAATAAATTCAAGGAGTTGAATTTATAAAATTTGATAATTTAATTTATTAAACTCAAAAGTTGGGTTTATTAAATATTAAATTTTGGAGGTGATAAATTCAAAGAGTTGAATTTATAATTTAAATAATAAATTCAAATGTTGAATTTATAATTAATTTAATTTATTAAGCTCAAACGTTGAGTTGATTAAATATTAAATTAAATATAGTGGGAATTATGTTTAATGGGCTTATAGAAGTACAAGTCCAACATACTAAATGATCAAAATTTTTTAATGAACTTTGATTAATTAATTAAACTAGTTGGACTAACCCAATTAATTAATCAAGTCCATTAATGTTAATTATGTGTATTAGGTCATCACTTGATTAAAAATATATAGTAGATGAGCTAAACCCTAGCCTCCATGAGACCACAAGTTTTCGAAACATTTTCGGTAATTTGGAAAAGAAAAAGATTTGGTATGCAATAAGAATATTTCATTGACTTAATTAATTGAATTAATTAAGTAAATAAATTATTAGTATTAAAATAAGGATTTTCTTATCCTTAAGATATGGCATGCAATTGTAGGTTTTTGGTTTTCTAATCAACAATAAAAAGGGGTCTTTCGGCTATTCCCAACTTTTTCCAAGTGCTGCTCTCGAAAATCTCCTCTCAAAAACCAAGAAAAATTCGGTTTATTATGTTGAGTCGATTTTTTCTTCGTGTTCAATCTCTACGCCAAAGTTCTTCTAAATTTCTAGTGCAATTTAGAAGAGAAACAAATATTTCAGTCGTGGATCGGATTAGGAGATCGAAGAATGTTCGTATGGATTTACAACAAGAGCTACGTCCGCTAATACCAGAGTAGTTGGAGCCAAATGAAAATTGTTCACCAAAAGGTAAAAGTTTTAACGCCCTATGTATGTTTATGATAAAATCATACAAGTGCCCAAAGCAAAACATATTTTGATTGTCAAAATAAAATAAAAATTTTTAAACTTTCGCTGCGTTTGGGACACGAGAAAACCAAGATCCAACAATCTGTTCACAGTAATACATAAATCATCGTACCAAAACGCTGTAACTATAAGTTAAATATTTCTTAGCGCCTTCACACACACACACTCCCAAAAAAAAGGAAACGGAAATAACTTTAACTCTTCGTTACAAACAGTGACAACTTTGTTTTATTCAAAGCAACCTTATCTCTATATCCTTTCATTCAGCCGTGCATATAGTGTATCAATAGCTTTTATATGTGTTCTACACACATGACACACCTTCTGAACCTTTTCCATTATTCTTTACGACACAAATACATCATTCTCCCAATTCCTAGTTCACCAATCTCTATATATCAGCAATGTAAACAGATTACTATTATCCCTCCAGGCCACCACGACTTCCATTAGCTAGGAAATATATTATTACATGTAGAAAATTAGCTAAATAGATTCAAAACAAATCATCGTAGCAACATAATCATCTAAACAAGCCAAACAATATGTTCCGTTCTGTTTTGTTCCTCAAAGAAAAAATATCGAGACATTTCAAGCTAAAAAACATTTAAACAAAACCATAAATCAATCAACAATTTAAACTCAATTCTGTTCAGAGGTAATGAGTAAAATGTGAGGGGCAGAGCTGCAAATTAGAATAAATTCTTAATGCTTATTCATGAGTGATACTCACGGGAAATTTAGGGTCCGCTCCCAGCAAGTGTCACTAGTACAGACGCAGGGTTTTGAAATTGTCCCGAGCCTGAAATCACGAAAAAGACAGTTAAGAAGGGGCCAGGAGGGTGTCCTGGCGTAGCCTCTCCGACGCTCAAGTCAGTGACTGAGGATATATGGGGGGAGCAGCTAAGGGTGCTGCTGAAAACGATATAGTGAATGAATGAACTGAACACTCAAACCTGATATTTATAGGAGAATACATGGGTCCTTGATGGGCCTGTCTTCCATTTGGGCTAGGGATGGGCCAGGAGTAGTGGGCCCATCCCTGGGTATCACCAGTCTCCCCCTCCCGAGTCGAACTGAATTGCAAGTTCAAAGTTCGATTAATTGTGTTGTCCCCGGTTCTCCGGGCGCGAGTTGTGCACTTTCTTCCTGCCTTTCGTCGGTCTCCAAAAATTTGGAAAGAAATCAAATAGTAATCATAGCCCTGCTTCATCATCACCTCGCTCACGTCATACGACGCATCAATGCCCGTCACCCTCGTTCGCAGCTCCGGCCGCCGCCTTGTCTGAGCCCGCGCCGGCCGCACGCCTCGCACCACGCCCCCGCCTAGCCACCCTGCCCTCGCCAAGCCACGCCTCGCCTGCGCGCCTCGCTAAGCCAGCCCTCATCACCTGCGCGCTAGCCCCAACGCGAGCTCGCTCTGCCCCTGTGTCTGCTCGCCCAAGCGCGCTACGCCCGACCCAGCGCACATCGTCCCATCGCGAGCTCGCCCAGCACCCCTGCTCGCCTGCTCGCCCAAGCTTGCCTCACGCTCGCCCAAGCGCGCCGCGCCACGCCCGCCCCAGCGCAAATCGCCTCATCGCGAGCTTGCCCAGCACCCCTGCTCGCCCAAGCTTGCCTCATGCTCGCCCGTCGCCCTCGCCCAGCACGAACGCACGCCTGCCCCGTTCCAACGCTCGCCCAACGCGCGACGCCCGCCATAGCGCGCATCGCCCCATCGCGAGCTCGCCCAGCACCCTTGCTCGCCTGCTCGCCTAAGCTTGCCTCACGCTCTCCCGGCGCCCTCGCCCCGCACGAGCGCACGCCTGCCCCGAGCTCGCCCCTCGCCAAGCTAGCCCGAGCACAGCCACGCTCGCCCTGCGTGCCTAGCCCTCGCCTTCCCTTCACCTCGCTTCGCCTCTGTCTCGTCACCCAAAACACCCCTCGCCAGCTCGCCCAGCTTCGCCCAAGCCAACGCTGCAGGCTCGCCAAAGACACCCATCGCCAGCTCGCCCAGCCCCTTGCTCGCTCGAGCGCTCGTCCAGTACGTTGAGAATTTTGATACATTTCCTTGCGAATGGTTGTGTGATTTCTGAATAGCTTTTGGGGGCGTTGCCCCCAAACCCCCACGACCTGATCGGTAATTTTCGCAGCGGAAAACATTGTTCGTTAACGACAATCGAATTACATTTTTCTAACATAGTATGCCCTTGTCGCCCCCATCTTCAAGGTCCTCTACTAAGCTTTTGAAGAGAAATAGTTTCCACTTCCCCGCACCCTTGACTCCTCTGCTAAAATAGTCCTTAGCAGGAAAATAAAACTCTTACCTCATCATATCATAACTCTTCTGCTAAGCCGGGCCTTTGCAGGAAAATAAAAATCTCCACCCTCATACTCTAACTCCTCTGCTAGGCGACGCCTTAACAGGAAAATAAAAATTCTCCACCTTCACCCTCTAAATCCTCTGCTAGGCGACGCCATAGCAGGAAAATAAAATTCAACACCTCCACCCTCTAACCCCTCTACTAGGTGACGCCTTAATAGAAAAATTAAATTCGACACCTCCACCCTCTAACTCCTCTGCTAGGTGATACCTTAGCAGGAAAATAAAAACTCAACACCCACATCTCTAACTTCTCTGCTAGGCGATGCCTTAGCAGGAAAATAAAAATTCTCCAACTTCACCCTCTAACTCCTCTGCTAGACGATACCTTAGCAGGAAAATGAAAATTCAACACCCCCATCTCTAACTCCTCTGCTAGGCGATGCCTTAGCAGGAAAATAAAAATTTTCTCCTCCCCAACTCTGCTCCTCTGTTAGGCGATGCCTTAGCAGGAAAATTTAATTCTCATCCTCCACTCTGCTCCTCTGCTAGGCGACGCCTTAGCAGGAAAAATTTGATATCTCCCAAACTCTGCTCCTCTGCTAGGCGATGCCTTAGCAGGAAAAATTAAAATTTTTCTCCTTCCAAACTCTGCTCCTCTGCTAGGCGACGCCTTAGCAGGAAAATTTTAATGTCTCTCAAACTCTGCTCCTCTGCTAGGCGATGCCTTAGCAGGAAAATTTAATTCTCCTCCTCCACTCTGCTCCTCTGCTAGGCGATGTCTTAGTAGGAAAATAAAATTTTTCTCCTCCCAAACTCTGCTCCTCTGCTAGGCGGACGCTTTAGCAGGAAAATTTTAATATCTCCCAAACTCTGCTCCTCTGCTAGGCGATGCCTTAGCAGGAAAAATTTAACTTTTCTCATCCCCCCAGCTCCTCTGCTAGGCGATGCCTTAGCAGGAAAATTTTAATATCTCCCAAACTCTGCTCCTCTGCTAGGCGATGCCTTAGCAGGAAAAATTTAACTTTTCTCATCCCCCCAGCTCCTCTGCTAGGCGATGCCTTAGCAGGAAAATTTTAATATCTCCCAAACTCTGCTCCTCTGCTAGGCGATGCCTTAGCAGGAAAATTTAATTCTCCTCCACTCTGCTCCTCTGCTAGGCGATGCCTTAGCAGGAAAAATTTAAATTTTCTCCTCCCCCACTCTGCTCCTCTGCTAGGCGATGCCATAGCAGAAAAAATTTAACTATATCATCCTCATAATACAAGAACATCCACAAACTTAATATAAGAACTCGGCTTTATTAAATTTCAACTGATAATGTAAGACAAATTAAGGAACGAAATACATCACAAACAAAGTAAAGATTAATATTCTCTAAGGTGGTAAGCGTTCCCTGGCCTCTTTAGAGCCTTACCCAGCGCATTCTCCAACTTTCCTCTCTGCTCCTCTCGTACCTCCACAGGACAAAGTTACCCACTTAGAAGCTTCTCCGAATGACTCTACAACTGTAAGACTGAGCTCAAGCTTCCATGTGAATGCTCACGACCTCTCTTTTCTTCTTCCTTCACGATTCGTTCATAACAACGACGTGCGACTTCTTGGTCCTCGCACAAGACTCCAAATCCTTTTCCCAATGGAAACTTAAGTTTCTGATGATAACTGGAAGCTACGGCTCTAAAATCCTTCAGGGCTGGCCGTCCTAGAATTCCATTATACTTTGACAAGTTATCCACCACGGTGAATGCTACCATTTTTGTTACCCGCCGAGGATGTCCCCAAGGAGAGGGGAAGAACATTCTGACCCAAAGGCAGGATGGCGTGTTCTGCAAACCCATACAGCGGGGTGGAGATCGGCTCAAACTCAAATCCTTCCACCTTCATTTGATCCAACGTGCTCTTGAACAAGACGTTCACGGAGCTTCCATTATCAATAAATATCCTCGCCACATCATAATTGGCAATGGTGGCCGTTACTACCAAGACATCGTTATGTGGAGTCACAACGCCTCGGAGGTCTTTGGGCCCAAAGCTGATGACGGGGTCTTGTGGTAAGTCTGCACCCCTAGATATCTCAAAGTTCTCCAACCTTCTCCCATGTGCCTTCCGAGCTCGCCCAGAGTCTCCATCAGTAGCACCCCCCGAGATCATATGAATCATTCCCTCTTCGGGTGGTTATCCTCATTCATTCCCCTCCTCGGTTCGATGGGTTTCTGAGGAACATCTTGACCTCGACGGAGCTAACAAATCATCATAGCTCGACGGAGGTTTCTTGACCAGTGATTTGAAAAATTCTCCTCCCCTCAGTCCTTGGGTAAAGGCACTTATCATGATGTCAGGGGTAGCCGCTGGTATTTCCAGCGCTGCACTATTGAAGCGTTGGACAAACTCTCGCAAAGTTTCATTCTCTTGTTGTTTCATCACGAACAGGCTCAAATAATTTTTCTGGTGCCTCTTGCTGCTAGGAAATCGGTGCAAGAAGGCAGCTGAGAAGTCCTCAAAAGAACGTATAGAGTTGGGCTGCAAGGTGTTAAACCATTGCTGGGCTGACCTCACTAACCTGTCCCGAAACACCCTGCACCTGACTCCATCCGAATATTGGTGCAACAGAGCCGCATTCTCAAATCTCCCCAAGTGTTCTTCAGGGTCAGTATGTCCGTCATATTCTCCCACGTTTGACTGTCGGAAATTTGGAGGAAGTCCTTCTTCCAAGATGGCCAATGAAAAAGGACTTCCTCTCTTGGGTACCGGCGCTCGGCTTACTACCTGCTGCCTCGACATCCGTATCTCCTTCCACATCTCTCCTATCTCACTAACCTTCCCCACTTTGGAGGGGATGCGTCTCTTCAACCCGGCTCTGGTGGCCCTCCACATTCTCTTCTTGCTCCTGGCGAGCGGCCTGCTCTTCTGCAAACATAGACTCTTGATTCCTCTTAATTGCTTCATCCACTGTCCGGGTGATAAATTGGCCCAACTGTTCCAGGGTCAAGTTCCCCACATTCTCATTGGGACGGGTTTGCTCGACCCTTGTCTCTTGAAGGGGCTGCTCAGCTCTTGTCTCTTGACGAGGTTGTTCCTGTCTCGTCTCAAGATTCGGTTGTTCGGGTCCCCTCTGAGGACGCGATGATGCTGAGGTAGCTCTTCTACTCCCTCTCTTGCCTAGCATCTCTACGTCTCAACTCAAATTTCCCACAGACGGCGCCAAGTGATACTCACGGGAAATTTAGGGTCCGCTCCCAGCAAATGTCACTAGTACAGACGCAGGGTTTTGAAATTGTCCCGAGCCTGAAATCACGAAAAAGACCGCTAAGAGGGGGCCAGGAGGGTGTCCTGGCGGCATAGCCCCTCCGACGCTCAAGTCAGTGACTGAGGATATATGGGGGGAGCAGCTAAGTGTGCTGCTGAAAACGATATAGTGAATGAATGAACTGAACACTCAAACCTGATATTTATAGGAGAATACCTGGTCCCTTGATGACCTGTCTTCCATTTGGGCTAGGGATGGGCCAGGAGTAGTGGGCCCGTCCCAGGAGTATCAATGAGGATACTATATGAAAATGAAATACCTTTCTTCCCAGCATAAGGGTCCATGTGACCATAACATCCATGGACATTATCGTTTTTATCAAGTGTTCTATCAGGAAGAATTCCACCAGTTATCATGCTAAAATCACATAACCTTGGATAACCGTTCTGCATGACAAGTGAAATAATTATTACTTGTATATTTCATACTAGCATAAATATTTTGACGAGTGTAGGGCATCCACAATGCACCTCATCAAGCAATATATGAGCAGCATCAAGATTGAGAACTGCAAAAGGTGGGTACTGTGGATATCTAGTATGCAAAAATTTGAGGAGGCTAGCAATCCCAAGGGCAACCTTGATTTTCTGCGGCCACTTAAAAGAATATATAGATTAAAAAGGGTAAGGTTAACTATGGAGATGATATATTCGAGTTTACAACATGCAGAGCTTGACTAGTATAATGTCAGCAAACTGAACAATAACCACAGCTCATGCAAGAGACAGGAATTTAATAACCTAAATAATAACAGAACAACAAATATGGGAATGTACTTGAAGAACAAGTTTGTTGATATTTCGTTCAGTTAAAACTAAAAGATAGCACGAGAAGGTGCTTTAGATGGTCGATAGCCAATTGTTCATAACAATGAAACAAAAAGTTTTATACCTTTTGGAATGAGGTTATATACGGAGTCAGAAGCCTGGAACGCATACATTGCACAAAGATGTTCACCATCGGCACAGAACCCATACATTGGCACCATGCTTGGATGACCAAGAATCAGTTCATGGCGCAATAAAAGTATTTCGTCCTACAAAAGTACAACTACAAATTTCATCACAACATAAATATCTCACATCCATTCTTTGCACAAAACACATACCGCTAATCTTAACACATTATATCCAGTTTCCCATATTTTCACCACAAAATGCCGTTCCCGGTCAGGATGCCTAAATTTCGTGCGGTAAAGTTTGCCGAACTGGAAATGACTGATGCATTTGCTCTCACTAAAGGAATTAGTATATCGACTCAAGTTTTCATATGTCTGCTTGACGAGCGGATCCATTCTTTAGGCAATTTCTCGTGTGCTAAAGCACATTTACACAAAACATTGAGACAATTCATAGAGAAATCGATGTTGGATCTCGGTTTTCTACACGCCCAAACGCAGCGGAAGTTTAAAAATTTTTATTTTGTTTTGACAATCAAAATATGTTTTGATTTGGGCGCTCGTATGATTTTATCATAAACATTCATAGGGCGTTAGAGTTTATACCTTTGGTGAATGATTCACACGGCTCCAACTATTTCGGGATTAGCGGAGATAGCTCTTGGTGAATTACCTACGAACTTTCTTTAGACTTTCTTTGATCCTCCTATCAAGTCCACGACTAGATCGCTTGTTCCTCTTCCAAATTGCACTAGAAAATTTGGAAGAAGTTTCTACGTTGAGATCAAAATTTGAGATATGACTCAAATTTCTTTTCCTTGAAAAATGGCCAAAAATATTTTGGAGGAATTTTTGTGAAACTCACGTGAATCACCATTGGAAGAATGGAGGCTAGGTCATTTTTTATTTCCTTAAAAACAATAGCTTGACCTAAATTCCATAATTAACATTAATGGGCTTGATTAATTAATTGGGCTAGTCCAACTAGTTTAATTAATTAATCAAAGTCCATTAATAACTTTAATTATTTAATATGTTGGATTTGTACTCATACAAGCCCATTAAACATACTCCCACTATATTTGATTTAATATTTAATAAACTCAACTTTTGATCTTAATAAATTAAATCAATTATAAATTCAACATTTGAATTTAATATTAAAATTATAAATTCAACTCCTTGAATTTATCACCTCCAAAATTTAATATTTAATAAACCCAACTTTTGAGTTTAATAAATTAAATTATCAAATTTTATAAATTCAACTCCTTGAATTTATTCTCTCCAAATTTCATAAATTCAACTTCTTGAATTTACTATATCATAAATTCAACTTCTTGAATTTATTTTCTCAAAATTTAATTATCATAAATTCAACTCCTTGAATTTATTCTCTCAACGGGAACAAATGATCCAGTACCCTTGTGACCCTCAATGGTTCAGGGATACAGCTAGCCATGGGTTCACAACTCTTTGTGATTCAAAATAATATTTATTCTTATTCGGGCTTACCCTAGTTAGCCCCATTCTTTTCATCAACACCTTAATTAAGAATGTCAGAATTCATTTCTGATTGCACCCATCGGATCATGGTAAGAGCGTCTACTAGCATCGCCCCATGATCCCCTAGGTATCACTAATAGTGCCTGCAAGAACCAGTCGATTATGATTAACGTACAGTACGGTCCCTTCATCTCATATATACAATCGAATCTGCAACCATTGGTTCATCGAGGGTTGCATAATAATTCGATAACTATGTGACAACTATAATAGTAGCATCGCGTGTACTATTGGAGAACTCCTTCTCCAACATACATCTCATACTCTGGCCAGAGATTCCATGCACTATTATTTCATTAGATCACATAAGATATCCACACCCGCAGGTGAGCGGTGAATCCCCGACTACAATGCACTGGCTCTTATATATGTCGCAACTGTACCCAACCTCGCCATTTGATGACTTTCCTGGAGCCGGTAAACGAGTCAAAGCACAGCCTTAGCATATAGAGCCTCAGTGTTGTCCCGGGTCGTAAGGACTAATGGTGTACAATCATAACCACGGACTTATCCTCTCGATGAAAGATAAACACTTGGAAAGTTAGAGGGAGGGTTGTTCGGTATAATCATCATATGACTACCCATCTGCGTGTTTGGACATCTCCATGCCCTTACCAAGAAACACAGTACACAACATCACAGATACTAGTCTCAAGCTCAAGCGACCTTTATCCCTGTTTTAGGCGGCTGAATCGACTAGGAACGAATTTAGAATATGCAGTGTTTACAAATGAGTTTCAACATCGAATTACGATTCATTTGTATTAAAGCATAATCAAGGACTTTATCTATGCTATTTGCATGGGTATACAGATAAAGTATAACAAGACCATAAAAAGTTAAATTATATTAAAATAAAGACTGTTTATTTCACTTGAGTCAATAAATTCCCTAGCCAACCGTTGGCTTTCAGGGCATCTATTCTAACAATCTCCCACTTGCCTTAGAGCCAACTACCCATAACTTTAATGATATGAATATGGCCGGGCATGACTTGCTAAATCTTGCGATTCGAGGCGTCAAAGAATTCGTCATGTATAACAATGAAGTTAGAAGGCATTTCAATGTTATTCAATTGCTAGATGATGAAGAAGAAGCCAAATCAAGACCCGGAACCCGAGAGCCCCGCGCTAGGGCGGCCAAACTTCGCCGCCCCAGCGCGCCGCAGCCAAGAATAATACCTAGTTTCCTATTTTAGAGTTTTAATTGTTTAGGTAATGAGATTTTCATATCTTTCTGATTTGTAACAATATATACACGAAAATTAATGATTGTAAACAGAACTTTTGACATTTTTTTATGATATTTGTGAGTTTTCTCTCAACTTTTCAAAGCTTGGCTTTGTATACACTTCGTGTGTTTCTCAAATCAAACTTATCAAAGTTTAAAACTTTGTGGCATTTGTCAATTGTTCTTCACTCGGATTGTCAAAGATGAGTTCTTTGAAGGTTCGCTTGAATTTCGATTGTTACCTTCGTTAATATTTGTTGCTAAATTCTTCGTAATTTAGAGGTGAATATTACACCTTACTTGTGTCAAAAAGATCGGGACAACTCAACTGTTTCTTTGTTTCATCGAATCGAGGGCGTGACTCCGTTTTTGAGCGCGTTTGCTTTTCGTGGTTCGAAGGATCGCATCATTTGGTGTCAGAGCTTTAAGTTCCCTTTGATTCAAGTAAGTTTATTCTTTTTATTTTCAGATCTGTATTTATCCTTGTTTGTTATCAGATCTGTTTTATCCGTATCGTTCTTCATCTTTCGTGGATCTTGCGATTCTCGAAATTTTTGATTTTTTTTCTTCTTCTTTTTTTCGAGTTACACAGCCATCCTTGTGCAATCCCAAAAAAAAAAAAAGTGTACCAAAATTTCGAAATTTTGGCATAGCTTGGTTTCGTTATTTTGTTCTATTCTCTTGTGAGAGCCATATTCAAGTGCCTCTCACAATAAAAAATAAAATATAAAAAATAAATAAATAAAAATATTGTGCTATTATTTAGCATTAAATCTTGTTCTTATCTCTATTGTGAGTCATACTCAAGTGACTCCCACAGTCAAAAAAAAAATTAAAAAATATATATATCAAATTTCTTGCTTTACGTAGTCCGTGTAAGTCAGTTTGCAAGTGTCGTGAAGTTTGAACTTGTGAGTTTGATGTACACAAGCTACAAAGCCTGAAAGTTTACCCTACGAGAGAACTCTCAAAAATCGAGTAAAATACTTGAGTGTGAGCGTTATTTCTTGGAGTGACGTGTGAGGTATTTGTAGTGAGGACAAAAAAAAATAGACAGAAAAAAAAGAGTCGAGTGAATTTTCATTGGAGTGACCAGTGAGAATTTGTTGTGAGGAAACTTTATTCTTTTATTGTTTATACTAACATTTTCTTGCAAGTATAATGATTGACGATAATCAATTTGAAACAATGTTAAGGGGGTTGGATAACATGTGGAAGAAGGAGTTTAAGCCTCTACGTGATAGGTATAAGAGGTGTGGAAGAGGAGATGTATGATAGGCAAGTTGATGAGAATAGACGAGGTAGTGGAGTTGAAGGAAGTAGAGCGATGCGTCGTGATGATGATAGTCGAAGTGAGGAGAATAGAAGAGTGGGCAGAAGAAATGAACAAAATGTGCATAGGGAGTCTTTGAGATCCACTTGGTGGGGGAGCTTGAGAGAAAAAATCAGTGGTAGGCCAAAGAAGGAGTCGAAACGTGAAGCTAGCAAATAAGAATATCAAGGTACATCTAAAAATTCAATTTCTCGTACTTGTGATATTATATGTTGTTGGTGTCTAGAGGTCGGGCATGATATCAGCCAATGTCCACGTGAGGAGGTGACCGTAATAAAATCTTCAGTTGAGCCTAAATCACAAATGGAGGTTGATGTTGTGTGTGAGCTTGAATTTCTTGTGGAGGATGAGGTTGTTATTGAACTTAAACATGAAGTTGAGGTTGTAGTTGAGCCTCAATATGAGGTTGTGGTTGATAAAATTGATGATTATAGTATTCCACTAGTTGGTGAGTCGAATTATATTGAACGATGTACAGTGGAAGCTGAATCATTAGGAGGAGGATAAGTGCCTACTTTGTGTACTAGGGAGAAGGAGGGTAGGCAAGGAAAAATTGTTGTGCATAAATGTCTTGAGGAACAAAATATTTCATTGGTTCAATTGAATCCAAATGTTTTTGAGGATTAATTGAAATTTATTAATGAATTGAGTGAAAAGAAATGTGAAATGACCGAAAGAAAGAGAGAACAAAAGAGTGAGATGGCCATAGAAAAGAAACAAGAGAGAAAAGATGAAAAAGAAAAAGAGGCCAAAGAAAAGAAAAGGAAAAATAAATTAAAGGCTCAAAAGAGTGAAAAGAGTGAGGTTGAGAGTTGTTTATTCTTGCATAAACCATTTCATGTACCTTTGTACAAAGTGGTTTATTCTCATTATGATGATATAGCCGGTTCAATCCCGAGCATTATTATTTCTTCTTTGCAGGATGATGGTGATGTCATGATGAGGAGGCGAGCAAGTGTTGATGGTGTGAGAACACAATGGGATGATGCATATGAATTTGGGAGTAATCAAGGTGAGGTAAGGTTAGTTGCCAACGCAACAAACATAAGGTATGATTTGCTTCCTTACCTTAATTCATTGATGTGTTATTTTCAAAATTTTAGAGAAAATGTTGAAAGGGATGATTTTAAGAGATTTGATCTTATATTCACTTTTGTCTCTAAAATTTATGGGTATGAGAATTATGAGAAGTTTCATACATTA
Source organism: Primulina tabacum (assembly GCF_025594145.1). Classification (NCBI taxonomy): domain Eukaryota; kingdom Viridiplantae; phylum Streptophyta; class Magnoliopsida; order Lamiales; family Gesneriaceae; genus Primulina; species Primulina tabacum. The sequence goes on from NC_134564.1 coordinate 5,559,211, forward strand.
ATTTTGAACATTGTTGCTTTTGATGTCTCACGAGTTGCTAAATTGGTGAGAATTGGTGGCTACAAAATATTATATGCATTAGACTTCAAATATTGTGGTGTGACAGATGATGGCATGAATAATACATTTAGTTTGTCCTATTTGCATGATTCATATTTGTTTGATGATGACGTTAGAAAGAGCATGAATGAATACAAGAATTTTTATGTGCATATTGAATACAATGTTAAAGAGAATAAATTGTTCATTCTATATTCATTACATGAGTTACGTGCTAGTGAAGCATATTGTGGTGGTTTAATTGCTGATAAAATACATGATTATATGTGTTGGTTGCATATAAAACGACATGTTGAGGGTCATTGTGATACATGCATTGCATATGGGAGAATGACATGTCGACGGTATTCCTATATCATGCATCAGTTATATCTTATTCCTAGTGAACTATGGTCGTACATTTGTATGGATTTTGTTATGTTGCTAACTAGGTCTAAGAAGGGGAGGAACTTAATTTTTGTGATACTTAATGGTATTTTATCATTTGGTGTCATTTATTATTTGGTGTATGTTGAGGTTGATGAGTTGATAGTGAAGGCAATCATGGAGGAGTTAGGTATCAAAACGTTGATGGCACATATGGGCGATGGCATCTACAATCTAGTGTTAAAAGGTAAGCATGTTGATAATTTAATTCTTGTTATTACTAACTCGCTTCATTTTTGCGTAGGTAGCCAAGATTTGAGGACAAATCTTTTTGAAGAATGGGAGTATGATATGAATCTGGCCGGGCATGACTTGCTAAATCTTGCGATTCGAAGCGTCAAAGAATTCGGCATGCATAACAATGAAATTAGAAGGCATTTCAATGTTATTCAATTGCTAGATGATGAAGAGGAAGCCAAATCAAGACCCGGAACCCGAGAGCCCCGCGCTAGGGCGGCCAAACTTCGCCGCCCCAGCGCGCCGCAGCCGAGAATAATACCTAGTTTCCTATTTATAGTTTTAATTGTTTAGGTAATGAGATTTTCATATCTTTCTGATTTGTAACAATATATACACGAAAATTAATGATTGTAAACAGAACTTTTGACATTTTTTTATGATATTTGTGAGTTTTCTCTCAACTTTTCAAAGCTTGGCTTTGTATACACTTCGTGTGTTTCTCAAATCAAACTTATCAAAGTTTAAAACTTTGTGGCGTTTGTCAATTGTTCTTCACTCGGATTGTCAAAGACGAGTTCTTTGAAGGTTCGCTTGAATTTCGATTGTTACCTTCGTTAATATTTGTTGCTAAATTCTTCGTAATTTAGAGGTGAATATTACACCTTACTTGTGTCAAAAAGATCGGGACAACACAACCGTTTCTTTGTTTCATCGAATCGAGGGCGTGACTCCGTTTTTGATCGCGTTTGCTTTTCGTGGTTCGAAGGATCGCATCATTTAATCCCATTGCTTCGCGATGCTTCTCAAACAATGGTCCTGACAAGGGCTATGTAAGTGGATCAGCAACATTATCTGCAGAGGGGACTCTTTCGATCGATATGTCTCCTTTTCCCACAATCTCTCGTATGATGTGGAACTTCCTCAGTACATATTTGGATCGCTGATGAGACCTTGGTTCCTTTGCTTGCGCAACGGCACCAGTGTTGTCCCAGTACAACGGGACTGGATCAACTCCATTAGGAATAACGCTCAACTCTTGGACAAGATTCCTCATCCAAACTACTTCTTTTGCTACAGCTGATGCAACAATGTATTCAACTTCAGTGGTGGAATCCGCAACGGTGTCTTGCTTGGAACCTTTCCAAGAGACAGCCGCACAATTAAGCATGAATACAAAGCCAGAGATCGATTTCGAATCATCTACGTCACATTGGAAGCTAGAATCAGTGTAGCCTTCCAATTTCAATTGTCCACCCCCATAGACCATGAACAAGTTCTTAGTCCTTCTCAAGTACTTAAGAATATCTTTCACGGCCTTTCAATCCATTGGACCAGGGTTTGCCTGATATCTGCTTGTAACATTCAGAGCGTAGCAACATCAGGACGTGTCTGTATCATACCATACATGATACTACCAATGGCTGACGCATATGGAATACGTGTCATCATCTCTATCTCTTTATAAGTTTTGGGACACATAGCTTTAGATAGAGTAATACCATGACACATTGGTAAGTATCCTCTCTTGGATTTTCCATAGAGAATCGTTTTATAATGGCATCGATATAGGTGGCTTGGGTGAGGCCGAGCATCCTCTTTGATCTATCTCTATAGATTTGTATCCCAATACGTAGGATGCTTCACCCATGTCTTTTATGGAGAATTTATTGGCTAACCATACTTTAGTTGATTGCAAAAATCCTACATCATTCCCAATGAGCAGGATATCATCAATATAAAGTACCAGGAATGTCACTGTACTCCCACTAACTTTCTTGTACACGCATGATTCCTCAGGATTCTTAGCAAAACCAAACTCTTTGATAGTGCTCTCAAATCTGAGGTTCCAACTCTTTTACTCCTGCTTGAGATCATATATTGATCTCTGAAGTTTGCATACCTTATGCTCATTTCCTACTGATGTGTATCCCTCAGGTTGAGACATATCAATTTCTTCTTTGATGTCTCCATTGAGGAATGCAGTCTTTACATTCATTTGACATATCTTATAGTCATACTATGTTGCTATGGCTAGTAGTATTCTAATGGACTTAAACATAGTAACTGGTGAAAAAGTTTTCTCATAGACAACTCCTTACCTTTGAGTATAACCTTTTCCAAGCAGTCTTGCTTTGAAGGTCACTACCTTCCCATTCGCCCCAAGCTTTCTTTTGTAGATCCATTTGCATCATATGGGAACGATTCCCTCAGGTGGATCCACTAATGTCCAGACTTGGTTTGAATACATAGAGTCCATTTCTGACTGCATGGCTTCAAGCCATTTGGTTGAATCAGTATCAGATATTGCTTCTTTGAAATTCATTGGATCACATCCAACACAAGGCTCATCATGGCCTTGTTCATGAAGAAGCGTATATCTTGCAGGTGGTCTAATAACCCTATGAGACCTTCTAGAAGCTTGTACTTCAACTATTGGTTCTTGGGAAATGGGTTCAACTTCTATAGTTGAGGGAGTATCTTGAATTTTTCAAGTTCTATCATCTTGCCTTTTCTATCTAATAGAAATTCCCTTTTCAAAAAGGTGGCATTTCTTGAAACAAACACTTGTGCTTCATTGGGATGATAGAAATAATATCCAATAGAATTCTTTGGATATCCTACAAAGTAGCACAAAGTGGATCTACTATCCAATTTGTCTCCCACTGTCTGCTTCACATAAGCAGGACATCCCTGATATCTGCTTGTAACATTCAGAGCGTAAGCAACATCATGACGTGTCTATATCATACCATACATGATACTACCAATGGCTGACGTATATGGAATACGTGTCATCATCTCTGTCTCTTTATCAGTTTTGGGACACATAGCTTTAGATAGAGTAATACCATGACACATTGGTAAGTATCCTCTCTTGGACTATTCCATAGAGAATCGTTTTATAATGGTATCGATATAAGTGGCTTGGGTGAGGCCGAGCATCCTCTTTGATCTATCTCTATAGATTTGTATCCCAATACGTAGGATGCTTCACCCATGTCTTTTATGGAGAATTTACTGGCTAACCATACTTTAGTTGATTGCAATAATCCTATATCATTCCCAATGAGCAGGATATCATCAATATAAAGTACCAGGAATGTCACTGCACTCCCACTAACTTTCTTGTACACGCATGATTCCTCAGGACTCTTAGCAAAACCAAACTCTTTGATAGTGCTATCAAATCTGAGGTTCCAACTCCTTTACTCCTGCTTGAGATCATATATTGATCTCTGAAGTTTGCATACCTTATGCTCACTTCCTACCGATGTGTATCCCTCAGGTTGAGACATATCAATTTCCTCTTTGATGTCTCCATTGAGGAATGCAGTCTTTACATCCATTTGACATATCTCATAGTCATACTATGTTGCTATGGCTAGTAGTATTCTAATGGACTTAAACATAGCAACTGGTGAAAAATTTTTCTCATAGACAACTCCTTACATTTGAGTATAACCTTTTCCAAGCAGTCTTGCTTTGAAGGTCACTACCTTCCCATTCGCCCCAAGCTTTCTTTTGTAGATCCATTTGCATCCTATGGGAACGATTCCCTCAGGTGGATCCACTAATGTCCAGACTTGGTTTGAATACATAGAGTCCATTTCTGACTGCATGGCTTCAAGCCATTTGGTTGAATCAGTATCAGATATTGCTTCTTTGAAATTCATTAGATCACATCCAACACAAGACTCATCATGGCCTTGTTCATGAAAAAGTCTATATCTTGCAGGTGGTCTAATAACCCTATCAGACCTTCTAGAAGCTTGTACTTCAACTATTGGTTCTTGGGAAATGGATTCAACTTCTATAGTTGAGGGAGTATCTTGAATTTTTTCAAGTTCTATCATCTTGCCTTTTCTATCTAATAGAAATTCCCTTTCCAAAAAGGTGGCATTTCTTGAAACAAACACTTGTGCTTCATTGGGATGATAGAAATAATATCCAACAGAATTCTTTGGATATCCTACAAAGTAGCACAAAGTGGATCTACTATCCAATTTGTCTCCCACTGTCTGCTTCACATAAGCAGGACATCCCCATATTCTCTCGCAAGAATATTTGGGAGTTTTTCCCATCCATATCTCATATGGTGTTTTATCAACTATTTTAGCGTAGAAATTATTCAACAACATTGCCGCAATTTCAAGCGCAAAGCCCCAAAACGATGTAGGCAATTCAGTGAATCCCATCATGGATTGAACCATGTCCAACAAGGTTCGCTTACGACGTTCAGAAACACCATTCAATTGTGGTGTTACTGGTGGAGTCCACTGTGAGAGAATCTCATTCTCTTTTAGATAACCCAAAAATTCAGCACTTAAGTATTCTCCACCTCGATCAGATCGAAGTGCATTAAAACTTCTTTCCAGCTGATTTTCTACTTCAGATCTGAACTCTTTGAACTTTTCAAATGCTTCAGATTTGTGTTTCATCAAATAAACGTACCCATACCTGGAATGGTCATTAGTAAAGGTAATGAAGTAGGAATGCCCATATTTTGTGCTAACACTTAGCAGGCCACAAACGTCTGTGTGGATCAAATCCAGTAGACCATGCGCACGTTCCACGTTTCCATCGAATGGAGTCTTGGTCATTTTTCCTTTTAGACAGGACTTACAAGCAGGTAGAGAATTTTTGTCTGACAAGTCAAACATGTCTTCTCCCACTAGCTTGTGCATCCTTCTTTGGGAAATATGACCTAGTCTAGCGTGCCATATTTGTGTGGGATTTGGATCATCTAACTTTATTTTGTTTGTTGTTGAAATCATGTTTACTTGGACATTTACTTATCATTTCCAGAACATTTCTGGCACATATAATTTCTTATGTCCGGACTTCATGCAGTGAAATAAATATGTTCTAACTTAGCGGGCTTTGTAGGCCTTTTAAGTGTCTTTCAGAGTTTGCCTCTTATTGGGATTGTTTTACTTGTGAGGGGCAGAACATTTCTTTCCCTTACCTTGTGGGCCATTTTTCGTCCGTCGAGAGGCCCATTATAAAAACAACGATTTTTTTATTTCATGGTGATCTCATAAGTCATAAGCGTATTGACTAGCTCTTCAAGGCTATCATCTATCTTATTCAAATTGAAGTTCACCATAACCCCGTCAAATGAGGAAGAGAAAGACAACAAATTGATGTTATCTAGTAACTTGTTAGGAATAACATATTCCAGCCCCCCTACATTCTTAATAAGCTCAGTCATACGTACACCACGCTCATGGGCCAAAGCCCTGTCTTGCATGTGTGTAGTCATGAGCTCCTTGAAAGTGGTGTGCATAGTTTCATGCACCATGCAACAATTGCACGTGCATTCGAATGTCAGCAGCATTCAAAATTTCCTCAAACTGTCCCTACAGTTCATTTGACATAGAAGCGAGCATGTTACACTTTAGCATGTATACTATGGTCTAACCATCTTGCATGCTATGTCAGTTCAGCAGGACTGACAATAGTGTGTATGTCATTTTCTCCGAATTCAGAACAATTTTCCCAACCAGTCTTGAAAATTAGTTACGATTAACTTGTTAATAACAAAAATGGATTACGTGACAAAATCGAAAATATACTGATATGGAAACAGAATAATTGTTGCTGATTATTTTAAAATAATTTTAAGATATAAAATATGGATTTTATTTTATAAATCTCCCTCCCACTATTTTGACATTTCCACCACCCTCTGATGAAAAAGGGAAATCGTATTTTCTTAGTGGGCACGTAGAGTCCAATTAGCCAATTATAATCCCGAATAATATACGCCAATTATAATTTCTAAAAGATAGAATCCAATTGCATCCCTATGCAACCTACGCATGTTTTGCCTCACGTTTAATAAGGACCCAATAATATGACGCCGTTTATTTTCGCGTGTCAAACCGACCCATCAATGTTGAATTGTAGTAGACAGTCGCCATGAGTTCCCCCAATAATATGAGCCGAAGTCATGGGAGTTTCACTCAATTCACATCATATGTCCGGTGGAAGTCACAGCTTTCTGGCATACAGGCCTCCCCAATAATACGAGCCAGACACTGTCCGCGGGTAGCGATCAACATGCAACCACGGTTGATGGAAGGCAAGGAAAAATTAAACCCTTTTAATTTTTACTTTTTCGGTTTGATATAAATTTTGAATCATATTCAAAATGAGGGATTTTTTAATTTTAAAATTGTCTCATCATTTTATTTTAAAAATCGCGTGCCACGAGTTTGTATGTTTGTCGGATCCATGCAACTATATTATCTAATAATATACATACATGCATACTACTATATATCCCATATATCATAATATGATATTCAACAATAAATAAGGATGATCGATCGCCAACACTATTAGATCCATGTGAGTCAAACATGGATCCAGGTCCAAAACCTAGGTGAATGCAGGGATGCAAATGCAACTATTACAAGAGCTTCCAATATTTTACATGTCTTCATCTCGTTCATCGGGCCCACCATCTTCCAGTCTTGATCTCCCACTATTCCTAATAATTACATTTAAATAGTCATGGCACATAAGGGATACATCTCATGGGGTGGGAACGGGCTATAAACCAGGCCCACTTTATTAATATCAAATATTAAAAACGAATAAAACAGTAAATTATCCTAACATACACCTAACACATTGGTCAAAGCTCTCGATCATCCTTCATGCATTTAATATCAAATATTAACATCAATTTAATTAAACAATTTAATTAATTCATAAATCATATATCTAATAATTTTATCACTAACCACCACAATTATTAAAGAATTTAATAAATTAAATAAACTCCTTTATTTAATTTTCAATTAAATCAATATTAATTGATTTCTTGTAAAACTCATTTTACCATAAATAATTAAAATCATATTCTAATGATTTATTTTAAGAGAAAATTTTTAATTTTCCAAAAATCAATTTTTCAAAATAAAAATTGAACCAATTTTTAAAAATATCAGTTTTACCCAAAAATTTGAAAAATCAGAAAATTACACCCTGGGCCCAAACAATTCAAGCCCGTCATACAGTACGCTTCTCGAGACACTCCCGGGCAGTCGCCCGCGCTGCCCGCCCCGCTGCCCGAACGTTTCGGGCAGCAGCAGGGGTCCTGTGGGCGGCACGCCGTGCGCGCAGCGTGCGGACGTTCCGCACGCCGCGCGCGCGCGGAGCCGCCGCGCACCGCGCGCTGCCCGGAACAGTTCCGGGCAGCCCCGAATTTCTTTTTTAATTTAAAATTTCTGGAAAAAATAATTTTTATGGTGCTACAATTTTCTGAAAAATTTTCTTGTGTGGTTAGAAATAAATTATTCAATATCAAACCATACGATTTAGAAAAACCTTGGCTTTGATACCACTGTTGGATATCGGTTTTCTACACGCCCAAACGCAGCGGAAGTTTAAAATTTTTTATTTTGTTTTGACAATCAAAATATGTTTTGATTTGGGCGCTCGTATGATTTTATCATAAACATTCATAGGGCGTTAGAGTTTATACCTTTGGTGAACGATTCACACGGCTCCTGTAAGGCCTGAGATTTTATCATTTTAATCCGAGATTATTTAATTGATGAATTATGGAATGTTGAATCATATTCCTGTTAGAGTAGGTGCACGTCGAGCCAAGTATTGGCCGAGTGTTCACAATGAAACTCTATGTATAAACAGTCTTTATTTTAATAATATTTGAATTTATCATTTTGGCACTTCTTTATCTGTATACCCATGCTAGTTGCATAGATAAAGCCCTTGAATATACAAATAGTAGAAAGAATATGAGATGCTTATATGATGAGTATCATGAAACTCATATTTGTAATACTGTATATTCTAAACGGTTCCTAGTCGATTTAGCCGTCACTAAGAAGGATATAGGGTGCTCGAGTTCGAGACTAGTATATGCGATGTGAGTACCATGTTTCATTGGTAAGGGACATTATGATGTCCGAACATGCAGATAGGTGATCCTTGTAGAGTGCACTGAACAACCTTTCATAAAAGGACTTTCCAAGTGGTACTCACTTATCGAGTGGAAAAGTCCTAGTTTATGGTTGTACACCATTAGTCCTTATGAACCGGAACAACATTGAGACTCTATGTGCTAGAATTGCACTTTGACTTGTTTACCGACTCTCATGGGGTCATCAGGTGGCAAGGTTGGGTGTTCTGTCGAAACATATAGGAGTCGATGCATTGTAGTCAGGGATTCACCACTTACCTTCGGGTATGGATAATGTGTTATCATGTGCATGTAGGTTGAAATCTCTGATCAGAGTATGATGGTAATTATGAAAGGGGTTTCATAGATTACACCATCGATGCAACTACGACATGACACATAGTATCGATTCATTGACAACTCTCGATATACCAATGGTTGTCGAATCGGTTGGGATATATGAGTTGAAGGGACCGTACTGTACGCTAACCATAATTGAATGGTTCTTGCAGGCACTATCATTTGATACCTAAGGAGTCATGTAAGCGATGCTGCTAGGCGTTTAACATGATTGGTTGGGTACTATCAGACTTGAGTTCTGACGTTCTTATTATCAAGGAGTTGATAAATAAGAATGAAGCAATTGGAGTATGCTCGTATAAGGACATGTTTAGTCCGAATCACATGGAGATGTGAACCCACGGCTAGTTGTATCAATGAACCATTGAGGGCCACACAAGTGCTAGCTTTCTAGATCCCGTTGAGAAGTAAAATAGTTCAATGTGTTGAACGGCTTATAAATGAGTTTATAAGCGTAAAGAAAAATAGAAGTATGACTTCTATGAGAGAAATATAAATTTTAATTTATGAATGTGTTCCTAAATTAAAAGTAGGCCAAGTGAATAATGTATTTGAAAATTGTGATTTTCATAAACATTATTATGGATTAAATTAAATTAATTCAAGTGTTGAATTAATTAAACACTAGTAGGCCTAGTAGAGTTCAAATAATTAAATTAATTCAAGTGTTGAATTAAATAAATAATATTGGGCCTTGTAGAGCCCAATTGGAAATAATTATTTAACTAGTGGGCTTGAGTAAAATCAAGTAAACTATAAATGGGCTCAAATATGTTTGGGACATTTAAATAAAAGTCCATGGGCCTTGTAATTGTTACAAGCCCACTTGATATGCATGCTTGGGAGGTGAAAGGTTGTAGAATACTTTTAATTAAAATATTGCATGGCATGCAACTTTTTGGATCAACTTTTCCCACAACCAAGGCAACTCATCCTCCCTCATTCTAGATCTAGCTTGGCCGAAACTTCACAAAAATTCTCTCCAAGTTTTTCTCTCATTTTTGTGTTCTTCAATTTGTTGAAAACACTCTCTTCTCTTTGAAAAATCCTCTTAGTTTTCTAGTGCAAATTAAGAGGGGATTTACCTAGTTGGTGGTGGGCCTAATTTTGGAGGTTGGAAGCTTGAAGATTTGTCATCCATTCAAGAGCCAAGTTGTTTACAACTTGGTTGGTGCCATCATCAATCTCTTGAGATTGATAGGTAACTATTTCTAAACACCCTATGTATGACATTTTGGTGTTTTATTATATTTGCTACACACAATGCAAGGTGGCCGAAAATTTCTTGTAAAATTTAAAATTTTTAACTTCCGTTGCGCATACGGTCACCCTAACCGATCCCCTTTCAATTCCATGGTTTTACAATTCCATAGGATTGAAATTGAATTAAAAAAAGTTATTGAGGGCTGAATTGCAAATAATGAAGAATTCAGGGGCTAAAGTGCAATTATGGGATTTGAGGACACTTGTCTTGCCATGCATGGAACCATGTATATAAATGATTTCCTTTAGATTTCCAGCAAGAGAGAAGACCGAGAGTTCATAGCTAAAATCCCTCAAGCTTCATTTTGGTTTCAAAATTTGAGTGTGCAGTATACGGTTATCAGAATTTTGATCTGAACATATTTCTGTACTCCTCGCGTTACAGGCTTCAACTGGACGTAAGTTTTATTGAGTTCTGCTATCATTTGAAATTATGATATTGGAGAAATTATTATTTGATCATTATTATGTGTTCTGGGAATACTAGACATTGCATAATCGAAGTCGGATCGAAGAACAGATTGATTATGAAATTGTTATGAATTTCTGATTATATCGATTGAAATTGGACAGATTTGAATTATTGATTTATTACAGACTATATCGGATATGGGTTATGATTTGTAATTGATATCTGTTGATATTGTATTGACGGAAATATCGGGATTGTGCCTTTATACCGTTGATTTTGAATTAGATTCACATTGATCAGATTCAGTATTGAATTGGGAATGGAATGTTGATATTATTATTCTCGATATGTCATTTCAAATCGATATTGACAGCCGTGAATTCAGAACTTCCACTTTGTCAGTCCGAGACTACAAAAGAAAGGTATAAGTCAATGTGGTACTGGGAGAATGACTCGAGTAGGATATACTTGAGTTTCCTTAAATCACATACTTATTGTTATTATTTACAATGATTTAAATTGATATGCTTGTTCTATTGATTTATAGAAGCATGTATTAGATGAGTATTAGACGAGTAATCTTGTGACATAAGTGCCGATAGTGATGGAATCGTCACTGGCACATTGCACATTGTCACAAGATAGTGAATTGGCGATAGTGTCATAGTCTGTGACGGATAGATCAAGACACCGGATGTTTGGTTATATCGATTGAATAAAATTGGAGTTTCTTCTATTACTGAATTCGATTTGGAATGCCAACGTCTGAAAACCGGGATCCCTAGACTAGGATTGAGTCTAGTCTGAGACGTGGAGTCACGAGTCTGATTAATGATTTTATGTTGATTATGTTTCAGATTTTGATACATGTTACGGATATTCCTTACATGCTTTTACATTGTTATATGATTGCATGTTTCGTTGATTTATACTGGGATATATTTCTCACCAGAGTTATCCGGCTGTTGTCGTGTTTGTATGTGTGCATGACAACAGGTGGGACAGGATCAGGGTCGAAGAGATGACGAGAGATCATGATTAGAGTGGAGACCACGGACTTTGACGTTGCTGTAGATAGGATTCACCACTTGACATTAGTTGTTGAACCTTAGTTTGAGTTGATGTTATTGTACAAGACTTGTACTGTTATACTGATATGTATATTAGATTGAATTCCATTACGTTCCGCAATTTTAAAAAAAAAAATTTAGACCCATATTAATTAATTGATCCATTTTATCCCAATGACGATTAAGAAGATGATTAGCGTCCAGGTCCCCACAGCTCCAACTATTTGGGGATTAGCGGAGATAGCTCTTGGTGAATTTCCTACGAACTTTCTTCAGATCTGCTTTCTTTGATCCTCCTATCAAGTCCACGACTAGATCGCTTGTTCCTCTTCCAAATTGCACTAGAAAATTTGGAAGAAGTTTCTACGTTGAGATCAAAATTTGAGATATGACTCAAATTTCTTTTCCTTGAAAAATGGCCAAAAATATTTTGGAGGAATTTTTGTGAAACTCACGTGAATCACCATTGGAAGAATGGAGGCTAGGTCATTTTTTATTTCCTTAAAAACAATAGCTTGACCTAAATTCCACAATTAACATTAATGGACTTGATTAATTAATTGGGCTAGTCCAACTAGTTTAATTAATTAATCAAAGTCCATTAATAACTTTAATTATTTAATATGTTGGATTTGTACTCATACAAGCCCATTAAACATACTCCCACTATATTTGATTTAATATTTAATAAACTCAACTTTTGAGCTTAATAAATTAAATCAATTATAAATTCAACATTTGAATTTAATATTAAAATTATAAATTCAACTCCTTGAATTTATCACCTCCAAAATTTAATATTTAATAAACCCAACTTTTGAGTTTAATAAATTAAATTATCAAATTTTATAAATTCAACTCCTTAAATTTATTCTCTCTAAATTTCATAAATTCAACTTCTTGAATTTACTATATCATAAATTCAACTTCTTGAATTTATTTTCTCAAAATTTAATTATCATAAATTCAACTCCTTGAATTTACTATATCATAATATAAATTCAACTCCTTGAATTTATTCTCTCAACGGGAACAAATGATCCAGTACTTGTGTGACCCTCAATGGTTCAGGGATACAGCTAGCCATGGGTTCACAACTCTTTGTGATTCAAAATAATATTTATTCTTATTCGGGCTTACCCTAGTTAGCCCCATTCTTTTCATCAACACCTTAATTAAGAATGTCAGAATTCATTTCTGATTGCACCCATCGGATCATGGTAAGAGCGTCTAGTAGCATCGCCCCATGATCCCCTAGGTATCACTGATAGTGCCTGCAAGAACCAGTCGATTATGATTAACGTACAGTACGGTCCATTCATCTCATATATACGATCGAATCTGCAACCATTGATTCATCGAGGGTTGCATAATAATTCGATAACTATGTGATAGCATCGCGTGTACTATTGGAGAACTCCTTCTCCAACATACATCTCATACTCTGGCCAGAGATTCCATGCACTATTATTTCATTAGATCACATAAGATATCCACACCCGCAGGTGAGCGGTGAATCCCCGACTACAATGCACTGGCTCTTATATGTGTCGCAACTGTACCCAACCTCGCCATTTGATGACTTTCCTGGAGCCGATAAACGAGTCAAAGCACAGCCCTAGCATATAGAGCCTCAGTGTTGTCCCGGGTCGTAAGGACTAATGGTGTACAATCATAACCACGGACTTATCCTCTCGATGAATGATAAACACTTGGAAAGTTAGAGGGAGGGTTGTTCGGTATAATCATCATATGACTACCCATCTGCATGTTTGGACATCTCGATGCTCTTACCAAGAAACGCAGTACACAACATCACAGATGCTAGTCTCAAGCTCAAGCGACCTTTATCCCTGTTTTAGACGGCTGAATCGACTATGAACGAATTTAGAATATGCAGTGTTTACAAATGAGTTTCAACATCGAATTACGATTCATTTGTATTAAAGCATAATCAAGGACTTTATCTATGCTGTTTGCATGGGTATACAGATAAAGTATAACAAGACCATAAAAAGTTAAATTATATTAAAATAAAGATTGTTTATTTCACTTGAGTCAATAAATTCTTTAGCCAACTGTTGTCTTTCAGGGCATCTATTCTAACAATCAAAAATTACAAAAATAAATAATCGCACAAAAGCAACAGAACATAGTTTTGATATACTTAATTTGAAGCAATTATCCATGCAATATTATCCGTGCAGACAATAGCCCCACAAAATACCCCTTTTTCACCCATTCAAATTCATATTGAAGGCTACAAAAAACTTTGAAGATAATAAACAAAACTAATCAAGTTCTATATAAAATCCTCGAAGATTGCATCTTTGTGGTGGTACTGCTTATCCCAATGCATATCGCGAGGGGAATTCGTTAATTTAAAAAAAAAATCTAGCAATAATAGTGATGTTGCTGAAATCCGGAATGTCATTTGGGAGGTCGGATCTTCTTTAAGCACAAACAAGAACATTAAAAGGGGGCCGGAAGGTTATTCTGGCGTAGCGTCTCCGACGTTAAAGTCAGAGAATAGAAAACTGAGAGATTAATGTGTGTTGAGAGAATGTGAATATATGAATGAATAAACAGCGAATGAAACCTGGCATTTATAGAAAATGATAGAGTCCTGATTTGGTAGATTTAAATCCTCAGAATCATGCGTCTTATTTGGCTAGATTTGGTTGGATTATGTGCAAGATTTGGTTAGATCTTAACGGGCTTTACTCTCTTGGCCTTTATTTCTGTTGGCTATCCGTTAATGTCTGAATAGAAGCTCTCCTAGCCAAAAACCCGTCCATATTCTGGACCCTGTTGGAGCTCGGCTTGGGAGGTCGGCCAAAATACATCCAATCGGTGCGCGATAACATCATGTGGGAGGTCGGCTTGAGAGTAGGCTGGGCCCATCCTCAATCTAGGGGTATCAAATAGTAAGATTACTATTATAACAAAAATCCAAAGATAATGAAGAGGGAATCAAGAGTCTATGAGTTTAAGAGTTTACCTATTTCAATTTAAGAATTTCTCTCGGAAACTGCTTACCTCCCTTCACGTTCAAACCAGGGTTCTGGGTATAATAACCATGCGTTTCCAATTTATAAGGCACGATGATATACATATCCACCAAAAAAATCCAATATTCCAACTTTCATATTAAAAAATTAAGATTTTATTTAAAAAATTCATTCATAAAATTTTATGCCAAAAAAAACTAGAGATGACAAAAATTAACCTGACACAAAGAGATATTGTATTTGGGTCGAGAGTTTAAGCATTGGATCAGATCGAGTTGGACTCGAAATATGAAGCGAAAAAATGGGTTTGGATTGCCTAAATTAAGAATCAAGTCGTCCATCGACTCGAACCCACCTGACCAATTTATATAGTTTTTTTTTAGAGTATGTCTCACGAATCTTTATTTGTGAGACGGGTCAACTCTACCGATATTCACAATAAAAAGTAATAATCTTAGCATAAAAAGTAATATTTTTTCATGGATGACTCAAATAAGATATTTGTATCACAGAATACGACCAATGAGACCGTTTCACACAAGTTTTTGTATTTTTTTTATTATTTTAAGGTTAGGTTCAATCCTATTTTTGAACCGATTATTCGCTTCTTCATTTTTCTCTTTCACCTTCATTTCTCTTCGGCTTTCAATCTATTCGAACATTTGTCTTGTACAAAATCTTGTAAACGATGAAAAAATTGGATCTTGAAAGTTTAAATTTATTTTTTGATGCATGATGACTTTTTTTATTGGATATCGATATTATAAATTTTGGTAGTGTAATATTTATGTTGTCAAATATTTGAATTTTTTTAACAATTGTTACTTTTTTGGAGTAACTAATAGTTTATATAATTAGCCTCTTAAATTTAAATATTTAAATCCATTGAACATAAATATTAAAGACTATATTTTGTTACTATATGTTTAAATTAAAATATTATCATATATTTTGAATTTATATTTAATTATTTTGTTAAAAAATAATAATGTTGCATAGTAAAAAATTAGATTGAGTTGATTAAGATTCGGGTTTAAAGTTTTAGATTGGCTCAAATTCGAGATGAGAAATGTTTTTTAGTGTCCTTGCTTCAACTCGATCCCGAACTCAACAACTAAATTGACACCTCTAAAAAGCGATCTCGTACAATTATAGGATTTTTCTTTGGGTGAAAAATTCAAAACAAGATTATGCTTTTTTAATAAATAATAAATATAAAACGTACTCATTATTTTATTTTTTAAGTTCATTATTTGTTAGTTTTATGGAATCGCGTTTATTATTTTCATCTCGGAGTTGGAGCGAGCGGTCCGATATATTTATAGACCAATAATATTCCAGTTTATGGGATATAACTTATGACCCAATTTTCATTACCTCACTAGTCGTTAAATAAGACTCAAGAGTTTAAAAAGTTTACTGTTTGGTAACAAAAATTATTTTAAATGACTATTTATTTAAGTATTTTTTAAGAAGTCGGGCTTTTACTTCTATTTAAAAAAAAAAAACAAAAACATTTTCTAACATTCATCAAATTGTCAAAATCGTTTATATATATATATATATTAATAAAAACATTTTTAAAATTTGGACTTGTTTAAGTATTTTTTTAGGTAAGAACTTATGTATCCAAAGTTACACTCAATCTTTAATTAATTACTCGTTGAGATATTTTATTAAGACTAATAAATTTCACTCATTGAGCGTTAGGGTGTTTACGTCGGACGCGCTGACACTGTTTACTTTTAACTTAAATAACTACCCACCAAGTTCATTCTCTGGACTATCGAGTATTAGTCACTCATCGGAACTGATATGAATCTGGCCGGGCATGACGTGTTAAATCTTGTGATTCGAAGCTCCAAAGAAGACATATATAACAATGAAGTTGGAAGACATTTTTAATGTTATTCAAGTGCTAAATTATGAAGATGATGGATGCCAAATCAAGACTACGGACTCGAGAGCTCCGTGCTAGGGCGGCAAAACTTCGCGCCCGAGTGCCACAGTCACTGTATAGACGGAGACGTCCTGAATACTCGATGCCCGAGCGGTAACATATTAACACCCGAGCGCGCCCTGTCCGGAACATCCCGTGCCGGAGCGCGTCGCCTTGCGGGAAACCTAATTTAGAGTCCTAGTTAATTTAGGTAACTAGATTTTGATATCTTTTATGTTTGTAAATAATATATACACGAATTTTGATGATAGAATTAACATTGAGTTTTAATATATTTTGTGAGTTTTTCTCTCAATTTTCAAAGCTTGGCTTTGTATACACATTTGTGTGTTTCTCAAATCAAACTTATTAAAGTTTATTACATTGTGGCGTTTGTTGATTGTTCTTCACTCGAATTGTCAAAGACGAGTTCTTTGAAGGTTCACTTGAGATCGATTGTTATCTTCGTTAATATTTGTTGCTAAGTTCTTCGTAATTTAGAGATGAATATTACACAATTATTTGATTAAAAAAGACCGGGACAACACAACATTTTCTTTGTTTCATTGAATCGAGGGCGTGACTCTATTTTCGAGTACGCTTGCTTTTCGTGATCGAAGAATCGCATCAAGAATAATTGGATTTCAAGTAATCATTTTTTTGTTATATCAATTTGACACGGTCTGTGGAAATGCAAACTCAATCACACAGGAAAACTCTCACCCTCTTACTTCTCTTGATTTACTGCCAATTACTAATTATTACTCTCAAAGCTAGCATAGTAGAGATTGTACACACACGTGTGGAACATGTATAATGTTGAAAGATTAAATAAAACTTTTACGGGTAAGTAATAAAAAAATCTCATGTTTTCTTAAAATTATAAACAACCTCTAATGCAATTATATTAAATTCTTAATAAAATGATATTTGAATAAATTTATCATTTATAGGAGAAATTCTTTTTACGATAATAGACAACTTAAAATATATCTAGTGAAATAAAAAATTTGAACATTTGGGACAAAAAAAAATTTGTTTCTTCGAAGAGTAAATGACTCCCCGCGAAACAATTAAAACCTATAAACAATAGCGAAACGGAGCGTAAACGAAAAACGCAAGTCTGTAAACTGCATCGATAGAGTCCAATAACCAACTTTGTTCTTCTACATCAACACATGAAAAGATAGAGAAAAATACACATTTGAAGAACTCAGCAAATTCTGTTTCAAGAAGAAAACACGGTAATAATGAATCTTTGGAATTGAAGGCATCGGTTTACCGCACCTGAGAGGACCTTTGCATCATAGCAGCGGACTACCTCCTTTTGTTAAATTCTGTTTGTTCAACGTATACTGACAATATTAAAAGCAAAATAACTTCACATGAACAAAATGCCAATTGTCACACTAGGTTAGTCTATAGATGAACAAAAGATTTTTTAAACGCATGTGAATGCTTATAAGCCCTAAATTAATAAACCAACAAATTCAGGGAAAAGACAAGAAGTCCGAGTTTGAGCTCAAATAATATAAATTATATTGAATATTATTCGACTCAATTTGATTTATTTGCACCCTATGCTATACAAAATCAATTTGAAAACTAGAGTATATCCGAGTAGCAATGTAATAAAACTCTATTTTTCGAAGATTTCTTGCATACACAACTAAAACTTCCATTCATAATTATTCTATCCAAAGTGAAACTTGAAGATTAAAAAACTTTCCATTGTAATATCGTCATGCCTATGCTTGAAGAAAGTTCCATATTTAAGGACATTGCATTTGAATTTGGCTACAGCTTTGAAATTATTACTCTAATATCCATAATTCATAGATTGCATGTTACGGCATCTAAGCAAGTGAATGTACATGTCTTTGAAGACCTTTTAACATCGAACTAGATTCATTATATGTTCTAATATGCTAGACGTGCTTTGTTTTAAATAATTTGGAAGCAAACTTATCAGTCATGACCCCAAAATAAAAGAAGCCAGAAAAATTAAAATTGGGTCCAACTTCATCAGTTTCACTGAAATCATCGAAAATGGAACACCGGGTTGATTTTCAATATTTTGATGTTGTACATATCTTGATTTCAGCCCTTATTATTATTATTATTATTTCAATCAGAAAAAACAACCTCAAGTTTTTAGATATAAGGAACTTGAGGAACTGGAAGACCAATTCGCTACACTAGTTGGCTAGGGAAAATATGCAAGGTTCATAAAGGCAAATTCAACTACAAAGCTATTGCCGTAAAAGTGTATGATGAAGCTAAAAAAGCTTATTGGGAGGTACCCATCCATTATTTTTTTATTAAGCACTCATCTCAATTATATAATTAAAATTGCAACTTTTAATTATTCAAATTGCAAGAATGAAAAAGAGGCCCTCATCAGCTTGGACAGCCCTCACATCGTATCAATAATTGGGATACAATATGATGATGGAGAAAACTTCAGTTTAGTCATGAACAATGTTCCCACAAATCTCGAAGTTGTTCTTCAATGTGGGAAACTTTGTATCATGTTTGTGTATTCAAATTATACATAATGTTCTGTTATCCATTTTTCTAATTGTCGATGTTCAATGTGATTAACATGAATGGCCTGACATGCACAAGATACTCATGCATCTTGCCATGGCGATTCAAGAAATTGCGCATAAAGGTTTTGTTTTTCGTGAGATCAAACCTGACAACATATTGTTGGATAAGGTATAAATCATTTAATGTAATAAAAAAAACAATAAAACTATTTAGTAACTTATAATTTGATTAATATTATCAAGTTACACAATTACATGAATACAACTTCTCTCCATGCGATTTTGGTTTGGCAAAAAAACTAGGGAAAAATATTACAACAATCGATATTACACGGCAAGTGAACTAGGGAAAAATATTCCAACAATCGATATTACACAATTACAAAATATTGTATGGGAAAAATATTCCAACAATCGATATTACACAATTACAAAATATTGTATCTTGATCAGTTCACTTGCCGTGTAATATCGATTGTTGGAATATTTTTCCCTAGTTTTCTTACCGAACCAAAATCGCATGGAGAGAAGTTATATTCCTGTATTTGTGTAACTTGATAATATTAATCAAATTATAAGTTACTAAATAGTTTTATTGTTTTTTTTATTACATTAAATGATTTATACCTTATCCAACAATATGTTATCAGGTTTGATCTCACGAAAAACAAAACCTTTATGCGCAATTTCTTGAATCGCCATAGCAAGATGCAGGAGTATCTTGTACATGTCAGACCATGCAAGTTTCATTCCTGTTAATCACATTGAACATCGACAATTAGAAAAATGGATAATAGAACATTATGTATAATTTGAATACACAACCTTTTGGTGGGCATTGCACCAAACTCGTTTATCTTCATGATCATTTGTAGAAGAATTACACGAAAACTATATGTCTGCTGTAGATGTTTCACTCCCTGCACACATTAAAATTAAATTATAAAAACGAAATGATGAAGACATTTTAGAGAAATTTTTAGATTGAGTTAATTAGACCATATATATTGAAAATTACATTTTTAAACATAAGAATATCATGTTTGTTACGTGTACATGTAATTACTTTAGGCTCGAGAAAATTTACACGTACAAAAAACAAACATGATATTCTTATGTTTAAAAAAATAGTTTTCAACACAGTCTAATTAACTAAATCTGAAAATTTATCTAAAATGTCATCACCGTGTCGTGTTTATAATTTAATTTTAATGCATACAGGGAGCGGATCATCTGCAACAGACACATATAGTTTTGGTGTAATTCTTCACCAAATGATCATGAAGATAAATCAGTTTGGTGCAGTGCCCACCAAAAGGTTAGTAGCAAGAGCCGAGAGATCGAGCAAAAAGAAAGGAGAAAGTAGCTCCAATAGAAACAAAGACAAAGATCACATCTCAGTGACAACAAGATGTAGGCAAAGTGCACATGTTAACAAATCAACAGTAAATTCGGGATGCAGCGAGCAAAATGCAGTTACGCTCGTGAAATTAGGAATTGAGTGTACAGATTACTTTGAAAACAAATGTCCTTCGATTAATGATGTTGTATCGAAGCTAAGGGGACTTAAGTAAAATAAGTTTTTCATAAATATAAAAAAATGTATATTTGTTAAATGTTTTCTAAAATATTTTATAATTTAAGTTATATTAAATATCTATATTTTATAAGTTTTAAATATATGTGTTGTATAATATTAAAATTTTTGCTATTTCTACAGGTTCGGTAAACAAGAATAACTTTTTCTTGAAAAATGAGAAGGAGATGATTCTTGAACCTGTAGAAAGTTGATTTCAATGTCTACAACGTTGATGAGAACCATGAGCTAAAATTTTTCACACTATTGAAGATTAATGGACACTACAAAAAAAAGGGGATTAGTGACGGTCAAAACCGTCGCTAAATCCGTCGCTACAACGATAAGGCGACGGTTATAGCGACGGTTTGGTGGTCCGTCACTGGAGGTCTGTTTCTCAATAACCGTTACAAAAAGCGACGGTTTTTTGGAACAACACCGTCGTTATAAAGCGACGGTCACGATAAAAAGATCGTCGCTAAATTGTTAAAATAATGTCGCTAATATCCGCGACGATCACATATTAACCGTCGCTATAAGAAGCGACGCTTTTGCAAAACCGTCGCTATATTAAGCGACGGTTTATGAAAGAAACCGTCGTAACATTAAGCGACGGTTTTGTCGCGACGTTTTCTCAAACACCGTCGCTATATTACCGACGTTCATTTAAAACATGCCGCCGTTACTTAAGGAAACGATGGTTTAAATAAACCTAGTAAAAAACCATATTTACAAAATTAATAATCTACTATGCTAAAATTCATAAATAAATTACTATACAAAAATCAAATATTAAACGTGCACGAATTTAATAGATTCACGTATCACTGTAGGATCACACCGACGAGCAAATCTACGAAATGAATACGAAAAAATGTTGATACAAAATAAAAAAACCGAAACGGTGAAAAAATTGAAAGATTTCAGTTTCTAGAGAAGAAAGGCGAAACTCGCGCATGAAAATGTTCGCAAACCTGGGTATATATAGAATCATACCGACCTCTGAGCGACGGTTTTATGAAAAATCGTCGCCTCTTGCGACCCTTTTCAATAAACCGTCGCCGATCTAACCTCTGTATATATATAGAATCATAGCGACGGTTTAAGCTGAAAAGCGACGGTTAAGTGAAAAACCGTCGCCTCTTGCGACCTTTTTGAGTAAACCGTTGCTGACATAGATCGGCGACGGTTTAATCATAATCGTCGCCGATCAATCAGCGACGGTTTTTAGTTACACCGTCGCTACTAGCGACAACAAAAACCGTCGGTTTGTCCTTTAACCGTCGCTAATCTATCCAACAGTTTATATTAAGCTACAATATGTACCAAAAAACATGTTTGATTATGTGAATATAAAATAATGAATTATAAATATCAATAATTAACTAATGTTTTTTGATATTAATATTTCAAATTTAGAACAAAATCTCAGGTTTAATATTAATGCATGTGAAAAATCTTAAAACATTAAATATTCGCTTATATTAATGTCATATTATTTAAACTCTTTAATTGCTTTTTAATGAAAAAGAAATATGAAATAAATGTTCTTTGTTATACTAGCTCGATCTAATAACTTGTTTAATTTTTTTGTTTTCATAAATTAAATTTTCAAAGTTTTGCTTTTATATATTAAAATTTAATTTTCGTTTATTTTGGTACGATTTTTGTATGTCAGCATTTTTGTAATCATTTTTAATGATATCATAGCGACGGTTTTTGTAAACACGTCGTAATTAGCGACGGTGTTTTATTAAACCTTCGTCAATAGCAACGGTGTTTACGAACCGTCGCCCATTTGTGTACAGAAACCGTCGCCATTAGCGACTGTAGTGTATTACCGTCGCTAATAGCGACAGTCTACTAAAACTGTCACCTAATAATATGGCGACGGTCGTATAATTTTTCGTCGCACATGGCGACGGTATAAAACCCGTTGCCTAGTATGGCGACAGACTTTAATACTAACGTCGCCAAAGGCGACCGTAAAAAAACCCCGACGCAAAAAATGGCGACGAGTTTGTTATAACAGTCGCAATATTAGCGACGGTAAATGGGTAAACCGTCGCTATTTGAGCGACAGTTTGTGATAAACCATCGCTATCTTCACTAGGCGACGGTTTGATAAAAAACCGTCACTCGGTAGCGACGGTTTTTTATCAAATCGTCGCAATAATAGTGACGGGTTTTTCTATAACAGTCGCTAATCCTACCGTTTTTTAGTAGTGGGAGCAACAAGTAAAAGTGGTATAAATGTAATTACTGTTTCACCATGCTTGAGTGTATTCACCATAACTCTCAAACTATTAGGCAAAATGTCACGAAATTTTACCACAAACCAGTCAACACAATTATCTACAATTTTTGTTTATGCGAAAGACTCAAATCGGTCGACAAAATTGTTAAAGAGTGGGTGCAAGATGCAATCAATGCTTGTGCTATTTTGAAGACCAATCGCACTAATTATATGTACAAATTAATATTTTATTTTTTTTGTTTCACAATGTTTGCTTATAAATAGAGGCCTTGCATTAGCTTAAAAGAAGGGAGATTCCATTGTAAAAATAAATAAAATTTGTGTGAAAATAAAATTCTAAGTTATAATATATTTTTTAGTGTTCATGAGTATTATGTTAAATTAAAAAAGTTTATGGCAAGCTAAATCTATTGATGTCAAGGAGAAAAGATTTCAGTCTTGGTCAAGTAAGATTGTTTACAGTTTTTTATATTTTCCTTTTAACAATTATTTCAACCGATTTAAGTCTTTCACATAAACAAAAGTTGTAGATAATTGTGTTGACTAGTTTTTGGTAAAATTTTGCCTAGTAGTTTGAGAGTTATGGTGAATACACTCAAGCATGGTAAAACAGTAATTCCATTGATACTACTTTTACTTGTTCTAATATCTTCAATTGTGTGAAGAGTTTTAGCTCATGGTTGTCATCGATATTGTAGACATTGAAATCAAATTTCTACATGTTCGAGAATCATCTCCTTCTCATTTTTCCAGCAAAAATTATTCTTGTTTTACCGGACCTGTAAAAATAGGAAAAATATTAATATTATACAACACACAAATTTAAAACTTATAAAATATAGATATTTAATACAACTTTACTAATAAATATTTTAGAAAAAATTTAACAAATTTACATTTTTTTATTTATCAAAATCCTATTTTACTTAAGTCCCCTTAGATTCGATACAACATCATTAATCGAAAGACGTTTGTTTTCGAACTAATCTGTACACTCAATTCCTAATTTCACGATTGTAACTACATTTTCCTCGCTGCATCCCGAATTTACAGTTGATTTGTGAACATGTCCACTTTGCCTACATCTTGTTGTCACTGAGATGTGATCTTTGTCTTTGTTTCTCTTCGAGCTACTTCCTCCTTTCTTTTTGCTCGATCTCTCTACTCTAACTAACCAACCTTTTGGTGGGCACTGCACCAAACTCGTATATCTTCATGATCATTTGGATAAGAATTACACCAAAACTATATATATCTGATGTAGATGTTCCACTCCCTGTACGCATTAAAATTAAATTATAAAAACGACATGGTGGGAACATTTTAGAGAAATTTTCAGATTGAGTTAATTAGACCATATATATTGAAAACTATATTTTTAAACATAATAATATCATGTTTGTTTTGTGTACATGTAAATTTTCTCGAGCCTAAAGTAATTTTATGATAATATAATGTCTCTCTATGCGACGAAAATTATTTTAGGCTCGAGAAAATTTACACGTACACAAAACAAACATGATGTTCTAATGTTCGAGAAGATTTACATGTACAGAAAACAAACATGATATTCTTATGTTTAAAAAAATAGTTTTCAACACATATGGTCTAATTAACTCAATCTTAAAATTTCTCTAAAATGTCATCACCGTGTAGTGTTTATAATTTAATTTTAATGCATACAGGGAGTAGATCATCTGCAGCAGACACATATAGTTTTGGTGTAATTCTTCTCCAAATGATCATGAAGATAAATGAGTTTGGTGCAATGCCCACCAAAAGGTTAGTAGCAAGAGTCGAGAGATCGAGCAAAAAGAAAGGAGAAAGTAGCTCCAATAGAAACAAAGACAAAGATCACATCTCAGTGACAACAAGATGTAGGCAAAGTGCACATGTTCACGAATCAACAGTAAATTCGGGATACAGCTAGGAAAATGGAGTTACACTCGTGAAATTAGGAATTGAGTGTACAGATTACTTCGAAAACAAATGTCCTTTGATTAATGATGTTGTATCGAAGCTAAGGAGACTTAAGTAAAATAAGTTTTTCATAAATATAAAAAAATGTATATTTGTTAAATGTTTTCTAAAATATTTTATAATTTAAGTTATATTAAATATCTATATTTTATAAGTTTTAAATATATGTATTGTATAAAATTAAAATTTTTGTTAGTTGTACAGGTTCGATAAAACAAGATTAACTTTTTCTTGAAAAATGAGAAGAAGATGATTCTTGAACCTGTAGAAAGTTGATTTCAATGTCTACAACATTGATGACAACCATGAGCTAAAATTCTTCACACTATTAAAGATTAATGGAGCAACAAGTAAAAATGGTATCAATGGAATTACTGTTAGTGTAGTCACCATAACTCTCAAACTATTAGGTAAAATGTCACGAAATTTTACCACAAACCAGTCAAGACAATTATCTACAATTTTTGTTTATGTGAAAGACTCGAATCGGTCGAAAAAATTGTTAAAGAGTGGGTGCAAGATGCAATCAATGCTTGTGCTATTCTGAAGGCCAATCGCACTAATTATATGTACAAATTAATATTTTATTTTTTTTGTCTTATCGTGTTTGCCTATAAATAGAGAACTTGTATTAGCTTGAAGGAAGGGAGATTCCATTGTAAAAAAATAAACTTTTTTGTGTGAAAATAAAATTCTAAGTTATAATATTTTTTTAGCTTTCATGAATATTATGTAAAATTCAAAAAAATTTATGGCAAGCTAAATCCGTTGATGTCAAGGAGAAAAGATTGCATTCTTGGTCAAGTAAGATTGTTTACAGTTTTATATATTCTTCTTTTATTTATTATGATTTTGCTAATTAATCTTTATTTGTAGGTATAATTTTGACGGTTTATTACGTACCGTCGCTATATTTAGCGACGGTTTATATTTGTAAAACTGTCGCTATTTAGCGACGGATTATATGAGTTCCGTCGCTAATATTTTAGGTAAAATAAAAAAAAACTTTAAGAATTTAATAAATATGTGTTGTGAATTGGTACAATCGTATAAGAGATAGAAAAAATTGAAGTGTCGTGAAGTGATAAAATCGTGTAAGAGATAAAAATTTTAAGTGTTGTGAAGTAGTAAAATCGTGTAAGAGATAAAAATTTTAAGTGTTGTGAAGTAGTAAAATCGTGTAAGTGAGAAAAATTTTAAGTGTTGTGAAGTTGTCAATTCGTGTAAGTGAGAAAAATTTTAAGTGTTGTGAAGTGAAGTGGAAGAAAATGGAGCAAATTTACAGGTATTTATAGAGAGTAGTGGAAGAAAATGGAGGGAATGTATCGAATTTTTGAAATTTGCGACGGTTGTTCTTACACAGTCGCAAATATAAGCAACGATTTTAGCTAAACAGTCGCTAATTTTAGCGACGGTGTAAGGACAACCGTCGCTAAGTTCAAATTAGCGACGGTTGTACATGATATTGTTGCTAACTTTAGCGACGATTTAAATTAAACCGTCGCTAATATCCAAATAGCGACGGTTTAGATAACACAGTCGCTAACATTAGCGACGGTTTTAAGTGTAAACCGTCGCTATTTCAAAATAGCGACGGTTTAGATAACACTGTCGCTAACATTATCGACGGTTTTATGAAAACCGTCGCTAAATATCGTTGTGTTTTATTCTACATACACCCTAATCGACAACGGGTTTAGACGGTTTTCTAAAATCGTTGTCGATTGTCCAAAAAAAACACGCTAATAGACAACGGTTCATGAAACCGTTGTCATAAACGTTCAAAGACAACGGTTTTACAGAACCGTTGTTATTGACCCTAAAAACCGCTGTCTTTGACCCCTAAAAGACAATGGTTTTATAAAAACCGTTGTCGTTTGCTTAAAAAATGATCTACGACAACGGTTTTAACTAAAACCGTTGTAAAAAAAACCGTTGTAAAAATTTCTTGTAGTGTTATATAATTTGTGCTCTAGTATTATAATATAAAATCATTTTTGGCATATTATTGCTTCATAAAGATTGATATATAGTTGAACACATATTTATCCGAAGTGCACATGGTATGAATTAATTGACAATACTAATATTATTTGCATTCAATATTTTGTATTTTGTATGTTAAGTACTTATATGTGTATCTTGCACTAAAATTTTTTATATAAAATTAGTAAGGGTTGATGAAAAAGACAGACATTCACATAGTGGTAATGAAGCCAATCAGGCCTCATTGTCCAATACCCTAGATGCTTGGATTAATAGCATATGTGGCGTAGGTCAAATATTCAAGAATGTTGCCGATTTTAGAAGATGTGTTAAAAATTATGTTGTTGCTTCAGGACGTTCATTTTCGTGCATAAAGAATGATAGCGAAAAATTCACTGCTACTCGTACTGAAAAGAGTTGTGGATGGAGAATTTATTCTTCTAAATATAAAGCAGAAAGTGATCCGAAAATTCAATTTACAACATACATGTGGTGAGAATAATCTACGTAATAGAGGACATCCTAGAGAAGATGCAACATGGATAGATAATGTGGTGAAATAAAAATTGATAGGAGAGCCTTTTATCGTCCATGTACAATTCAAAAAGGATTTGCAAAGAGATTGTTGGGTAGAGTTAAACTATTGCAATGTGTGTAAGGCAAGGAGTTAGCTTTGCATAATATTCATGACACAAATAAGGCATGCTACCATAGACTAAGATGGTATTGTCATGTTGTTCGAGAAACGAATTCTGGAAGTGTTGTTGGGTGTGGGATTGATCCTGTAACTAATAAATTTAAATGACTATTCGTTTGTTTCCAGGTATGTGCAATTGGTTTTGTTACTGATTGTAGACCGTTGATTTTTTGGATGAGACACATATAAAAATAAGTATAAAGGTTGTATCCTACTTCCTGTGTTAAAGGAAGCCAATGATGATCTTTTCACAATTACTTATTCTGTAGTGGATGCGGAGAATGATATTAATTGGGAACAATTTTTTTATCATTTGAGAAGTGTTCTGCTTTCGTATCAAAGCATTCCATTCAATGAGTACATTTTGTTTCTCAAACAGACATCTTGAGATTATCAAGACAGTTAAGCTACTATTTACGAGTATTCACCATGCCTATTGTTTGACACATTTAGTTGATAATTTTGTGAAGCATGTATATAGTAAATTACTTACTTTTATCGAGATTGATTTTTTTTTATTTGTATATAAATATATGTTTTTAACCTGATTTTTTTTATTATTTTATGTGTTGCGAAGCTATCCAAAACATAAAAAAAAAAACATTGGTCTTTGGTATTCAAGAAAGCTGCATATGCTCCATCTTTGCAGGAGTATTGTTGGAATCAGAATTTTAGAGTTTGACAAATTAAGTGTTTAAAGATTGTAGAACTGATGGACTCAACTGAACATATGTAACTAAAAATGGCCTGAACTGATTATTAATGAGTTAAATATTGAAGGCAACTGAACTGAAAATAACTAACTAGTTAACTGGACGATCAGTTACACCGTTAGATCCGTTAAGACTGATCAGTTAGACAAATCAGTTCATCTAAGTGGCTATAGAGTCAACTAGTAAATCAGTTCACACGTCATCAGTTATGGACACAGCTAACTACCGACAGTTTGTACAAAAGCAGTCTCAAACTTGTAGTGGGGAGCGCCGCATATCAGAGTGCCACATTGTACGATTGTCAAAGGAATGTTGACGTGTCAAAGAAGGACAAATTGTTGCGCATTTTCCGCTTGCAAGCGCACGGTTGTCAAGTTTTAATATATCTAAGTAAAGTATCGTTCCCATGAAGAGTGTGTATGTAAAAATAAATCAGTGCTTGTAATTAAAATAGTCACGAATTTATTTAGAAAAATCAATAGAGGTTTAGTTTGTTTAAAAACAATTTAATTGCAAATAAATAATTAATCTAATTACCGAATAGAGAAATATCAATGAGAGAAAATATCTAAAGGAATGATTTCACTAAGTTTGCACGATAATTATTCTCGATTGAATTTATATTCATGAATTCCAATTATTTAATGGTCAAAAACACTTAATTTTTTTATTCCTACTTTCCCAAGTGACAAATAAATTGTATAAATCAAACTACGATTCAAACATTTCAAAAAAAAAAATCTAAGTTTCCTTGATAAATGCAAACGATGTTCTCATTAAGCCTCGCTAAAGTTATACGCCTTCCGAACGATATAAACATTCAACGATGTGTTTCTAAGGATCTATAATCCTAATCCTTCTCCCGAGTTGTAGAATTAATCAAACAACACACAATTTATGGCCAGTAAATTGCAGTGAATAAAAACAAGAAACACAATTAAACCAAACGGAATTCAATCATATAAACAACCACGTCAAATCATCGTATCGACAAAGCTACATCATCCTCTAGAATAAAAAATTAGTTCATAACAAAATCTAAGCAAAACCAAGATATGTTCAAAGTTTTAGACATCGCAACACAGTAAAATATAGAAGCGAAAGAATAGATGACAAATCCGAAGTGTCGTCTCAGTCCCCAGGTTCGTCGTTCTTCGTATTTGTGATCGATCTCCGCACTCCGGAACTTTGTCTCGTGTTCGCTCACGTGCGTTTTATCTCCCAAAGGCGACTCCCCTCTTCTGAACCCTCGTTCTTTATTTTATTTCCTCGTTTGGCCGTAAGTTGAAAGCCCAATTGCTTGCTTTGTCGCCATTAGCGCCGCGACTCTGAGTGTGCAGCGCCTAGGCGCCCGTTCTTCGTGGTGGTAGGCACCGCATCTCTTGTTTCTTAGCGCCTAGGCGCTTATTCTTTGGCAGTAAGGCGCCACGGCGCTGCTTAGACAGCGCTAGGAGCTTGTTTTTCGATGATATATTGCTGTGGCGCTTCCGGACTGGCTCCGCGGCGCTTCTCTTTCGCACAAAGGGGAACTGCAGCGCCAATCTTGAAGCGCTGCGGCGCTCATTTCTTGTATAATCTTCTTAGCGCTGCGGCTATAGTTCTTTGGCATTGCGGCTCTAGTATATCAACTTTTAATGCTAAAAAATGCCTCTGATTGCTCTGGATTAACATATAAATTAAACGCAATTCTTGCATTTATCAAACCCCCCAAACTTGAATTTTTGCTAGTCCTGAGCAAAATAAAAATAAGAACTCAATCAAAACTAAAATGCTAACAACTATAAGTCATGGATATGCAATCAGTGATATTGGCCTCCGACTTATCCATTTTCCAGTACTTCACACTTACTCAAGAGCCACGTGTGTGTGTGTGATATGTCAATGTTCATTTATCCAATCAAATGCTCAAATAAATTTACAACACTCGTTCGCCTTATAAACTCAAAAGATCGTCAGTTCAGTTCAACTCACACTTCATTTAGATTACAAATTCACTTACACAGATCGCATATGACTTTATTGGTGATTATTTGACACATAAAATTTTCAACACAAGAATACCAAAATTGATGTCACATAATGAGATGCTTACATGCAAACGATTTAAGTTCATACTTGCCAACTATGTTTCTCAGGTATCCATTGGCTTGACTTGAACAACTTTTCTCCACTAGTATATTGGATAAATGCGACAAGGTTAATAGGTCTTATAGGCTTATAACATTAGGATATGGTTCATGGCTACAATAAAAGTTATGGAAATCAAAATTTAAGAGAAATATTTGAATTTTCATCATTTTCACTCTCCTTTCATTCACCATCCCTTATTGTTTTCTTCACAATCATATCCTCCATTTCCCATATTTTTCTTTTTCACCACTTCTTTGACTCATTCCTTCGATTGTTTTTTTCCTTCTTTTTGTCTTTTTTCAACTCCTTCATGCACATTTAATTTTTCTTTTTCTCTTCAAGGAGTATTTGAATCATTACAACACCAATGAAATTATTTCTCTCAAAATTAGGTAGGACAATAAATGTATAAGCTTCATTAGGTAGATGTTGTGGGATATAAAATAGATACAAGTGGGGGCTAATTGCATATCAATGACACACACCACTTGATTTTTAGTAGGCTCACAATGGGACAATAGGGATATTTTATGTTCATTTGGTAGGCTCGAAGGCTCAAACGGTTCTAAAGATCGCCTAAATCATTCCTATGTCACATATTATCCGTATTTCGCCTCGAAAAGTGTTCAAAAAAGTTCTAGATTTCCGTCAATCCATTAGTCATCTCATACAAACCAATCACATGCATTGTTCAATCAAAATGATATATGAGATAGGTGCACAAAGCAAAGTCAAGCATCTCAATCAACTCGAGGCTCAATGGGCTAACAATGGACAATAAATAATGAAAACATGCCCAAAGATATTGAGAAAAATTTCCTAGATCATATCTGTGTTTGCAAAAGTGTCAGTTAATGTCATGTGAGAATTACTAAAAATCAGATCTCCATTGTCTAATTAGCATCACATGTATGTAAATTGTATCTAAGCATAGATAGTATCAGTAAACATGACAGTGAAAAAGATTTGTGACTCCCAAGTTAGCATGAATACATATATGCTCTAGAACCACAATTTCATTTTCATCATCGGTCATACCATGACATATCCATGACTCTTTCTAACGACTCTATCATGCAATAAATAATTTTTTTAAAACAAACTAGACTCAACTATGCAGGAAATAACTAGTCATGCAATTCCTAAAATAAAAACGAATTAACATCTGAACTAAAAAGCAACTGAAACGCAAAAGTAAAGCAGAATTAACGACCCCCCAAGCTTAAGTACGTGCATTGTCCCCAATGTACAGTAATAGATCAAGAAAAACAGGGGATTACGTACCTCATACAGCGAGCATCAGGACTCGTTGTCCTCGCTTGACAGCTCAACCTCCTCGTCATCATCATACTCAACATCATCCCCAATAGGTATGTGTGCAAATGATAGCGGTGGTGGGAATGGCTCATCAGATGGACTAGTAGCAGGGAAACGCTGTGCAAGTACTCGATTAAAATCGTGCACTTACTCCATGTGCTCGCGTGTCATTCAACACAGTCCTCATCGTGCGCTCTAATTCATCGAGACGGTGGCAGTCGGTCTATGCACTGCCGGTCTCCGCCTGTCGTGTGTGTGATGGCTATGGGACGGGCTGTGACTGTGCTCTACTCACTGATGCCTCTCCACTCTCAATCTTTCTCTGTCTCTCATCCCTCGGGAGCTTTGCAACCAGTAAGATGTCACCTTTTGTATACAATACCGGCTCACTATCATCCCATGTAACCCCCGCTACACGATAGAGGTCAGTGATTTTCGACGAATGGGGCATGCTAACAGTGGAGGTGCCCCGAGCAGCCTGCAAATCGAAGTCATAATCACCCGGCCTGTGTCGACTGTTCTGCCGGTGATGATACAATAAACCAAGGCTTCCTTCATCTTTGTCACATCAGACACATGCCCAGATGGCATCAACCGCGAGGCTACAAGGTGATACCAGTTGTACGCCTCCCTCTACATGGACGTCGCAGGGAATGTGACCAGGGCTCGTTGATTTGTTGAGCTTCCAAACCGTGCCCGGCTCACAAAGTGTGGTTATGATTGTCTCGTAGGGATAAGCCTCTTGCAGGAACATCGTGTACTCATCTGTGTTCGTAATCAAGCATCGAGTACAAAGAATTGATCGTTTTGCTATTGAAGGCAACAATCCGGCCTCGAATCTTCACTTTATAACCTTCATGATTAACCTTTAGATTTGCATAAAATTCCCGCACAAGGGAAATCACAGCGTGTGCCGGCGGTTTCAAAAACTCTTCCCAATTTAGATGCCTAGCAAGAACCAATGTCTCAAAACCCGGGATGCTCTGATCCATCCCTCTTTCCCGCTGCATGATTTTTTCTTGTTATTTAGAGTAATTTTCAGCAGCAACGGCATCCCAGAACTGTTGTCTATCAAAACTGGCAGTAGACGACTCGCCATCCCCAAACTGAACATACTTGCTCTTCTTCTTCGGAGGCATATTTCAATTCAATAAAAACCTTGCTCAACAACAATTTTCCACCCACAACTCAAATAATATTCCAACAATACAACATCCACAATATTAACTCAGTCAATCAATTAACGGTCCCCTATAACATGCAATATTCCGAATCCAACAACACTTGAGAATGAATTCACTTAGAACAATTATCGAACACCTTGTGTACACCAACTCTAGAACCCTATTCCTTCAAATTTTAACATGGTATTGAAAATTTACAATACCAAGAACGATTACCTTGTGATATGGTACCCAAAATATGCTTGTAATTCGTTCGGTGTTGGCTCGTTAAAGAACTTTCTTTGAAATTTTTGAGCCAAAAGGTGTCTAGGAGTGAGAAATTTTGATGGATTTGGTTTGAAGATGATTTGTGTGGTGTATTGTGGTGTTTTGAAGGAGAAATTGTGGAGGATTTATGGTGAGGGGCGAATTCTCGGTGGTGGAGGAGGGTCGAGTGCTTCGGCGCTGCTGTTGGGTTTATGAAAGTGAAGTCTCGGCCGCCTCTTTTTTTCTTATAGAACGAACTAGCGCCACGGCACTGGTTCTTCGACAGTCTAGCGCCTAGGCGCTTGGTTCTCGCATTTTAGCGCCGCGACGCTAAATTATGAGCGCCTAGGCGCTTTCTTCTCGGGTGGATATGCGCTGCGGCGCTTGAAGGTAGCGTCTAGGCGCTTACTTTGCGCAAAATTTGGCGCTGCAGCGCTTCATGCATGGCGCCTAGGCACTTTTTGACCCATTGCCTACATAATAAAACACATATCAATGTCAAATCTTCACACGCATAATTTAATAAAATTAGAGAACATAAAAGCAATTAGACTACATAAAATGAATAAAAATAACAAAAGCAATAAAAGATATTGGATGGGTTGCCTCCCGACAAACGCTTGATTTAATGTCACAAGCCCGACTGCCACCATTATTCTCAATTCGGTTTACTCAAATTAACAATGTCGATACTCCTTACTTCGGTCCCATAGTAAGGCTTAATCCGCTGTCCGTTCACCTTGAAGGTTCTTCCATCACTGCACTTTAGCTCGATAGCTCCATGAGGATACACTGTCTCTACAGCAAATGGCCCTGACCAACGCGATTTCAGCTTACCAGGAAACAACTTCAGACGAGAATTTAATAATAGTACTTGTTGTCCCAGTTTGAGCTCCCTTCGTACAATGAGTTTGTCATGCCATTTCTTGGTCTGCTCTTTGTAGATTTTGGCATTCTCATATGCGTCATTTCGAAATTCCTCCATCTCATTTAACCGCAATATTCTGACTTCGCCAGAAGCCTTCAAATCAAAGTTCAACTTCTTTACTGCCCAAAATGCTCTGTGCTCCAATTCTAGCGGCAAGTGACATGCTTTACCAAAAACCAGCCTATAAGAAGACATCCCAATAGGCGTCTTGAATGCAGTTCGGTACACCCACAACGCATCTTCCAACTTGAGTGCCCAATATTTCTGGTGAATATTGACAGTCTTCTCCAATATTTGTTTAATTTCCCGGTTGGATATTTCAGCTTGTCCATTCGATTGAGGATGATATGCTAGTGCCACTTTATGCTTCACATTGTATTTAGCCAAAAGTGAGTTGAAAATTTTATTGCAAAAATGCATACCGTCGTCACTTATGATGGCCCTCGGTGTTCCAAACCTGGTGAATATATTCTTATGCACGAATTTAGCTATAAAACGAGCATCATTAGTATTGGTGGCAATTGCTTCCACCCATTTTGAGACATAATCCAAGGCTAGAAAAATGTAAGAATTACCAAAAGAAGGGGGAAATGGTCCCATGAAATATATTCCACAGACGTCAAAAGTTCCACTTCCAAAATATTTGTCAGTGGTAATTCACGACGCCTAGAGATGTTTCCTAACCTCTGGCATCTATTGCATGATTTCACTAGGATATAACTATCTTTAAACAAATTAGGCCAATAAAAATCAGATTGCGATATCTTAGCCGTTGTTCGTGATGCTCCGAAATGTCCACCATATGGTGAAGAATGACATTGCTCTAGAATTTCCTGTGCTTCGACACCGTCCACGCATCTTCTAATAACTTGGTCAGCACATCTCTTATAAACGAAAGGATCATCCCAAAAGAAAATTCTGATATCATGGAAGAACTTGTTTTTCTGATGATGGCTCAAATCTAGAGGAAGGGTACCATAAGACAAAAAATTCGCAATATCTGCAAACCAAGGAAGTACATTGTTTACCTCGAAGAGTTGTTCTTCCGGGAATGTTTCTTGTATAGCTCCCTCTTCTTTCTTCTCCTCCAGCTCAAGTCTCGACAAGTGGTCAGCCACTTGATTCTCACTTCCTTTCTTATCTTTGACCTCGAAGTCAAATTCTTGTAGCAGCAAAATCCACCTTATCAAGCGTGGTTTTGCATCCTTCTTGGCGAATAGGTAGCGAATAGCTGCATGGTCAGTAAAAACAACTACCTTAGTGCTGATCAAATAGGGCCTGAATTTTTCGAAGTCAAACACTACTTCAAGCATCTCTTTCTCAGTCGTAGTGTGATTTTGTTGTGCGGCATCCATTGTGCGGCTTGCGTAGTAGATTGCCCTAAACATATTTTCCCTTCTTTGGCCCAAGATAGCGCCCACTGCATAATCACTCGCATCACACATTAGCTCAAAGGGCTCATTCCAATCCGTCACTATCATAATCGGTGCAGTCACCAATGCTTTCTTCATCTTCTCAAATGCCTGCAAACAATCATCATCAAATATAAAGCAGAATCTTTTTCAAGTAAATTACAAAGAGGTTTAGTGATCTTAGAGAAATCTTTAATAAATTTACGATAAAACCCCGGATGTCCTAGAAAGCTCCTTATTCCCTTGATGTTCCTTGGTGGAGGGAGTTTTTCGATTGCAACCACTTTAGCTCGGTCTACCTCTAATCCCTTAGAAGACACTTTATGTGGGGACCCGGACGCTAACTCCATCTTTTCAATCATCATTGTGATTAAATGGATCAATTAAATAAACTAGGTCGAAATTTTTTTTTAACTGTAGAACACTTAATACACAAATGTTCGAAATACTACAACAAGTCATGCTCTATTTTATTTAATTATAAGATCAAGTCCAATATCTACAACATGATCAAATGTACAAATCTCGTATGAAATAAAGTCATAACAACTATTGTTTATCAACTACATGTCATGTGTTGAATAACAGCTCTACTTCTAAGCCTGGATCACCACTCTAATCTCGATCTTTCATGCTCTTCTTGACCCTGATCATGTCCCACCTGTTGTCATGCACACATACAAACACAACAACAGCCGGATAACTCCGGTGAGAAACATATTTCCCAGTATAAATAATGTATACATGCATTTCATTTAAAAATATACAAAAGCATATAACATTTATAAAACAACATGTATCATAATCTAAGAAACAAAAGTCGATACAATGATGTAAATCAAACTCTTAAACTCTTAATCTTGACTCGACTCTTATCTAGGGATCCCGGTTTGAATAAAAATGTAACAAGTCTCCCACCTACTCATCCCAGCTAGGTGGTGGTACGTTCTTATTTCCAGACTTTGGCCCCACTATATCGAATCTCTACAATATGAGTCGATCTTCTCCTACGCACATCGATATAAACCAACGTCCAGTGACCTGGCACTTCTGCCAAAGACTCAAATGCATGCTTTGCTATAACTCAATAGACTAAGCATATTAATCTCA
The DNA here is from genome assembly GCF_025594145.1 of Primulina tabacum. NCBI lineage: Eukaryota > Viridiplantae > Streptophyta > Magnoliopsida > Lamiales > Gesneriaceae > Primulina > Primulina tabacum. The sequence goes on from NC_134564.1 coordinate 5,595,956, forward strand.
AGAATTGCAAACACATCAAAGCAATAACAATATAGTATGTGGTTTTGGGAAACTCAAGCTATCTCTTACTCGAGTTATCTATCCCCGGTTTAACATTGATTTATACCTTTTTTTTCTCGGGGTTTGGCTTTGGCTCGTTTTTCTACCAATTTCGAAGTCTTCAATACCAATCTGAAATCACATTCAAGAAGTACAATATCACATACAAATCAAGGCAAGACTTTATTTGGTCAATACTCAATCTAGTTAACTTTCGACGGCATAACGGCACAATCTCAAGATACCCCGGCAACTCAATATAAATAGATACCAATTACAACTCATAATCAATAACAAATACAAGCTAGAATTATCAAAATCTGCATAGTCTCAATCAATCATAGGCTGGAAAATCATAACAATTACATTTGATGTCCGTTCTTCGATCCGGTTTCGATTATATGATTATCATAAACTCAAGAACACATAATATCAATCAAATGATGATTTCTTCAACACCAAATTTCAAACCATACAGGAAAGTAATAAAACTTACATCCCTTTGAAGCCTTTGACGAGAGAAGCACGGAACTAAACTCGGATTGAAAATCAGACGACCGGATCTTGCACAATTAAATTCTTAATATCTGAGCAACCTTGGGAATTCCATGGAAGGTCTCGGTTCTTTAGCTGAGGATTCTGAATGAATGAAGATTTGTTTATATCCTTTAAATGCATGGCAAGACATGTGGCTCATTTCTCATTCTGCAAGTCTCGCGCATATGCGCGTCCAACACTGGCGCATATGCGCGAGACCTACTGTCTCAGTGCTTGCAAATACATCTGCTCGCGCATATGTGTGCCCCATCTCGCGCATATGCGCGAGACCTACAATCTTGGCAATACTGAAATTCACCAGCTCGCGCATATGCGCGCCCCGTCTCGCGCACATGCGCGAGACTTACTGTCTCGGCATGTGCTTCTCGCGCATATGCACGCCTCATCTCCGTGCATGTGCGCGAGGTTTGCTGGACTCCACACATATAATATCCCATGCATTCCCAAATCTTGTCTCGGAGTGGTCCTTCTATAATCACATCAATTAATAAATCAATAATCTCGGATTAGATGATACAATCTCGAGCATTACAGTTTATGTTCAAGAAAAATACCCTCTTGAACCATAAAGTGGCATTTCTCCCAATTAAAAACTAGGTTCTTTTCTTGACATCTCTGCAAAACAAGGGATACGTTATGTAAACAAAGATCAAATGAAGAGCCGAATACCGAGAAGTCGTCCATGAAGACTTCCATGATTTCCTCTACCATGTCTGCGAATATGGCCATCATGCAACTCTGAAAAGTAGCAGGTGGATTGCACAGCCCAAAAGGAATTCTCATAAAAGCGAACTTGCCATAGGGACACGTTGAAGTAGTCTTCTCCTTATCCTCTGGCGCTATAACAATCTGGTTATAACTTGAATAACCATCTAAAAAGCAATAATGACAATAACAAGCAAGTCTATTAAGCATTTGATCAATAAAAGGCAATGAAAAATGATCTTTACGTGTGACATTGTTCAACTTTCTATAATCAATATATACTCGCCAGCCAGTTACAATATGAGTAGATATTAGTTCATCATTTTCATTTCTAACTACAGTTATTCCACCCTTTAAGTACAACTTGCACATGAGATACCCAACTACTGTCAGAGATAACATAAATCACACCAGCATTTAACAATTTCAGTACCTCATTTTTTACAACTTATTTCATCGCTGGGTTCAACCTCCTCTGATGATCCACATAAGGAGTATATGACTCCTCCATCAAAATTTTATGCGTGCATATAGTGAGGCTAATTCCCCTAATATCAGAAATCGACCATGCTAAAGCAGTCTTATATTTCCTCAACACTCTCAATAATTTATCTTTTTCATCACAAGAAAGGGATGAAGAAATGATTACGGAATATGTCGACTTCTCAAATAAAAATGCATAGCAAAGGTGTCTTGACAGTTCCTTCAAGTCAGGGAAAGATGGTATTACCTCAGTTTTTTCATCTACATTAAACTTCTCAAGTGGCGCATCGTTTGTTCTATCTTTCTGCAATCCATCAAGAGCCATGAGTTGCTCTTTCACTTCCCAATCATCTTCATTAGCAGTTCCTACAGCGCCTATCAAAAAACTCTCCAAAGGATCCCTAGTTCATGCACAATCAAGAGATACGTATGAGTCTATAATATCAATGCTATTACAAGTAGTTACCTCATTTGATCCCTTCATGGCATGGTAGATATTAAAAATGACTGCTTCTCCACCAACTCTCAGGGTGAGTTCGCCCTTATGCACATCTATCAATGCCCTTACAATCGCCAAGAAGGGTCTCCCAAAGATTAATGGGGTATCACGATCCTCTTTCATATCTAAAATCACAAAATCAGCAGGAAAAATAAATTTATCCACTTTTATCAGTATATCATCAACAATTCCACGTGGATACGTGAGACTTATGTCTGCAAGCTGTAAGGTGATAGTGGTTGGTTTGACCTCTCCAAGCTCCAATTCCATATAAATAGAAAATGACATCAAATTAATAATTGCTTCTAAATCACATAAAGCTCTACTACATTTTGAACCACCAATAAAGCAAAGAATAGTAAAACTCTCTGGATCTTTTAATTTTTGTGGCAGCTTCTTTTGCAGAATGGCACTATACTCTTCAGTCAGCTTCAAAGTCTCATACTCCTGCAGCTTCCTCTTCTTAGACATCACATCTTTAATGAATTTTGCATAATTCGGCATTTTCTCCAAATCATCAACAAATGGTATGTTGATGTAAATTTTCTTGAAAATATCTAGGAACTTTGCAAATTGATCATCCAAATTCTTCTTCTTGAACCTCTGAGGATATGGAAGAGTTGGTTTCAATATAGGAGGTCGTTTAACTTCAACCCAGGATGATAAATATTAGGGGGAAGGTTACCTCGATATCCTCCATAGCCTCCAAAGTTCCTGTTGTTGATGTACTGAGCTTCTTCTGGAAGTGATGTTTTTTCAGCAACAATCGATGGACCCTCAGTCTCTGCTGTGCTCACCTTATTCATAGCTGCTATTTGTGTGGTCAGCACAGATACTTGAGCAGTTAGTGACGTAATAGGATCCACAAAATAAATTCCAGCTGTCCTCTTTACTCCTGCCCTCTCAGACGGCCACTCGTAACTATTTATATTCATCTGCTCAAGCAAGTCATAAGCTTGCTCAGGAGATTTGGCAAAGATCGTGCCACCGGCCGCTGCATCCATTGTTCCTCGTGTTTGCCCATTTAACCCATAATAGAATAATTCAATTTGCACCCAATATTCAAAGCCGTGATTCAGGCACTTTCTCAACAGCTCCTTGTATCTTTTCCACGCCTCATGAAGCTGGTCCAAGTTAGTATGCCTGAAAGTACTAATCTCAATCTTCAACTGTGCTTACTTTGTAGGGGGAAAGTACTTGGCCAGAAACTTCGTCCCCAGCTCCTGCCATGTCGTGATACTTCCCAAGGGAAGTGATTGGAGCCTTCCTCTTGCTTGGTCCCTGAGAGAAAATGGGAACAAACACAATCTAATAATATATTCAGGAACATTATTAATTGTTGGAACTTTTCAAGTTCGCAATCTTGATTTTGATGTTAACAAAACTTGTTATTGTGTTTCTAACATATTTACTCAAGTGTGAAGTTGTTAACAATAAAACCAAACCGAAACTGAATTCTGCACAAACTGAATTACTGCCAAGTTTCGGTATTTTAAAGATATCTCTCAACTGGATGATCCAAATGACAATCCGCCAACAAGACTAATTAGAAAACTCAATTTGAAACAATTCGAATTTCACGTCAGTTGGAAAAAATCGAATGTTATCATGGTCTAACTGATCGCTCAATTACCCAACTGATCACACGAAAACAGCAATCAGTTGGGTTTGAGCAGCTGCGGTATTTTGGTCATATCACTCAGCTCGGTTATCAAAATGAAGCGATTCAGTATGCGTTGGAAAGATAAGACGATGATCTACAAATCATCTTCAAAAGTCAAAGTCTGAATCGAAGCTTAAAATGCTGATAAATGACGATGAAGTTACTGGTTTTGCACAAACTGAAATCAGCTAGGCTGATTTCAGCACACCATCTGAAACTGAACCAACTGCTGACCAGCTGACCAACCAACTGAACTGAACCAGCTGCTGACCAACTGAAGACCAGTTGAACCAGACCAGTTGAACTGAACCAGACCAGCTGAAACTGAACCGAACCAGTTGAACTGAACCAGCTGACCAACTGAACTGAACCGAACCAGCAGCTGACCAACTGAACTGAACTGAACCAGCTGCTGACCAGTTGAACTGAATGACCAGTTGAGTTGACCAGTCGGGAAAATGTCCAGCAAGACGAATTTGACCGTTGCAATTCCAGAAACAGTACAGAAACTTTCCAAACGGTCATATTCTTGTGTCTAACGTATATATCAGTGTTGGAACCTATAAATACAACATATTGAAGATCAAACAAGAGCTTTTGAAGGGAATTCAAAGCATGGGCAGTTAGCATGAAGAAATCAGCTAGTTGAGAGCACAAGCCCTTGTGCGAGGATACATTTGAGATGTACACTGTAAATGATAAATTCCTCACACACAATCACTCACACATATACAAGAGAGTTGAACTTCAAAGTTTATTTGAGTGAGTCTTCACACAAAGACGTAAAACAATGTGTTTGTAGTCTTTGCATATGAGACATTAAACAATATGCTGATTGTGAGGTGCTGCCTACAATCTTGAGTGTTAGGAGTTCAGTTTAGGCAGTGGTGTAAGTCCTAGCTGAATGGATTTGTACAAGGTGTTGTATAAATCAAAGTCTTCTAGTGAATCCTTCCCAAGGGGAAGAAGGGGTGACGTAGGAGCATTTGAAGTCTCCGAACATCCATAAACAAATTCGTGTCTATTTATTTATTTATTGCATTTACTTATCATTTCCATTATTTTAAAGATGCATTGTTGAAGCATTTTATGTGTTCTTCAAATACCAAAATATTGGATACCAAGTGTTTGATAAAATGCTTCAACTAAAATATTTTTACTCATTCAACTTGCATATATTTTAAATGCTTTACAAAATATTTAATCGATTTCTACGAAGGATTATTTCGAGTATTTTCCACTTGGTTTAAATACCAAACTCGATTTAATTCATCGATGTTCAATATTTCAAGAACCGAGCTATTGTAGCTCAACGATTACCCCCCTAATCGATCCCAACATTAATTTTTACCGTATCTGTGATCTCCAAGAAAGTCCTCAAATGAACGTGAGGGTCAGAAGTAGCAGTTCCAGCAAACTGGTTTTGCTGAACCATATTGATCAGAGCAGGCTTCAACTCGAAATTATTGGCGTTGATGGTCCCTCGAGCAATGCCAGAGTAATGAGTGTTGATCACTGGTTGGAAATGATCTCTGATAGGTATAGCCTCGGCAGGTTATGCCTATCATTCTCTCTGTGTTCAGCCATTGCTTGTATCTCTTCTCTTCTTGCTTTTCTTAATCTTCTCGCAGTTCTTTCGATCTCCAGATAAAAAATAAGCAAGTCAGGGCTTTGAGATCTTAGCATGCGCTGTCAAACAGAAAAAATGAACAACTCAATAAGTATAAAAATAAAAAGCAATCTAGATTAATTTGTAATAATACTGATATAAATTCAAATTTTGACATTCCCCGGCAACGGCGCCAAAAACTTGTTGCGCGTTTTCCGTTCGCAAATGCAAGGTTGTCAAGTTTTAATATATGTAAGTAAAGTATCGTTCCCACGAGGAGTGTGTATGTAAAAATAAATCAGTTCTTGTAATTAAAATATTCACGACTTTATTTAGAAAAAATTCAATAGAGGTTTGGTTTGTTTAAAAACAACTTAATTACAAATAAATAATTAATCTAATCAACGAATGGAGAAATATCAACGAGAGAAAATATCTAGAGGAATGATTTTACTAAGTTTTCACGATAATTATTCCTGATTGAATTTATATTCTTGAATTCCAATTATTTAATGGCCAAGAACACTTAATTGTTTTATTCCTCCTTTCCTAATTGACAAATAAATTGTATCAATCAAACTTCGATTCAAACATTTGTAATAAAAATCTAAGTTTCATTGATAAATGCAAACGATGTTCTCATTAAGCCTCGCTATAGTTATATGCCTTCCGAACGATATAAACATTCAACGATGTGTTTCTAAGGATCTATAATCCTAATCCCTCTCTTGAGTTATAGAATTAATCAAACAACACACAATTAATGGTCAGTAAATTGCAGTGAATAAAAACAAGAAACACAATTAAACCAAACAGAATTCAATCATATAAACAACCACGTCAAATCATCGTATCGACAAAGCTACATCATCCTCTAGAATGGAAAATTAGTTTATAACGAAATCTAAGCAAAAACAAGACATGTTCAAAGTTTTAGACATCGCAACACAATAAAATATAGAAGCGAAAGAATAGATGACAAATCCGAAATGTCGTATCAGTCCCCAGATCCTTCGTTCTTCGTATTTGTGATCGATCTTCGCACTCCGGATCTTCGTCTCGTGTTCGCTTCTGCTTTCCTGTGCGTTTTCTTTCCCAAAGGCGACTCCCCTCTTCTGAACCCTCGTTCTTTCTTTTATTTCCTCGTCTGAGCCGTAAGTTCAAAACCCAATTGCTTGCTTTGCCGCCATTAGCGTTGCGGCGCTGAGTGTGCAGTGCCTAGGCGCCCATTCTTCGTGGGAGTAGGCACCGCGGCGCTTGTTTCTTAGCGCCTAGGCGCTTATTCTTCGGTAGTAAGGCGTCACGGTGCTGCTTGGGCAACACCTAGGCGCTTGTTTTTCGATGATATAGCGCCGCAACGCTTTCAGACTGGCGATGCGGCGCTTCTCTTTTGCACAAAAAGGCGCTGCAGTGCCAGTCTTGAAGCGCTGCAGTGCTCGTTTCTTGTATAATCTTCTTAGCGCTGCGGCTCTAGTTCTTTGGCGGTGCGGCTCTAATATATAAACTTTTCACGCTCAAAAATACCTCTGATTGCTCTCAACCATCCAATAGTTGTTTACCTCCTGCACGACACAAAAACAACAAAAGCCAAGCGTAATACCGTTCGAAACTGACGTAATTCAAAATGATTAACATATAAATTAAGTGCAATTCTTACACTTATTAGAAATCAACAGACATAATTATTTGAATGCAATCAATGTTACCGTTGAAGATCAATGTAGTGCCAAAAACTAATACACGTAAACCTCATGCATGATTGAATTAATTAATTTATTTATTAAAAAATCTAAGTAATGCATACTGTGTGTTAAATTATTTTAAATAAATACATATTCATTTTACTATGCAAGTTTAAAATTTTTTCACGAGTTTTAGCTTTTCAGACGAATTAGTCGGTCTCGGACCGGGGAAAAGGGACCGGAGACGATTAAAGAGCTAAAATTGAATGTTATAATTTAAGCCAAGAAAATTAATTATTTTAAATAATTTATGAATTTTAGTATTTTAAAGTCTAATTTAATTGATTAGGCGAGCTATAAAATTTTAAGCTTTTAGCATCCTAAATAATCTATAAAAGAGTCCTAATTCTACCTCTATTCAAAACCCACGCACACCACCGACACACACACAAACACGATAATCACAAAATCATCAAGATATTTCTGAAATATACGGTTCATCAAACCCATAAATACAGTTGGAGCATTCGTTAAACCAAATGGCATGACTATAAATTCATAGTGGCCATACCTGTTTCTGAAAGCTGTCTTCAATACATCAGAATCTATGACTCTCAACTGATGATATTCAGATCTCATATCGATTTTGGAATAAACAGAAGAACCCTGCAACTGATCAAATAAATAGTCAATACGAGGCAAAGGATATTTATTCTTTATCGTAGCCTTGTTCAATTGCCGATAATCAATGCAGTCTCATTGAACCATCTTTCTTTCTGACAAACAGTACTGGAGCGCCCCAAGGAGAAACACTCGGTCTAATGTAACCCTTGGCTAGTAACTCCTCTAGCTGACCTTTCAATTCTTTCAATTCAATTGGTACCATTCTGTATGGAGTTTTAGAAATAGGTACTGTACCTGGTATCAGTTCAATGCTGAAGTCTATTTTTCGGACTGGAGGCAAACTCGGAATCTCATCTGGAAAGACGTCAGCAAACTAACATACCACTGGAAAATCTGCCAATGAAGGGCTCGAATTCAGTACATCTACTGGATACACAAGGAATCCCTCTGCTCCCTTCTGTAATAATTGAGTCATAGACAAAGCAGATATCAAAGGATTTCGAGCTCTGGAACCCTTATCGTAAAATTTCCATTCATCAGCCATCTTAGGTCTGAATCTTACAATTTTCTGGAAACAATCTATGGTATCTCTGTACTTGGTCAGCATATCAATACCAATAATGCAGTCAAAATCAGACAACCCGAGTACAATATAATCTAGCTCTATCTCATTACCATCATACTGCAGCATACAATGTCTAACAGACTTTACTGATATAAGACCTCTCCCCAAAGGTGAAGAGACAGATACTACAGCCGATAATGACTCAACAGGCAAAGCATGTATCAATGAAAATCGCTCAGAAATAAAAGTATGGGATGCACCCATATCTATCAATGCATAAGCAGGGTAACCACAAAGAGAACAGTTACCTACAACCACATCATCAGGTGCTTCCTGGGCCTGTTCCTCGGTCAATGCAAACACTTTGGCCTGCTGTCTCGGAGGCTGGCTAACAGTTTGGCTTCCTCCGGGCCTCGGCTGTGATTGGGTAGTAGGTGGCTGGAAAGAGTGAACAGCAGATGATCGTCTATCAGCCTGAGCCACTAATCCAGATGATTCTGCTCCCTCGGATCGTTGAGAACCTCGCTGTGGACAGACTCTGGCAAAATGTCCCAACTGTCAAAATATATTGCAACTACCAAGCACTCCTTGGCATTGCTCTGTTAGGTGTCTTCCTCCACATGTTCTGCAATAGACCCCTGTATAACTCTGGCTAGAACCGGTTTGACGTGAGCCACTGGAGCTAGATGAACTACTACCAGACTTCTTAAACTGTTTCCCTCGGGCTTTCAGATTATCCTTCTTCCCACTGCTGCTACCATCACTATCAAATCTGGGAGGTGGTTGGTGGAACTGGGCTGAAGGTTGTTGCTGTTTCTGCGTTAGAGCGACATACGAAGTTCCTCGCTGTCTAATCAGGCCTGCTTCAGCTCATTTTGCTCTGTTCAAAGCATCAGCAAAATTATTTGGTCGCTCTGTATTTACCAATGTAAAAATATATGGATTCAACCCATTGATGAATTGATCGGCCATAGCTTCATCATTATCAGCAACATGAGGAGCAAAACGTAGCAAGGTAGAGAATTTAGCCACGTATTCTTCAATATTCAGAAGACCCTGTTTCAATTTGGCAAACTCTGCACCCTTGTTCTTTCTGTACGATACTGGGAAGAATCGTTGATAGAATTCAGCTTTAAAGATCTTCCAAGTAATCACTGTACCTCGATGCTCCAAAGCTCTCTAGGTTGTGAGCCACCAGCTTTTTGCAACCTCGTGTAACTGGTGCCCAATCAGTCTGACTCTACGCTCATCTGTGTAGTCAAGTGAATCAAACAACATATCAATATCATCAAGCCAGCTCTCGCAGTCGATATAATTCTCAGTGCCTTTCAAAGTCGGCGGTTTGAATGACTAAAATCTCTTCAACAGTGTTTCCATGGGTGTAGCTGTAACTTCCATCGGATTATTTGAGGTACTACCCTGTTCCGGGGATGGTTGGTGTACAGCGGGTAATCTTCGATGAGGCATATCTGATTATCAAAATGGTTAGTAATCAAATATATCAAATCTGTCTCAGTCCTCCTCTGATCATCATACCTCTGATCAAGAATCGGTTCTGATTCATTCTCCAATAATACACGTTTCCAATCAAATAAGATAATCAGGTAAACATGTATTTCTAAAGCAGTACAACATACTGTCATGCTAGCATATAACGTTTATAAATCAGCATTATAATAAATCACATGCTAGCACCACAAAATCAGGAAAGAAAACTCAATGTACCCTGCTCACTCGCTTCTATTTCAATCTAAGGAACGTACGGCTCTGATACCACCTACTGTGGGGACCCAGATGCTAACTCATCTTCTCAACGCATCGTTGGGATTAAATGGATAAATTAAATAAACCAGTTCGAAATTTTTTTTTAATTGTTGAACACTTAATACACAAATGTTCAAAATATGATAACAAGTTATGTTCCACGTTATTCAATTTACAAGATCAAATTTAATATCTACAACATGATCAAAGGTACACAACCTGTTCAAAATAAAGTCATAACCAACTAATGTTTATCAACTATATGTCATGTGTTGAACAACAGCTTTACTTCTAAGCCCGGATCACCACTCTAATCTTGATCTATCATGCTCTTCTCGACCCTGATCATGTCTCACATGTTGTCATGCACACATACAAACACAACAACAGCCGGATAACTCCGGTGAGAAACATATTTCCCAGTATAAACAATGTATACATGCATTTCATACAAGCATATGTAAAAGCATATAACATTTGTTAAGCAACATGTATCATAATCTACGAAACATAAATAGATACAATGCTTTAAATCAAACTCTTTAACTCTTAATCTATGACTCGACTCTTATCTAGGGATGCCGGTTTGAAAAAGAACGTAACAAGTCTCCCATCTACCCTCTCATTCGAGATGGTGGTACGTCCTTATTCCCGGACTTCGGCACACTATATCGAGTATCTACAATAGGAGTCGATATGCTCCTAAGCGCATCGATATAAAACAAACGTCCAGTGACTTGGCACCTCTACCAAAGACTCATAATACATGCTTTGCTATAACTCAATAGACTAAGCATATTAATCTCAAGAATTGCAAACACATCAAAGCAATAACAATTTAGTATATGTGGTTTTCAGAAACTCAAGTTATATCTTACTCGAGTTATCTCTCCCGGTTTCACATTGATTTCTACCTTTCTTTTCGTAGTTCTTGGTTGACGCAACAAATCTTAATCTTGGTTTGTTCATTCTTCGAAGCCTTCAATACCAACTCTGGAATGACATAATCGAGAGGCACAATATCAACATATACCTCAAAGCAAGACATGATGTGATCAGTACTCAATCTATTTAAACTTCGACGGCATAACTGCGCAATCTCGGTATACCCGTCAACTCAAACATCAACAGATACAATCACAATTCATAATCAATAACAATTTCAACCCATGATTCCAAAAATCTGCAAAACTCTATTCAACATAGGCTGGAAATTAATAACAATTGCATACACTGTACGTTCTTCTATCTGGTTTCGATTATATGTTTCCCATAATCTCAAGAACACATAATATCAATCAAACTAGGATTTCTCCAGTACCAAATTTTCGAACAAATTTAGGAAGGTAATAAAAATTACATCCCTTCGAAGCTCTTGACGAGAGAAGCACGGAACTAAACTCGGATTGAAAATCGGACGGCCGGATCTTGCACAATCAAAATTCCAAAATATGAAAAGCTTGAGGAATTTCTATGGAGTCTCGGTTTTTGGCTGCAAGTCTGAAGGAAATTGAGGAATGTTGAGGTTTGTTTACATGTTCCATTGCATGGCAAGACAAGTGGCAAGTTTTCATACATCACTGCTCGCGCATATGCGCGCCCGATCCTCGCGCATATGTGCGAGACTTTCTGTCTCAGCGCTGGGCAAATTCATCTGCTCGCGCATATGCGCGAGGCGAGACTCTCTGTCTCGGCACTCGGAAATTACACCAGCTCGCGCATATGCGCAAGGTCTTCTGCCTCGGCATTTGCTACTCGCGCATATGCGCGCCTCATCTCCGCGCATGTGCGCGAGGTGTGTTAGATTCCATACACACAATCATTTGTTTTTCCCAAGTTTATCTAGGAGTTGTCCTTTCATAATCACATCGATTCATCCATCAATAATCTCGGATTAAAATGATATAATCTCGGGCATTACAATTTAAGGAGGGAGTGATGATACCCTAGAAAGGGCTAGGGTTATTCTTTGACTCGGACGGAGAGAGAAAACTTAACCGAGCCAAATTCAAATTTTCTCCAAAAAGTAGAGCATGGATAAAATTTAGACAGGGTCCTCTAGCCTGGACAAGGTTCTCTCGTCTGACTAGGGTCCTCTAGCCCAGACAGGGTACTCTGGCCCGACTAGGGTTCTCTAGCCCGACCAGTGTCCTCTATTCTGGACAGAATCCTCTAGCCCAACCAATGTCCTCACTCCCGACCATGGTTCAGGTCACTTAATCACCTGTTTGGGCCCACCAGTATTGGGCCATTACGCCTACTGACAAAAGACATGTCATGAGTAGTCGTCAGAGGACAGGGCATGGACAGTCGTCAGAAGACAGGGCATGGGCATATCTAATCAAGAACAATGTACATGCACTGTAATCGAGGTCATCTTCTCCCCTATAAATACCCAGGTATGCTCATTTGAAAGAGATAACAATCTACTGCATTCAATAAATTCTCTCTCTACTTGGTGAACCTTGTACTAACTTAACCGTCGGAGTGGCTACGCCAGAAGCCATTCCGGCGCCCAACTGACATTATCTTGTTGAGTGTGTGCAGATTTTCTGACCGGGGGTCATCCCTCCAAGGAAGGCCAGAGCACCCAGGAGATCAGGCCATACCACCATGGAGACCATGCCAGATCACCCGACAGACCAGGACAGGCCATACCACCTCGGAGACTAGGCGCATACCAGGACAGGCCATACCACCTGATACCAAGCCAGATCACCAGGGTGGACCAGGACAGACCACCCAAGGTCATCCCATCAAGGCAGGCCATATCACCTGGGAGACCAATACAGATCACCCGGACATACTAGGCCAGGCCAAATCACCCGTGAGACCAAGTCAGATCACCCGAGTAGACCAGGCCAGTCTATACCACCTGAGAGACCAAGCCAAATCACCATGGCAGACCAGGACAGACCACCCAAGGTCATCCCATCAAGGTAGGTCATACCACCCGGGAGACTAGGCCAGATCACTCAGGCAGACCAAGACAGACCACCCGAGGTCAGACCACCCAGGCAGGACAGACCACCCGGGAGAAAAGGCCTGACTACCCGAGCTCATCCATCAGGCCTGACCACCCGGGCTCATCCCATCAGGTCAGGCCAGACTCATCCCATCAGGTCCAAATTTTCACCGGAAAAGTACACACCTCTGCTCGGTAAATTTTCCACCCAAAATCATCCAATCTACCCTTGCATCATCAATCAGTAAGCCCTAAAATAGTTCTAAAGTAAGAAAACTTAGTCTTTGGTAGTGGCATGGTGAAAATATCAACTGCTTGTTGATCAGTTGAGACAAATTATAGCCTTATGTCTTTCTTCAATGCGTGATCTCTGATTAAGTGATGTCTAACATTAATGTGTTTGGTCCTGGAGTGTAGAATTGGATTGTAGGTTATTGCTATGGTGCTTGTATTGTCACAAAAAATTGTTGACTCCTGCGCAATGATACTATAATCTCTCAACTGTTGTTGTATCTAGAGCAGTTAGGCACAACAAATTCTAGCAGTTAAGTACTATGATTCAGTTGTGGATTTTGTAATGGAAGTTTGTTTTTTGCTAAACTAAGATATCAATCAATCTCCAAGAAACTGACCATATCCAGTGGTACTTCTTCGATCAAGCATGCACCCTGCATAATTAGTATTGGAAACTTAATTTCGGTGGTTTGACAAACTAAGAAATTTATTGGACTAAAACTGATCTAACTTAAATCAACTGACAGTTGCCTAACTGAAGATTAATGTGCAGGTTATTAAAGGCAACTGAAACCAACCAAACTGAATTTACAAAGTAAACTGACTGATCAGTTGGAAACTGATCAGTTGAGATATTCAGTTGTGAGCTTACCAGCGTCTACATATCAGCTGATCATTCAGCTGCACACGTCATCAGTTGAAAAGGACATTCAACCGACAACAGTACAAAGCAGACTGCAACTCGTAGTGGAACACCGCATTTCAGAACTTGCAGTGTACGAATGTCAGAAGTATATTGACGTGGCAATCAACTGATATAAAGATTCAAATATTATTTAATGTTACCGTTGAAGAGAAGCCTATAAATAGGTGAGAAGAGCAGTTGAGAATAACAACTCTTATCAACTCGATTCATCTATTCTCTCAAGCTTGATGTTACCCTGCTGAATTTATTACTCTCATTTGAGATTCAAAAAGCTCACACTTATCATAATAATTCGTATCATTTGAGGCTACCTTTCGAGCTTACTAGCACAAATCATTGTATTATTTATTTGATCTAAACTAGATCAGTTGTGCAAAGTCCAGTCGAGAACTGTGAGAAATTTAGTAAACTAAGAGTTTCAGTCTTGGCAGTGTTAAGTCCAAACTGAAGTGGGTGTGTACAAGTTTTGTATTGATCAAAATCTTTTAATGAATATCATATCCTTGTGATAGAATGGATGACGAAGTAGTTATTCAATCTCCGAACATCCATAAATTTTCGTGTTATTACTTCAGTCATTTATTCTATCTTTCAGTCAGTTTATTTCCGCAACTGTAATCAGTTAAACTGATTGTCATCGACTGACAAGATTCCTAAGTTTCAGTTTATCACAAAACTGACACTTCATTCGAAAAGGTTATAAAAATCGTGAGTGTTTATTCAACTCCCCTTCTAAACACCTTTCAACCAATCAACCGATCCTAACAATTAGCATCTGAATAGCCAACTAAATTGAAAGAAGAGTCTTTAGCATGCCATAGAACCACATTTTGTATTACTTTCAAATATTTAAGAATTCGCTTGGAAACTAAATAATGAGATTGCTTAGGGTCAAACAAAAACCGAGCACACATACAGACAGAAAATACAATATCAGGTCGATTGGTACTTAGGTACAATAGTGAACCTATTAAGTTTCGATACATGGTTACCTCAAATAATATCCCCTTTCATATTTGTTTAGTTTAGCTTATGAGCTAATTGGAGTTGTTGCTGCAGAATATGTTTTCTGTAACGTCCGAAAAATCAGTCCACGTAAACCACATGTATGCAAGAATATTTTAATTGGTTAATTATTTTATTTAATTGCTTTTAAATTCTAGCATGATGTTTAATATATGATTAAATGTAAAATTGCATGATTAAATGATTATATGACATGATTTCATGAAATTAAGGATTTTTACCCGAATATTCGATAATAGGCAGGGAAAAGGAGACCGGGGACGACCAAGACAAGAATATGTAATTTTATTTAAATAATGACAAGGCCTCCTAATATGATTTAAAAATGATTTAATTTTCCAAAAAAATGTTAGAGTTCGAATTATTTTACAAGTCGAGCTCGATTTTTCCCGGGAAGCCGGTTTTGGGCAAACAAGGAGTTTTAAAAGATCAAAAATATTATTTTATGGAAAATAATTTTATAAACTTTTATGTTTTAATTAATTTAAGTAGGCTCAATTACCCTTAATCATGCAAGCTCAAAACCAAATCTCATTAATATGTTAATTAAATTATAAATAAGTTTTTTAGGTTTTGAAAACTTGAGATTTCAGCCTCCAAATCAGCCGAGAAACACCTTGGCACACACAATTCAGATTTTCAAAATTTAGGAAGAAAGAAAAGCTTGTGTTCTTCGTCGTCCTGTCGTCCAATGTCGCACCCTCGCCAACGATCGAATAATCGAGCGTTATAAACGCAAAGGCACGTTTTCTAAACTCTTTCAAACATCATACAAATCATAATATTTGTGTTTTAATTGTTTATGCTTGAATAAAATAGGAATTCGATAATTTTTACGGTAAACGTTTATTTTCAAAAATACGTCGATCTTGCGTTTGTTTGAAAACGTTTTTGAATCCGACTGACTCGCTGCCAAAACATGATAAAATATGAATGATTTATAGCCAAAACATGATAATTAATTGAGAAAACAAAGCTGAAAATCATGGGTTAGAAATCAGAATTGAAGAGCCGTGAGTTTTTTTTTGGTTAGTGTTCATGTGTGGTTCAAGTGGCTCGTTTGTGGTGCATGGGGCCATGGAGCTCGACCAGGTCTGGGGTTTGGGTCCTAAGGGTCATGGTTAGGTCCTAGGGAGAGTCCTAGGAGGGCTAGGGCTCGAGTCATGGGCTGGGGAAGAGTCCACGTGAAGTGGGACTCTCCCCCACGCGTTGAGTGATGGAAATTCTGCAGAAGGGGGTGAGGGACTCACGGTTCAGGTGGGCTCTGTCTAGGTAGTCCAGTAGGGGCTAGAGACGATGGGTCAGGGCTAGGAAGGGGCCTGGTGCAGCCAGGGCTCGTGGTGGCTCGAGGGAGATGAGGGCCGAGACCTTAGGAACAAGGGAAAGCTAGCGCGCTGCTACTGCTGGATTTCAGTTGGTTCGTGCGCGAGTCGAGTGGCCTGGGTTAGTCTGGGTAGGGTCAGGGGGTGGCCTAGGGATGGCTCGGGTGTGGAGGACTCGATCGTGGCTTGGGCAGAGAGTCCCATGCGAGAGGGGACTCCTACGTGCAGATGGAGATAGCGCGCCTTGTTGCTGATGCAGGGCTTCGTGCGTGGCTCAGGGGCTTGGGCTGGGGGTGGCTCGGGTCTGGGACTGGTCTAGGGTCAGTAAGGGTCGAGATGGGTCGATGGTTAACCAGCTGGAAGTGTCCTAGTTAGGTTAGTAGTCCTAGAAGTGCAAGGAAGCTCACGCACAACACCTACAGATTGTGGTCTACTGTCCAGCAGGGTTTTGGGCGAGCCAGGGCTAGGTTTAAGGGCTTGGGCTTTGTCAGGATGGTGCCTAGGTGGGTTTTCTAGGGTTTGGCTCGAGGTGGCTCGGGCGTGGCTCGAGCAAATTGGGAGATGGCTCGGGTGGTTCGATTAGGTGTCAATATTTCTAAATTAAGAACAAATATTGAATCCATGGGTCCACGGGTGTGGCTCATGACTTGGAAGGGTAGAATAAATACTAAAAATGTTATTTTTAAAATTTGGGATTAAAATAACGAGTTTTGGAATTTTCCGGGATTTAATCGCCGCACGAAACACTAATTAACGCATTAATTGAAACGCCTAGTTTTAAGCTTTATAAAATCATGAAAAATTAAATTTAAGCTTAAATAATTATTAAAAGTCTAAGTTTTAAATTTGGGAATTTTATATTAAGGTTTGGTTTAATTCGGGATTAAAACGCGTTAATATGTCTTAATTAAAGATTAATTTAAAAGTCATCGATTTAAGCCAAATAAAAATATGAGAAAATTCATTTAAGCTTAAATAATTATTTAGAATAATCTCATGTCATTAAAAGTGAGAAAAAGATAAATTCGAGAATTTTTACGTCCAGTGCCAAAACGGTCTTTTTACACTTAGAAAATACGAAAACGCTTGGCAGCGTCCCGAAGGATCATAACGCATGTTAAATGATATTATATGATTTAAAATGATGATTTTGATGATAATATGTATTTTTATGATTTATGTTAAAGCTGTGCAATTTATACTATTTAAAATGCTATTTTTGGAAAGCTGTCGTATTTTATGATTTAAAAGAAAATGAAAAATATTTTGAGGGATGTGAATTGAGAGTGACAAAAGATATGATTTATGATATATGTTTTTGTGGGGATAACGTGAGGAAAAAGGCCCCAGAGGGAACCTATTTACTAAAAAAGGCCCCAGAGGGAACCCATATTTGGGAAAAGGGCCCCGAGGGAACCCGTCTATGGGAAAAGGCCCCCGAGGGAGCCCCAACGATCGTATTTCCACGGTGGAGCCTAGTTCACACCCCCATGGGCCATGTGGAGCTAAGACTGCAGTCGACCAAAGGATAAAAGCTAGTAACTTTCAAGGATCAAATTTCACCCAAAATGATATATGATTGAAAGCTTTACGATTTTTAATGGTTTATGATATAAGATTTATGATAACGATTAAAGCTATTTTTAAATGATTTTTTTAAAAGATTTATTTATGCTTAAAGTTATTTTAAAATGATTTTACTATTTATGATTTATTTATGCTTAAATGATTTTTAATGGTTTATTTATGTTCAAAAGATTATTTGAAATAAAAATATGATTTTTAAATGCATGTGGATGTATATGTATTATTTGTTATCTATGTTTAGAACGTGTTGAGTCTTTAGACTCACTAGGTTTTTATGATGCAGGATTTAATGATTTTTGGAGGCAGTGACGATTGAGTCGATCGAGTGCAGCAGTACACACCCGAGGGCCTTTATGTTTCCGCACTACCTAGATAGATTTATGATTTATAGATTTATATTATTGATTTTTAGTAGTGATATTTTTATGCTTTATTTTTATTGTTAGTCGATCTTTTCAAATGTCGATTTAGGAATTTTTGGTTAGCCGATGATTTAGGATTTTATTTCCTGCACTTGAGATTTAAATTGTTAAATTGTTTTATTTAGTTTAGTATTTTAGAATTTATGATTTATGATTAAAAAATATCGAGGTCGTTACAGTTGGTATCAGAGCCAGGTTTTTCCCAAAGGGTTGTGTACTGTCACTTCGAGAAGCTCAAGAAGTCACGCCTCAAATATGTGAGTTTTTACTGCTTTATATTTTATATGCTTAAAATTCTTTTAAATGTTTATATGATGCATGATATAAATGTTAGTTGCATGCTGCATGAAAAATTTTAAAATGCATGTTGGTTACGTGGTTTGGACGACGTATACAGAGATGCCTCCTAGAAGGAATGTGCTTAGGACTGATGAGGTTAGACAGGAGGAGAATATTCCACAGCCTCCACCTGTTCAGGATGCTAGTGCTCGTGTACTAGCCGGTATAGCCCGTTTCTTTGAGCAGCACGTAGGGAATGGAGCAATGGGTATGCCAGAGCCAATATATGAGCGTTTCAGGAGGATGCACCCCGATGAGTTCCATGGCACTACTGATCCATTCGTGGCTGAGGGATGGATTAGATCATTAGAGGTAATCTTTCGTTATATGGACATGGCAGACGCCGATCGCGTTCGATGTACTATCTACCTGTTGAAAGGCAACGCTTCCTTATGGTGGGAGGGAGCGGAGCGAGGAGTGAATATGGCGACTTTGACTTGGGAAGGATTCAAGAGAGTGTTCTATGACAAGTACTTCACATCCGATGTTCGTTCTAGGCTTAAGAGAGAGTTTATGAGTCTCCGTCAGGGGGATTGGACTGTTGCCGAGTTTGTGCAGAAGTTTGATAGGGGCTGTCACTTTGTGCCCTTGATTGCCAATGATGCTGCTGAAAAATTACGACATTTTCTAGATGGTTTGAGGCCGACTATCCGACACGATGTGGTGCTTGTCGATCCTGCTGATTATACTACCGCCGTTGCCAGAGCTTTTAGAGCCGAGCAGTCATTGAAGGATATCGATTGGGAGATGCAGCGAATGAGGAATCGTGCTCAACAAGCTAATCAGAGTAATAAGAAGCCTTATACGGGACCTTCTAAGCAACCAGAACCACCAAAACCACGCAACCACCTAAAGGAAATGTTCCGAAGACTGATAACAAACCACTGTGCAAGGAGTGCAATCGTCCACATAGTGGGAAGTGCATGTGGGGCACCTACAAGTGCTTCAATTGCGGAGAGTTGGGACACAAGATGGTGGAATGCACAAAGCCTAGGCAACCCATGACCGGAAGAGTCTATGTGATGCAAGCTGCAGAGGATGAGACAGAGCCGGCACTACACTGATTTCGAGGTAACCTAGCTATTTAACATTTTTCGATGCTCTTCTTGCATGAAATGTTAAATTGGGTGATGGGATTTATTGGGATATTGAAGAACTTAGAGGAAAATAGGATGCATGCACTACTTGAGCAGGATTTAGGAGTCGACTTCGGAAATATTTTTGAGTTAGAATTGTAATTTTCAAGATTTTGAGGACCGAATTGTAGAGTTAGAGGTTAAGTTTGAGATGAATAAGGGAATCTAAGCTGTGCAATCATCAAGTCAAGGAAAATTTCGAGGACGAAATTCTATTTAAGGGGGGGAGAATTGTAACGTCCGAAAAATCAGTCCACGTAAACCACATGCATGCAAAAATATTTTAATTGCTTAATTGTTTTATTTAATTGCTTTTAAATTCTAGCATGATGTTTAATATATGATTAAATGTAAAATTGCATGATTAAATGATTATATGACATGATTTCATGAAATTAAGGATTTTTACCCGAATATTCGATAATATGCAGGGAAAAGGAGACCGGGGACGACCAAGACAAGAATATGTAATTTTATTTAAATAATGACAAGGCCTCCTAATATGATTTAAAAATGATTTAATTTTCCAAAAAATGTTAGAGTTCGAATTATTTTACAAGTCGAGCTCGATTTTTCCCGGGAAGCCGGTTTTGGGAAAACAAGGAGTTTTAAAATATCAAAAATATTATTTTATGGAAAATAATTTTATAAACTTTTATGTTTTAATTAATTAAGTGTTATTGGGCCCAATTTAATTAATTTAAGTAGGCCCAATTACCCTTAATCATGCAAGCCCAAAACCAAAGCCCATTAATATGTTAATTAAATTATAAAAAAGTGTTTTAGGTTTTGAAAACTTGAGATTTCAGCCTCCAAATCAGCCGTGAAACACCTTGGCACACACAATTCAGATTTTCAAAATTTAGGAAGAAAGAAAAGCTTGTGTTCTTCGTCGTCCGGTCGTCCAATGTCGCACACTCGCCAACGATCGAATAATCGAGCGTTATAAACGCAAAGGCACATTTTCTAAACTCTTTCAAACATCATACAAATCATAATATTTGTGTTTTAATTGTTTATGCTTGAATAAAATAGGAATTCGATAATTTTTACGGTAAACGTTTATTTTCAAAAATACGTCGATCTTGCGTTTGTTTGAAAACGTTTTTGAATCCGACGGACCCGCTGCCAAAACATGATAAAATACGAATGATTTATAGCCAAAACATGATAATTAATTGAGAAAACAAAGCTGGAAATCATGGGTTAAAAATCAGAATTGAAGAGCCGTGAGTTTTTTTTGGTTAGTGTTCATGTGTGGTTCAATTGGCTCGTTTGTGGTGCATGGGGCCATGGGGCTCGACCAGGTCTGGGGTTTGGGTCCTAAGGGTCATGGTTAGGTCCTAGGGAGAGTCCTAGGAGGGCTAGGGCTCGAGTCATGGGCTGGGGAAGAGTCCACGTGAAGTGGGACTCTCCCCCACGCGTTGAGTGGTGGAAATTCTGCAGAAGGGGGTGAGGGACTCACGGTTCAGGTGGGCTCTGTCTAGGTAGTCCAGTAGGGGCTAGAGACGATGGGTCAGGGCTAGGAAGGGGCCTGGTGCAGCCAGGGCTCGTGGTGGCTCGAGGGAGATGAGGGCCGAGACCTTAGGAACAAGGGAAAGCTAGCGCGCTGCTACTGCTGGATTTCAGTTGGTTCGTGCGCGAGTCGAGTGGCCTGGGTTAGTCTGGGTAGGGTCAGGGGGTGGCCTAGGGATGGCTCGGGTGTGGAGGACTCGATGGTGGCTTGGGCAGAGAGTCCCATGCGAGAGGGGACTCCTACGTGCAGATGGAGATAGCGCGCCTTGTTGCTGATGCAGGGCTTCGTGCGTGGCTCAGGGGCTTGGGATGGGGGTGGCTCGGGTCTGGGACTGGTATAGGGTCAGTAAGGGTCGAGAGGGGTCGATGGTTAACCAGCTGGAAGTGTCCTAGTTGGGTTAGTAGTCCTAGAAGTGCAAGGAAGCTCACGCACAACACCTACAGATTGTGGTCTACTGTCCAGCAGGGTTTTGGGCGAGCCAGGGCTAGGTTTAGGGGCTTGGGCTTGGTCAGGAGGGTGCCTAGGTGGGTTGTCTAGGGTTTGGCTCGAGGTGTCTTGGGCGTGGCTCGAGCAAATTGGGAGATGGCTCGGGTGGTTCGATTAGGTGTCAATATTTCGAAATTAAGAACAAATATTGAATCCATGGGTCCACGGGTGTGGCTCATGACTTGGAAGGGTAGAATAAATACTAAAAATGTTATTTTTAAAATTTGGGATTAAAATAACGAGTTTTGGAATTTTCCGGGATTTAATCGCCGCACGAAACACTAATTAACGCATTAATTGAAACGCCTAGTTTTAAGCTTTATAAAATCATGAAAAATTAAATTTAAGCTTAAATAATTATTAAAAGTCTAAGTTTTAAATTTGGGAATTTTATATTAAGGTTTGGTTTAATTCGGGATTAAAACGCGTTAATATGTCTTAATTAAAGATTAATTTAAAAGTCATCGATTTAAGCCAAATAAAAATATGAGAAAATTCATTTAAGCTTAAATAATTATTTAGAATAATCTCATGTCATTAAAAGTGAGAAAAAGATAAATTCGAGAATTTTTACGTCCAGTGCCAAAACGGTCTTTTTACACTTAGGAAAATACGAAAACGCTTGGCAGCGTCCCGAAGGATCATAACGCATGTTAAATGATATTATATGATTTAAAATGATGATTTTGATGATAATATGTATTTTTATGATTTATGTTAAAGCTGTGCAATTTATACTATTTAAAATGCTATTTTTGGAAAGCTGTCGTATTTTATGATTTTAAAAGAAAAGGAAAAATATTTTGAGGGATGTGAATTGACAGTGACAAAAGATATGATTTATGATATATGATTTTGTGGGGATAACGTGAGGGAAAAAGGCCCAGAGGGAACCTATTTACGGGAAAAAGGCCCCAGAGGGAACCCATGTTTGGGAAAAGGCCCCCGAGGGAACCCGTCTATGGGAAAAGGCCCCCGAGGGAATCCCAACGATCGTATTTCCACGGTGGAGCCTAGTTCACACCCCCATGGGCCATGTGGAGCTAAGACTGCAGTCGACCAAAGGATAAAAGCTAGTCACTTTCAAGGATCAAACTTCACCCAAAATGATATATGATTGAAAGCTTTACGATTTTTAATGGTTTATGATATAAGATTTATGATAACGATTAAAGCTATTTTTAAATGATTTTTTTAAAAGATTTATTTATGCTTAAAGTTATTTTAAAATGATTTTACTATTTATGATTTATTTATGTTTAAATGATTTTTAATGGTTTATTTATGTTCAAAAGATTATTTGAAATAAAAATATGATTTTTAAATGCATGTGGATGTATATGTATTATTTGTTATCTATGTTTAGAATGTGTTGAGTCTTTAGACTCACTAGGTTTGTATGATGCATGATTTAATGATTTTTGGAGGCAGTGACGATTGAGTCGATCGAGTGCAGCAGTACACACCCGAGGGCCTTTATGTTTCCGCACTACCTAGATAGATTTATGATTTATAGATTTATGTTATTGATTTTTAGTAGTGATATTTTTATGCTTTATTTTTGTTGTTAGTCGATCTTTTCAAATGTCGATTTAGGAATTTTTGGTTAGCCGATGATTTAGGATTTTATTTCCTGCACTTGAGATTTAAATTGTTAAATTGTTTTATTTAGTTTAGTATTTTAGAATTTAAGATTTATGATTAAAAAAAAATCGAGGTCGTTAGATTTTCATTCCAAATTTCTTGATTAGTTCATTTGTGTACTTCGTTTGATTGATGTAAATACCATTATCCAATTGTTTCACTTGCAGGCCAAAAAAGAATATCAGTTCACCCATAATACTCATCTCAAATTTGTAATGTATCAGTTTAGAGAACTTTCGACACAGTGTAAGGTTAGTTGACCCAAAAATAATGTCATCAACATAAATTTGCACTAATAATGTATGGTCTCATTTAATAAACTTAAATAGTATCTTATCAAAAATGTCTATAATGAAATCATGTTCAATAAGAAACTTAAATAGTGTGTAATACCAAGCCCTTGGATCCTGTTTCGGACCATACAAAGCTTTGTTCAGTTTATAAACATGATTAGAAAGTAAATAATTGATAAAACCTGGTGGTTGTTCAACATAAAATTCTTCTTGTAGTTGTTCATTCAAGAATGAACTCTTTACATTCATTTGATAAACTTTGAAGTTCTTGTAAGAGGCGAAGGAAAGGAGTATCATGATAAATTCTAGTCTAGCTAATGTAGCATAGGTCTCATCATAGTAAATTCATTTTTCTTGCCTAAATCCTTGAGCAACTAGTCTTGATTTATTCCTCACCACTGTTCTATCTTCATTGAGCTTGTTTTTGTACCTCCACCTTGTACATATAACTGATTGATGAGAGGATCTTGGAACTAAGTCCCATACAGAATTCTAGTATACTGAGTTTTTTTTTCTTGCATAGTATCAATCCAACTACTATCAGTTAATATTTCATCAATCTTCTTAGGCTCAATGTTAGAAATGAAAGAAGAGCGTAAAAATAGATTGAACATCTATCCTCTAGTACTCACAGGAGCATATGTGTTACCTATTACTAGAGCAGGTGGATGATTCTTTTTTCATCTATAATTGGGTTAATCAATGTTGTTCTAGGGTATTGAATCAGTTTGATTGAGTTCTGTTGGGTTGACATCAGTTTAGTTGACTTCAGTTTGATTGTCAACTGTCCTTTGTGTATCAATAGACTGGTCAACTAGAACACCATCTTGTTCAACTAATTGATCAACCTGTTCAGGCTCTAGAGATTGAGGTGTCCTTTTGTTGATATAGACATTATCCTCACTCTCATTCTCCAGATTGATCTCTTCAAATCGATGGGTCAGTTCAGCTGGATCAGTTGACTAGTTAGTTGACATTGTTTCATCAAAAACAATGTGCATATATTCTTTAATGTCTAAAGTTCTTTTGTTAGATACTCGATAAGATTTTCTAATTGAAGAATAACCAAGAAATATACTCTTATATGACTTAGCGTCAAAAGCATTCAGATGATTTTTACCATTATTGTGAATGAAGCATTTGCAACCGAAGGTTTTGAAATAGGATAGCACAAGTTGCTTGTCATGCCAGATCTCATATGGTGCCTTGTCATGTTTTTTGTTAATCATTGATATGTCTGAATACAGCATGCAGTGTTCACAGCCTCGGCCAAAAATGTTTTAGAAATACCAGAATCAGCAATCATTGTTTTAGCAACTTCTTTAAAAGTTATATTCCTCCTCTCATCAACTCCATTTTGTTGAGGTGTTCTAGTAGTAAAGAACTCATTCTTGATTCCATGGCTTTCCAAAAAAAAGAGGCACAGTTCGGTTAATGGATTCTGTTCTTCTATCAGATCTGATTTTTTCAATCCCTTTGATTTTTCATAAAAGTCTTCTAACAATTCTGATCAGTTGAACAACAGTTTGGTCTTTTAATTTTAAGAAAATTACACAAGTAAACTTTGAGAAATCATCAAAAATAACTAGAGCGTATTTTATTCTCCCTAAGCTCATGACTGAGATATGACCAAACAAATCCATATGCAACACTTCTAAGCTTTGGGTTGATGAGTTACATCATTTGTTTTTAAAATATGACCTAACTTGTTTCCCAAACTGACAAGTTGAACATATTTTGTCTTTGGGAATTCAATTTTGGGCAGACCAGTGATCAAATCATCATGCTACAACCAGTTCCTTGGTAAGTATCTTTGTGCAGGTGATCATGCCACATCATCCTCACTCTCATCCTCCAGATTTAACATTGTCGCATGTCATTATAATGCATCCATAAGTATCTTTGATAGTACACAAATGTTTATGGAACTCGACTGAATAACCATAATCACACAACTGACTTAAGCTAATCAACTTATATTTAAGATTGTCAACAAGTAGTATCCTTTCATTGATAATGTTATAATGGATAAGCTTATCATTACTCACAATTCTACCTTGAGAAGCATCTCCAAATGTGATATTGGGGTCCAGAACATTGGATCAGTCAAAATATCAGTTGGAATTCTCCAGTCATGTGCCTTGAACATCCACTCTCGAAGTACCAAACTGAGTTCTTGATTAGTTCAACCTACAATCACAAATTAAAAATAATTTTTGGTCCTCATTCCTACTTGGATCTAGACTAGATTAGTCCTTTTGGAACCCAAACTTGGATCGGTTTAATTTACCGACCATTTGTTTTGTTCCAAGTAGGTTGTGCATATGCATGTGTGTGGCATGTTCTGTGCAGCAGATACAAAATATAGTTTAGCCCTTCTAACTTCATTGGCTTTATTGAATCTTTTCTGAACAATATTATTGTTAAAGTATCGGTTAGGATTGCCTTTAATTGAATTATACCTAGCAAAACTGATTTGGTTAGGCTTCCAGTTTGGCTTAGCATTGGAGCACTTAGACACATAACAAACACCAAACTTTCTGCCTTTAATCATATTTTCAACAGGATTTGCAACTTGAGGGATGAGTTCTTTGTGTTCATGTATCAAACTAGTCTAGGAAGGGTCTAAAGGGTTTGGTCTAGGTCCTAGGAGGGCAGGTGAGGGGCTGGTCACGTCGGTTAAGGGCTAGGGTTGAAGGAACACATGGTTTGTTAAAGCTAGTGTTTTGTTTGAATGAGTGCATAAAATTCAGTAGGCTGTCTAGGCATTTCTAAAGGTTTTAAATGGCTTGATTTGGATTGAAAAAGGGTTGATTAGGTGTTAGTAACTTATGGTTAAAGTTTGATTAAGTTTCGAGTTGATTCGGGTTAAAACCGGGACTTCGGTTCAAGTTTTAAAACGAATTACGAATTTAGTCGATGAGCTTAAGTTTGCATATAAGAAATGTTTATGGGTGTATTTTAAGGTGTTATGGTAAGTTTGGATGGATCCAGATCGTCGTTTTAAGGTCCAAGGGTAAATTTAGAAAGTTAGGGTTTCAGAGAGAAAACGGTCATTTTACACCTGAAAAATGTTAGGAGCCCTGGCAGTGTCCTGAATGTTGTAATGAATGTTAAAATATTTATTTTGAAAGGTTATGGAATTTTATGATGAAAATTGATAAAGCTAAAAGACGTGTTGCATGCTTGGTTTAAAGAAATAATATTATTGCATGTATTTTTATAAAATGATGGAAACAATGAAAAATGTTTTGAAGGAAGTGATTTAATTATGATGGTAAGGAAATTAGGATTTGTAAGGAACAAAGCCCTAGTGGAACCCGTTTATGGGACAAAGCGCCGTGGGAACCCAATACCGAATTTTCCATAGGCCAAGGCCGAGTAATGGAAAAGTGATTGCTGGTGTCCCCACCGACTATAGGACAAGGCACATAATGGAAAAGTGGTTAATGTTTCCTCGTCCCCTGGTACCATGGTTAATGCTGAGATTGATCAATCGACCGAAGGTTGAAAGGATGGTCACAATTAATTAACGGAATTCACCCTAAAGGAAACGTATATGTATATGCGTATGATGAAAGGAAAGATTTATGATGAAAAGGTTTTAAGTTATGCATATTCATGGTAAAACTATTTTTATTAAAAGTATTTTTCGTTGTTGCATGTGGATGTATAAGTATAACTTATTATAACGGTTAAGGCTTGCCGAGTCATTAGACTCACTAGGTGTGAATGATGCATGTGAGGATGTTTATGTTGATATGGGAGGACTTGATGGTTGAACTGGCTAGACTGATAATGCACTTAACCCGAGGACCATTGCTAGTTTTTCCGCTTTACTATGATTTTACAGTACTATAAATACTTTTATGACTTTTGCGCAAATGAGTGGTTTTGAGAGGATTTAAGATGTTTATGCTAATTTTGAAAAATGTTAGCTTTGGTTTTGGTTTGACATTTACAATTTTATGTTTTACATTGCGTTTTTGGACTTTGAGTAAAATATTTGGTGATTTATTTTAATTGTGCAAAATTTAGTAAAATATATATACATATATATATTTGCGTGTCACAGCCAGTTCTGAAACGATCAGTCGTCAAGCATCAAATCTGTAAGTTTAAATGCTTGAAATGATTTTAATGATAGTACCTGCAAGTTTTCATGGTTTATATGTTTAAGTTGCATGTTTAAATGCTTTTTTAAGTTAATTGGTATTCATGTTTAAGTTTCTTGATAAATACTTATGTAAGCTACATGGTTAAAAGTTTAGATTTTAATGCATGTTGGTTACGTTTAGAATTTGGAATACGTTCAGATATAATGCCTCCTAGACGCGCACTTAGTAATGATAGGCAAGCCGATACACATGAGGACCGACAAGAGAATGTACCACCTCCCAATGGGGATGATGGTACTCGTGTACTAGAGGGTATGACATGCTTCTTTGAGCAGCAGGCCCCGAGACCACAACATGATATGTATGATCAATTCAGGAGGCTTGGTCTGAAGGAGTTTTCAGGCACCACCTACCCATTTGTTGCTGAGGGCTGGATTAGATCCCTTGAGGTGCACTTCCGTTATCTGAATATGGAATATTCTGATCGAGTCAGGCGTGATACTTATATGCTGTGGTATGATGCTTCTCTTTGGTGGGAAGGAGCTGAGCAATGAGTCAATTTAGCCACCCTCACTTGGGTTCAATTCAAGAACATCTTCTATGAGAAGTATTTTACTGCTGACGTCAGAGGTTGCTTGAAGAGAGAGTTTATAAGTCTCCGTCAGGGAGACATGTCTGTGGCTGAGTTCATAAGGAAGTTTGATAGAAGCTGTCACTTTGTGTCCCTCATTGCTAGAGATGTTATTGAGACCTACTATACACCGTGATGTGATGTTGATGCGATCGACGGATTATGTAGCTGCCACTGGTTGTGCTTTCCAAGCCGAGCAAGCCTTGAAGGATATGTATTTTGAGATGCAGCACAAGAGGCAGTAGCACTAGCAGAACTCTCAGCCAGTCAAGAGGCAATTTATGGGACCTCCCAAAGCTCAAGGGCAGCAAAATCCCCAAGGTCAGTTGAAGAAATCGGGGCAGCAGAAGCTGCCACAGTTTGGAGCCCCAAAACTGAAGATAACCCACTGTGTTAGGAGCACAATCGCCCACACTTTGGCAAGTGCATGTGGGTAATATACAAGTTCTTGATATGCAAGAAGGAAGGACATAACACCATCGACTGCCCAAAGAAGAAAGGATCAAATGTTGGCAGAGCTTATGTCATGCATGCTGAGGCAGAGCTAGACACGACTCTGATTACTGGTAACCTAGTTGCTTAATGCTTTTAAATTGCTTTTATTGCATGGAATGATAATTTGGTTAGTAGAATTAATTAGGATAATAAGGAACTTAGAGGAAACTAGGTTGCATGCTCTACTTTAGTTAAATTTAAGGGATGACATTGAGAATTATAGAAATTGGGCATAAAACATAAGCCTTAAGAATGTAAAGAAATGAATTGAACCAAATTATGAATTTTTAGGCTTAAAATTGAAATGGACCGAAATTATGAGGGTTGCATATTGCATAACTCGAGAATTTAGTGGCTAAAATGCAAAACTGAGAGATCACGGGTTCTTGCACAAGGCCGAGAATTTCAGGGGTTAATCTGTAATTTTAAGAAGTCCAGCGACTGAAATTGAGATGACCGAAAGTTCTAAGCCGAAATCTTGAATTTTCGAAAATTCAGGGACTAAATTGCAAAGTTTGAGAAGTTTAGGGGCTGTTTTGTGAATTCTAGAAAATCAAGGGTTGTCTCGTAATTTATGGTATTTTAAGGAACAAAACAATGAATTTAGAGAAGTTAGGGCCTAAATTGAGTAAATTCGAAATTTATTTAGGGCCAAATGTAATTTTCGAAAACTTTAAGAGCCAAAGTGAGAGAATTTCGAAACTTTAAGGGGCTGAGATGCAATTTTTGAAAACTATTTTGGGCAAATTGTGTATTTTTTAGACTTACTAAGGGTTGAGTGTGATAATTTTGAGAATTTTGGGTAATTAATGATAGAAATTCTTTAAGTTTTCGACTCACTTGGATTTGATGGTATATTTGTCACAGGAAATATATTTATTTTAGGTGTAGTCACATATGCATTGCCAGGAGCTACACATTCATTCATATTCGAGACGTTCGTCAAGCGGCTAAAATTTATACCCGAGGATTTGGATTTGGGCTTTAAATTTTCTATTCCTTCTGGGGATCAGATGGTTAGCACGAGTATTGTGAGGAATTTGGAGCTTCGTTTACAAAAAGATGTGGTTCGGGCAGATCTCATCGTACTCCCGATACTTGAATTCGACATAATTCTTGGCATGGATTGGCTTGGAGCTTCGATAGATTTTCAGAAGAGGTCAGTATTTATTCGACCGTCCAGTGGAAAATCTTTTGTCTTTGAGGCAGCAAGAAATAAGCAAATGTTGCACACTATCTCCTGCTTCTGTGCAAGAAAACTTATTAAGCGAGGCTACCAAGCTTTTCTAGCATGTATTATTTCAGCGTCTGTTCTGGATAGTCAGAAGCTAGAGGATGTTGAGGTTGTCAAAGACTTTCCTAACGCCTTTCATGAGGATGTTTATGGAATTCTACCGGACCGAGAGATGGAATTTTCTATTGAGTTGATGTTGGGTACAATGTCGATTTCTAAGACACGCTATCGTCTAGCACCCGCCGAGATGAAAGAGATGAAGGACCAAATTTTAGAGTTTCTGGACAATACGTCTTAGTTGTTCTTCGTGGGATGCACCGGTAATATTTGTAAAGAAGAAGGATGGTAGTATACGACTCTGCATTGACTATAGAGAGCTGAACAGAGTCGCCATCAAGAATAAGTGTATCCATTGCCTAGAATTGAAGACTTATTTGATCAGTTGCAAGGAGCTTCGATTTTCTCGAAGATAGATCTTTGTTCGGGATACCATCAGATGAACGTGAAGGAGTCCGATGTTCATAAGACGGCTTTTAGAACTCGATATGGTCACTACGAGTTTATAGTGATGCCATTCAGGTTGACCAATGTGCCAGTGATCTTCATGGATCTCATGAATCGCGTATTTAAGCCGTATCTGAATCAATTTATCATAATCTTTATAGATGATATTCTGATTTACTCTAGGAGCTAAGAAGAGCACATTCATCAATTGAGAAAGGCCATATAAATATTGCAAGATTGAAAGATATTCGCTAAGTTCAGCAAGTGCGAGTTTTGGCTCGAGAGAGTAGCATTCTTTGGCCACATCATTTCTAGAGATGGATTTGAAGTCGATCCCAACAAGGTCAAGGCAGATAGAGAATGGCCAGTACCTAAGAGGGTAACCGAGATCCGTAGCTTCTTGGGTCTAGCTGGTTACTACCGGAAGTTCATTCAGAGTTTCTCTTCTATTGCGGTACCCTTGACCTCCTAGATGAAGAAAAATGCGAAGTTTGTTTGGGGATCAGACTGCCAATAGAGTTTCGACAAGTTGAAGCAAGCTTTGACTTCAGCGCCAGTTATATCGATGCCATCAGGGCAAGGAGAGTATATTCTCTATACAGACGCGTCGAAGCTTGTTTTATGCGCGTTCCTGATGCAGAATGATCGAGTGATAGCATATACGTCTAGATAGTAGAAGGTTCATGAGAAGAATTACCCGACTCATGAACTCGAGCTTGCAGCAGTAGTATTTGCATTGAAGGTCTGGAGACATTACTTATATGGGGAGAAGTGTAATATTTTCACTAATCATAAAAGCTTTAAGTACTTCTTCTCTCCGAAAGGGTTTAATACGAGGCAACGAAGATGGTTAGAGCTAGTGAAAAATTACGACTGCGATATTAGCTACCATCCGGGGAAGGCTAATGTAGTCGTGGATGAATTGAGTAGAAAGAAAACATTTATTACTCAATTTTCAGTTCAGAGACTATAGCTTGCAGAGATTCAGCGATTTGAGCTTGTAGTGTATGCTAGGGGCGAGGCTCCTAATCTTTCTACTATGACAGTTCAGTCGACTCTGAGAGATAGCATCCGCGAAGGTCATTCTTCTGATGAGCAGTTACAAAAATGGAGGCTGAGAGATGAATCTAAAGGTCGGAAGCTATATTCCGAGGAGAATGGCATAGTTCGATACCGATATCGACTTTGGATTTCTAGTGGTGATTCATTGAGAGAGGTTGTGATGAAGAAGCTCATAATACTTCGTACTCCATTCATCCTAGAAGTACGAAGTCGTATAAAGATTTGTAGACATTGTATTGGTGCCCGGGCATGAAATGAGACATCTTGTGTTTTGTGTCCGCATGTTTGACATGCCAGCAAATAAAGGCACAGCATCAAATGTCAGTCGGAAAGCTTAAGTCACTTCCTATTCCCGAGTGGAAATAGGAAAATATCACTATGGATTTTGTTGTGGGATTACCAAGGACTATCAGGAAATTCAATGTCATTTTGGTGATAGTTGATCGTCTTACGAAATCAACGCACTTTCTACCTATTAAGATGACATTCACCATGACTCGGTATGCATAATTGTACATCCGAGAGATAGTCCGACTGCACAGTGTCTATTGTTTCGGACATAAATCCAATGTTCACATCGTCCTTCTGGAAGAGTCTACATTCATCTACGGGAAAAAAGTTATTGTTCACTACAGCATTTCATCCTCAGACCAATGGACAGTCCGAGAGGGTGATTCAAATTTTTGAGGATCTACTCCGAGCTCGTGCGATCGATTTCCAAGCAATGGACAGTCTAGTGGAGTTCACCTAATAGCTATTAGTCGTCTATAGATATGGCTCCTTAAGAAGCACTCTATGGGAGGAAGTGTAGATCACCGATACATTGGAATGAGGTCAGTGAAAGAGGAGAATTCTGTCTGGACTTGATCAAACAGATAACAGAGCTAGTAGCCAAAATCTGAGATAGGATGAAGACGACTCAAAGTCGACAGAAGAGCTATGCGGATAAGCGACGAAGGGAGCTAGAGTTTGCTGTATGTGACCATGTATTTGTGAAAGTAGCACCTATGGAGGGCGTTATGAGATTTGGCAAGAAAGGAAAACTCAGTCCGAGGATCATATGATCATTTGAGGTTCTGGAGAAGGTTGGAACTTTAGCTTATATAGTGATGTTGCCACCGATGCTGGCTGGAGTGCATAATGGATTCCATATCTCGATGCTTCGAAAGTACATGTCGAATCCTTCTCATGTACTGAATTATGAACCTCTACAATTGACTCTGAATATGTCCTACGAGGAAAGGCCTGCACAAATTCTGGATAAGCAAGAAAGAAGGCTCCGAAATAAGTTTATTCAAATAGTCAAAGTCAAGTGGTTAAATCATTCGGAGGAGGAAGCTAATTAAGAGATTGAGACTGACATGAGGAGTCTCTACCTGGAGTTATTCGGGAACTATTAATTTTGACGACAAAATTTCATTAAGGGAGGGAGGAATTGTAAAGTCCAAAATACGTAATCCAACTGCATGCAAATATAGGTAAAATAAAAAATGCCTACTTAAATTATTTTAATTGCATTAGTTAAATGTGGTAGGCATGTTAACATGTTTAAAATATGATTTTCTATTATAATGCAGAAAACTGTGTTTTCAAGGGTTATTCGAGACGCGATCGAGGAATAGAGACCGATGACCGTAAAGGAAAAATATTTTTATTAAATGATTATTTTTAATTATTTAATATATATAGGTATATTTTATATGTAATTTTAAAAAATGAAGCATGTTGAGATGTTTTTACATGTCGAGTCTTATTTTAAACCTTTAATCGATTTTTGACGAAAATAAGGACTTTTTAGGAACTCGGCTAAATTTTCCTAAACGAGATATTTTTCCAACATTATAATAGGCCTATTATACCAAGTTTATTGGATCTAGCTTTATATCCAATTATTTATATAAAAAAATTGAGTTTCTAAAGCCTAAAAACTCTTCAAAACTCACGCACACCAACACTAGACTCCAAGGGTTCTCTCCTAGCAGCCACACACTACACACACGTTCAAGCTCATTCGCGTGGGATTTTTGAAGGAAAATTGCAGCAAGTTCTCCCCGTCTCTCCGTCAACGTTCTTCGTGTCTAGAATTGATTTTCGTACATGAAACACGCAAAAGCACGCCTTATTCCTTATTTTCTCATCATTCATACCATATTATATGTGATTAAGTGTTCCTGCATGAAAAAACTCAAAGCATCATGGTATTTTCGTTTTTAAGGCTTTATACATGGAAAACATGATTTTTATTGCATGATTCTTGATGTTTCTTATTAAAGGGAGGGGATGACACGTTAGGGATGTTAGGGGCTCAATTTACCGTGTGTTTAAGGACTCTTAGATGAACAATTAAGGGCTGGAAAAGACAAGGCAAGGGCTGAATGATTTTTGGGGTTCTTAAAAGATAGGGCAAGGTTTTGGAAGGATAAAAGGGGGAGGCCATGCTGGGTACTTTCCAGGCGAGGGGATGGGTTCTTGAGAGTCCTAGAATCGAGCCATGGTGGTCAACACATGGCTGGAGAGGCTAAGAGGGGGAGGCGCACGGATAAGTCGGCTAGGGCACAACCTAGTCGTGGCCGCGCGCAAGTTCGATCGCACCATGTACGTCCTCGTGCATGGCGTGCATGGCACGTATAGGGATGTTCTAGGAAGGGTATTAAGGGTTTGTTCTAGGTCCTAGGAGGGTGGGTGAGGGGCTGGTCACGTTTGTTAAGAGCTAGGCTTGAAGGAACACATGGTTTGTTAAAGCTAGGGTTTTGTTTGAATGATTGCAGAAAATTCAGTAGGCTGTATAGGTTTTTCCGAGGATTTTAAATGGCTTGATTTGGGTTTAAAAATGGTTGGTTAGGTGTTAGTAAGTTATGATTAAAGTTTGGTAAAGTTCGGTTAAGTTTCGAGTTGATTCGGGTTAAAACCGGAACTTCGGTTCAAGTTTTAAAACGAATTATGAATTTAGTCGAGGCGCTTAAGTTTGTGTCTAAGAAATGTTTATGGGTGTATTTTAAGTTGTTATGGTAAGTTTGGATGGATCCGGGTCGTCGTTTTAAGGTCCAATGGTAAATTTAGAAAGTTAGGGTTTCAAGGATAAAACAGTCATTTTACACCTGAAAAATGTTAAGACCTGACAGTGTCCTGAATATTGTAATGAATGTTAAAATATTTATTTTGAAAAATTATGGAATTTTATGATGAAAATTGATAAAGCTAAAAGACGTGTTGTATGTTTGGTTTAAAAGAAAACAATATTATTGCATGTATTTTTATAAAGTGATGGAAATGATGAAAAATGTTTTGAAGGGAGTGATTTAATTGTGACGGTAAGGAAATGGAGATTCATGAGGGACAAAGTTTAAGTGGAACTCGTTTACAACAAAGCCCCGTGGAAACCCATAGTCCAAGGCCTAGTAATTGAAAAGTGATTGATGGTGTCCCCACCGACTATAGGCCAAGGCACATAACGGAAAAGTATTTAATGTTGCCTCGCCGCCTGGTACCATGGTTACAGCTGAGATTGATCAATCGACCGAAAGATGATCATAATTAATTAACAGAATTCACCCTAAAGGAAATGTATATGTATATGTTTATGATGAAAGAAAAGGTTTATGATGAAAAGGTTTTAAGTTATGCATATTAATGGTAAAACTATTTTATTAATAGTATTTTTCACTGTAACATGTGGATGTATAAGTATTACTTGTTATAACGGTAAAGCATGTTGATTCATTAGACTCACTAGGTGTGAATGATGCAGGTGATGATATTTATGTTGATATGGGAGGACTTGACGCTTGAACTGACTGAACTGATGGTGCACCTAATCCGAGGACCATTGCTAGTTTTTCTGCACTACTATGATTTTACAGTACTTTAAATACTTTTATGACTTTTGCGCAAATGAGTGATTTTGAGAGGATTTAAGATGTTTATGCTAAATTTGAAAAATGCTAACTTTATGTTTGGTTTGACGTTTACGATTTTATGTTTTACACTGCGTTTTTGGATTTTGAGTAAAATATTTGGTGAGTTATTTTAATGGTGCAAAATTTAGTAAAATATATAGGTTTGGCCAAGAGGCATGTTTTTTTTTAAAAAAAAATTCTAGTATATTTTAAAGAAAAATGAGTAAAAGACGTTTCAAATTTAAATAATGGCTTGACTATTAAACTGGAAGTAAAATGTACGAGAATTTGTTTCTCTATATTCGGAGAGCTCAAGCTCCTATTTCACCACTTCTTCTTTTTGGAAAGACTCACTCTAAAAGGATTTGATCTTGACAAGCAATTTGCAAAAACCCAATTCAGTTTGGACTTTACACTGGCAAAACTGAAACTCCTAGTCTACTCAACTGAACAAAGAAATAGTATACGAATTGTTCTGGAATTCAATGAATTACAAAGAATTCCTACCAATTAATGATTCCCAATAATAAGATACAATACTTTATAAAGTGTGCTTTAATGTATGACTTTTGTTCTTGTAACTTGGTAACCAAGTGATCTGGTAACTTCGTTAATCAGTACTCAACTGATCTGCATTTCTATTTATAGTTTCCGAATTGCAATAATCAGAAACTTCAAAAAGGATCCATTCCAAATGATGTATCCGTTGCTGCGTCTTTTGTCCATGTCATCATTCCTGACATCTGTACAAAATGTAATGTTGTTGATTATGGCTGTGACAATAAGGTCGGGAAAAAATTATCCAAAAATCAGTTTAGCACTCTGTTGTAAACAGATGTCATTGAGACTGAATAATGATAACTGATAAACTGATAAGAGTGTTAAGATATATTTCAGTTTAAGCCTGAGTCAGTTCTGCTAGACTAGTCTATATTTCAGTTTAAGTCTGAGTCAGTTATGCTAGAATAGTCTAGTTTATATAAATTAGTTTAGCTTATGGACATAATCAGTTCCGTTTGGTTTGAATTTTAGTTTAGCCTAGATCACTTTTGTCTTAATTATTTGTTAACAAAATAACATAAATGTTCTGTTCCAACATGAACTCACGGCTAGCTGTATCTCTGAACCATTGAGGTCACATAAGTATTGAATTCCGTGTTCCCGTTGAGACAATCAAGTTCAAGGGGTTGAATTTGGCTACTGTAGTTTGATGAAGATCAAACAGATTGCTTATAAAAGAGTTCATAAGTTGATTCTATGTAATGAAAAATGTGGAAGTTAGCTTAAGAGCTAATCAAGTGAGGAGAGTGAAACTGCCTGTTTTACTGAAAGAGTTCACAAAACTGGCAGATGCCAAAAATAGATCAGTGAAAAACTTTGTCCTTCAAAATTTTCATTTTTCATTATTTGAACGAGATTTGTACTCTAGACACATCAGAGCTGTTTGATTGTCTATCAAGGTTATAATGAGTTCACAATTATTTATTTAATAAATTTAGAATCTAGTAAATAATTGTAATAGTAATGACGACATAAGTACAAAATTCTCATAAAACATTCTAGAAGAGTATAAAATATATTAATTAATTAATCGAGTAACTAAATAAAAATAAATTTTAAGCATAAATAAATATATATTATCAAAATTTGATAATGATTTAATTATGTATTATATTTTCAAGAGAAGAAAATATATACATGAGATATTTTAAATAATGAGATAACAGTGTTATGATCCAAGTAGGATTCCTGATTTGATCATGAATCAAAACTTATAAATATTTCATTAAAGATTATATGAAATAATATAATTTTTGTGCAAAACTCCCCCCCTCTTCTCCTCACATAGAGTTTCGACCAACTCAATTTTTGAAGAAAAAAATTCGGCCATCGTTGCCTGATTTTTGAAATTCCGTTTATCCAATCTCGAAACAAATTTCATTTAAATCTCTAGTGCGATCTATATGAAGAACAAAGTTTCTGATCGTGGACCTGATTAGGAGATTGAATAAAGTTCTTAGGGATTTACAACAAAGACCAACTCCGCTAATGTCGGACTGATTTAGTGTTCATCATTCTTAAACGCAAAGTTAAAAAAAAATTAAATGTCCTATGAATGTTTATTTAAATCATACGCCCCCCAAAAACATTTTTAACATTAAAACAAAAAATTTTAATTTCCGTTGCGTCTTGGGTGCAAGAAAACGGTACTCCAACAGAAAGTTGTCTGAGACTTTTAACATTGGGATTTCGGCTTCAAAAAGGTATATATCCTCAACATTAAAGACTACTGAATCCATGCAATCATGTCTTGCATTCGGGAGTTCTCGAGTACATTTCATACACGCATTATATGGGAATGTCAATGGGACGAGTTTACCCAGACCCGATACCCCCCTCATTTAGGAAAAATATGGACCTATTACCCTGCTTAAATCTGCTTTGGACTCACCCCACACCGAACCCAGAACAAGGTGGGTTTTATCTGAGAGTCCCACAAATGTTTTTTTGTTTATGAATAACATAAATTAGAAATGATATAAAACAGAAACTTAAATATATAATCATCATTCTCACGTGACTTATATGAAATAAGAAAGCCTACAACACATAATATAAAACTAGTTTTTATCTTTAATTACACTTAATAAAACAAACAAAAGTATCTTCACGATATAATGAAAAGCCTAGAAACTTACGAGAAATATCTAATCAAGAGTAGAAAATTGTGTCCATTAGATTTACGTAAATCAAGAATGAGTGAGATTTCTCAGGCATTGTCAAATCAGTGCTTTAGCTGCCACGCGACATCGTTTTTGTTGGATCCCGGTTTTCTACACGCCCAAACGCAGCGGAAGTTTTAAAAATTTTTAGATCTTGACATTCAAGATATTGTTTGGGCACTCGTATGATTTTACCATAAACATTCATAGGGCGTTAGAGTTTATACCTTTGGTGAACGATTCACACGGATCCAACTATTCCGGGGTTAGCGGAGATAGCTCTTGGTGAATTCCCTACGAACTTTCTTCAGATCTGCTTTTTTTGATCCTCCTATCAAGTCCACGACTAGATCGCTTGTTCCTCTTCCAAATTGCACTAGAAAATTTGGAAAAAGTATCTACGTAGAGATGAAACACGAAGAAAAAATCGACTCAACACAATAAGCCGAATTTTTCTTATTTTGAGAAGAGAAATTTCGAGAGAGCTTTTGGAATTGGAAGAGCCGAAAAATTGTGAATTCCCATCTCAACTTTTTCGGATGCCTCTAGGTTAATAAATAAAAAATCCTTATTATTATCTCTAATCATTACTTTACTTAATTAATCAAATTAATTAAGTTAATTAATGATTCCAAAGATTGCATCCCATGAGTCTCGAAAATCTCATAATCCAATTTTGTGGAGGTTAAGATTTTAGGTCAAAATTTTAAAATAAAAAATTACATGGCCTAATTACCATAATTAACATTAATGAGCTTGATTAATTAATTGGACTAGTCCAACTAGTTTAATTAATTAATCAAAGTCCATTAAGAACTTTAATTATTTAGTATGTTGGACTTGTACTCCCACAAACACATTAAACATACTTCCCACTATATTTAATTTAATATTTAATAAACTCAACTTTTGAGTTTAATAAATTAAATATATTATAAATTCAACATTTGAATTTAATATTACAAATTCAACTCCTTGAATTTACCACCTCCAAAATTTAATATTTAATAAACTCAACTTTGAGTTTAATAAATTAAATCTTCAAATTTTATAAATTCAACTCCTTGAATTTATTCTTTCCAAATTTCATAAATTCAACTTCTTGAATTTACTATCTCAGAAATTCAACTCATTGAATTTATTTTCTCAAAATTTAATTATCATAAATTCAAATCCTTGAATTTACTATATCATAATATAAATTCAACTCCTTGAATTTATTCTCTCAACGGGAACAAACGATCCAGTGCTTGTGTGACCCTCAATGGTTCAGGGATACAGCTAGCCGTGGGTTCACAACTCTTTGTGATTCAGAATAATATTTATTCTTATTCGAACTTACCCTAGTTAGCCCCATTCTTTTCATCAACACCTTGATTAAGAATGTCAGAACTCATTTCTGATTGCACCCATCGGATCATGGTAAGAGCGTCTAGTAGCATCGCCCCATGATCCCCTAGGTATCACTGATAGTGCCTGCAAGAACCAGTCGATTATGATTAACGTACAGTACGGTCCCTTCATCTCATATATCCCGATCGAATCTGCAACCATTGGTTCATCGAGGGTTGCATATTAATTCGATAACTTTGTGATAACTATAATAGTGGCATCACGTGTACTATTTGAGAACTCCTTCTCTAACGTACATCTCATACTCTGGCCAGAGATTCCATGCACTATTATTTCATCAGATCACACAGGATATCCACACCCGTAGGTGAGCGGTGAATCCCCGACTACAATGCACTGGCTCCTATATGTGTCGCAACTGTACCCAACCTCGCCACCTGATGACTCTCCTGGAGCCGATAAACGAGTCAAAGCACAGCCCTAGCATATAGAGCCTCAGTGTTGTCCCGGGTCGTAAGGACTAATGGTGTACAATCATAACCACGGACTTATCCTCTCGATGAATGATAACCACTTGGAAAGTCCGAGGGAGGGTTGTTCAGTATAATCATCATATGACTATACATCTGCATGTTTGGACATCTCCATGCCCTTACCAAGAAACGCAGTACACAACATCACAGATGCTAGTCTCGAGCTCAAGCGACCTTTATCCCTGTTTTAGGCGGCTGAATCGACTAGGAACGAATTTAGAATATGCAGTGTTTACAAATGAGTTTCAACATCGAATTACGATTCATTTGTATTAAAGCATAATCAAGGACTTTATCTATGCTGTTTGCATGGGTATACAGATAAAGTATAACAAGACCATAAAAAGTTAAATTATTTTAAAATAAAGATTGTTTATTTCACTTGAGTCAATAAATTCCCTAGCCAACCGTTGGCTTGCAGGACATCTACTCTAACAATCTCCCACTTGCCCTAGAGCCAACTACCCTTAATCCCATTGCTTCGCGATGCTTTTCAAACAATGGTCCTGGCAAGGGCTTTATGAGTGGATCGGCAACATTATCTGCAGAGGGGACTCTTTCAACTGATATGTCTCCTCTTCCCACCATCTCCCGTATGATGTGGAACTTCCTTAGTACATGTTTGGATCGCTGATGAGACCTTGGTTCCTTTGCTTGCGCTTCGGCACCAGTGTTGTCCCAGTACAACGGGACTGGATCAACTCCATTAGGAATAACGCCCAACTCTTGGACAAAATTCCTCATCCAAACTACCTCTTTGGCTGCATCAGATGCAGCAATGTATTCAGCTTCAGTGGTGGAATCCGCAACGGTGTCTTTCTTGGAACCTTTCCAAGAGACAGCCGCACCATATAGCATGAATACAAAACCAGAGGTCGATTTCGAATCATCTACGTTACATTGGAAGCTAGAATCAGTGTAGCCTTCCAATTTTAATTTTCCACCCCCATAGACCATGTACAAATTCTTAGTCCTTCTCAAGTACTTAAGAATATCTTTCACGGCCTTCCAATTTCTTTGGACCAGGGTTCGCCTGATATCTGCTTGTAACACTCAGAGCGTAAGCAACATCAGGACGTGTCGATATCATACCATACATGATACTACCAATGGCAGACACATATGGAATCCGTGTCATCATCTCTATCTTTCCATCAATATTGGGGCACATTGCATTAGATAGAGTAACACCATGACACATTGGTAAGTATCCTCTCTTGGATTCTTCCATAGAGAATCTATTTAGAATGGTATCGATATAAATCGTTTGGGTGAACCTCAACATCCTCTTTGATCTATCTCTATAGATTTGTATTCCCAATACATAGGATGCTTCACCCATGTCTTTCATGGAGAATTTATTTGCTAACCATACTTTAGTTGATTGAAGTAATCCTACATCATTCC
The DNA here is from genome assembly GCF_025594145.1 of Primulina tabacum. NCBI lineage: Eukaryota > Viridiplantae > Streptophyta > Magnoliopsida > Lamiales > Gesneriaceae > Primulina > Primulina tabacum. Next base: position 5,637,779 of record NC_134564.1, read on the forward strand.
CAATGAGCAGGATATCATCAACATAAAGTACTAGGAATGTCACTACACTCCCACTAACTTTTTTGTACACGCATGATTCCTCAGGATTCTTAGCAAAACCTAACTCTTTGATAGTGCTATCAAATCTGAGGTTCCAACTCCTTGACTCCTGCTTGAGACCATATATTGATCTCTGAAGTTTGCATACCTTATGCTCACTTCCCACTGATGTGTATCCCTCAGGTTGAGACATATAAATTTCTTCTTTGATGTCTCCAAAGAGGAATGCAGTCTTTACATCCATTTGCCATATCTCATAGTCATACCATGATGCTATGGCTAGTAGTAATCTAATGGACTTAAACATAGCAACTGGTGAAAAATTTCCTCACAGTCAACTCCTTGCCTTTGAGTATAATCTTTTGCAACCAGTCTTGCTTTGAAGGTCACTACCTTCCCATTCGCCCCAAGCTTTTTTTTGTAGATCCATTTGCACCCTATAGGAACGATTCCCTCCGGTTGATCCACCAATGTCCAGACTTGGTTTGAATACATAGAGTCCATTTCTGACTGCATGGCTTCAAGCCATTTGGTTGAATCAGTATCAGATATTGCTTCTTTGAAATTCATTGGATCACATCCAACACAAGACTCATCATGGCCTTGTTCATGAAGAAGCGTATATCTTGCAGGTGGTCTAATAACCCTATCAGACCTTCTAGGAGCTTGTACTTCAACTACTGGTTCTTGGGAAATGGGTTCAACTTCTATAGTTGAGGGAGTATCTTGAATTTCTTCAAGTTCTATCATCTTGCCTTTTCTATTTAATATAAATTTCTTTTCCAAAAAGGTGGCATTTCTTTAAACAAACACTTTTGCTTCATTGAGATGATAGAAATAATATCCAACAGAATTCTTTGGATATCCTACAAAGTAGCACAAAATGGATCTATTATCCAATTTGTCTCCCACTGTCTGCTTCACGTAAGCAGGACATCCCCATATTCTCTTGTAAGAATATTTGGGAGTTTTTCCCATCCATATCTCATATGGTATTTTATCAACTGCTTTAGCGTAGACATTATTCAACAACATTGCCGCAGTTTCAAGCGCAAAGCCCCAAAACGATGTAGGCAATTCAGTGAATCCCATCATGGATCGAACCATGTCCAACAAGGTTCGCTTACGACGTTCAGAAACACCATTCAATTGTGGTGTTGCTGGTGAAGTCCACTGTGAGGGAATCTCATTCTCTTTTAGATAACCCAAAAATTCAGCACTCAAGTATTCTTCATCTCGATCAGATCGAAGTGTCTTAATACTCCTTTCTAGCTGTTTTCCTACTTCAGATCTGAATTCTTTGAACCTTTCAAATGCTTCAGATTTGTGTTTCATAAACATAAACAAACCCATACCTCGAGTGGTCATCGGTAAGGATAATGAAGTAGGATTGCCCATATTTTGTGCTAACACTTAGCGGGCCACAAACGTCTGTGTGGATCAAATCCAGTAGACCATGCGCACGTTCCACATTTCCATCAAATGGAGTCTTAGTCGTTTTTTCTTTTAGACATGACTCACAAGCAGGTAGAGAATTTATGTCTAACAAGTCAAACATGCCTTCTCCCACTAGTTTGTGCATCCTTCTTTGGAAATGTGACATAGTCTAGCGTGCCATATTTGTGTGGGATTTGGATCATCTAACTTTATTTTGTTTGTTGTTGAAATCATGTTTACTTGGACATTCACTTATCATTTCCAGAACATTTCTGGCACATATAATTTTTTATGTCCGGACTTCATGCAGCGAAATAAATATGTTCTAACTTAGCGGGCTTTGTAGGCCTTTTAAGTGTCTTTCAGAGTTTGCCTCTTATTGGGATTGTTTTTCTTGTGAAGGGCAGAACATTTCTTTCCCTTACATTGTGGGCCATTTTCGTCTGACGAGAGGCCCATAAGAAAAACAATAATTTCCTGTTTTATGGTGATCTCAAAAGTTATAAGTGTATTGACTAGCTCTTCAAGGCTATCATCTATCTTATTCAAATTGAAGTTCACCATAACTCCGTCAAATGAGGAAGAGAAAGACAAAAATTTATGTCATCAATTAACTCGTTAGGAATCACATATTTCAGGCCCACTACATTCTCAATAAGCACAGTCATATTACACCATGCTCATGGGCCAAAGCCCCATCTTGCATTGTGTAGTCATGAGCTTTTAAAAGTGGTGTGCATCACTGTACGAGTTTCATGTACCATGCAACTCTTGCATGTGTATTCGAATGTCAGCAGCATTCAACATTTCCTCAAACTGTCCCTACAGTTCATTTGACATAGAAGCGAGCACATCACACTTTAGGTTGCATACTATGGTCCTACCATCTTGCATGCTTTGTCAGTTCAGCAGGACTGACATTAGTGTGTATATCATTTTCTCTGAATTTAGAACAATTTTCCCAACCAGTCTTGAAAATTAGTTACGATTAACTTGTTAATAACAAAAATGGATTACGTGACAAAATCGAAAATATACTGATATGGAAACAGAATAATTGTTGCTGATTATTTTAAAATAATTTTAAGATATAAAATATGGATTTTATTTTATAAATCTCCCTCCCACTATTTTGACATTTCCACCACCCTCTGATGAAAAAGGGAAATCGTATTTTCTTAGTGGGCACGTGGAGTCCAATTAGCCAATTATAATCCCGAATAATATCAGCCAATTATAATTTCTAAAAGGTAGAGTCCAATTGCATCCCTATGCAACCTCCGCGTGTTTTGCCTCACGTTTAATAAGGACCCAATAATATGACGTCGTTTATTTTCGCGTGCCAAACCGACCCATCAATATTGAATTGTAGTAGACGGTCGCCATGAGTTCCCCAATAATATGAGCCGAAGTCATGGGAGTTCCACTCAATTCACATCATATGTCCGGTGGAAGTCACAGCTTTCCGGCGTCCAGGCCTCCCCAATAATATGAGCCAGACACTGTCCGCGGGTAGCGATCAACATGCAACCACTATTGATGGAAGGCAAGGAAAAATTAAACTCTTTTAATTTTTACTTTTACGGTTTGATATGAATTTTGAATCATATTCAAAATGAGGGATTTTAATTTTAAAATTGTCTCATCATTTTAATTTCAAATCGCGTGCCACGAGTTTGTATGTTTGCCGGATCCATGCAACAATATTATCTAATAATATACATACATGCATACTACTATATATCACATATATCATAATATGACATTCAACAATAAATAAGGATGATCGATCGCCAACACTATTAGATCCACTGTGAGCCAAACATGGATCCTGGTCCAAAACCTAGGTGAATGCAGGGATGCAAATGCAACTATTACAAGAGCTTCCAATATTTTACATGTCTTCATCTCGTTCATCGGGCCCACCATCTTCCAGTCTTGATCTCCCACTATTTCTAATAATTACATTTAAATAGCCATGGCACATAAGGGATACATCTCATGGGGTGGGAACGGGCCATAAACCATGCCCACTTTAATAATATCAAATATTAATAAAAAACCGAATAAAACAGTAAAATATCCTAACATACACCTAACACATTGGTCAAGGCTCTCGATCATCCTTCATGCATTTAATATCAAATATTAATATCAATTAATTAAACAAATTTAATTAACTGATCAATCATATATCTAATAATTTATCACTAACCACCGACGCCTGCGTTAGCGCAGCGGCCCTGCGCGCACGGACTGCCCGGAACAGTTCCGGGCAGATTTAATTTTTTTTTTTTTCGAAAATCTGGAAAAAAAAATAAATTTTCGTGGTGCTAAATTTTCTGAAAAACTTTCTTGTGTGGTTAGAAATAAATTATTCAATATCAAAACCATACGATTTAGAAAAACCTTGGCTCTGATACCTCTGTTATTAAAAAATTAATAAATTAAATAAACTAAACATACAGTTTTTTTCCAAAAGATTTATCTTTTCATGATCTATAACTTTAATAAAACAATTATTTTTTCAAATTCCAACAAATCAATATCAGATTTTGGAAAGCTAAATGGTTATTATATTTGCTTTGCTGTCCGAAAACAATACATTTGAGCTATGATCATAGATATTTATTATTTTATTTTTATCATGATGATAAAAATTAAGTAATAATATATTTGAGTCGATAATTATTTTTCATAATATAATTTTAAATAATCTAATAATTTATAAATAGTTTATTTACTAATAAAAAACCGATAAATTGATATTCCAATTTACCTATATATGTACAATTCGTGTACTCCCCATGTTTGGAGAAATTGGTTAAATAACTTCGGTCAACATTTTTTTTAAGACAATGACCTTCTCAAGTGTATTTGAAGTACACTTGATGAGCTCATTTTCTTAAAAAAAGAGTTGACCGAAGTTAAAAAATAAAATACCGCCTCCTGTTTATGTTTAAATTCAAACTCTTGTTTTAGGTTCTATGAAAAGCAAATCCACGCCTCTCTTCAAACTATTTGTGAATCCTCCTTGAATTTCTTCAGGACTTTCTCCAGCAACGTTAAATATCCTTAGGAATTAGGGCACTTGAATTTGGCGACAAGGGTATGCAGCCTCAATATTTTCTATTTAAGATATCAGGATTCTTCTATTTGTTTAAAATCTCAATTATATCTGGTTTTTCCCGATTACGTGTTAGTTATATCCCATGTCAAAAATCTGTCAGAGTCGATATTAGTAAGCGATTCTTCAGAATTTTTTTTCGCCTTTGTTTGTTTGTTTTTATTGTTCTGTAAGATAATATTAAGAATTATTTTCTGAGATATGGAGTAAGGAAATTCCCATGCTTGAGAAAGTGGTTAACTAACCCATGTTTTCCATCCTTTGATGCCTTCGTAATTTTTATTTCACAATCGAATTTTTCTGATTGCCTGTATTTTTCCTGTTCCTTTAGGGATTCTGCAGGCGTTTTTTGCGAGGGAACTCGGCGTTTTAGCATTATTATTGCATATATTTAATTTTAATTTTTGCTGATTTTTTCGGCTGAGGATATACACTGAATGGGTTGTGGAACTCTGTTATTTCCCCTGGTTTCAATTTCTTTATTTTAAAGGATTTGGAGTATGTTTGCATATTTTTGTTTTTGCATCTCATCTATTTGTCTTCTGTCCAGACTATGGTTCGCCGAAACGGGTACGGAACGGCCGGAACCGGAACGTCAGCAACCTTGACGAAGTTCCGGGTTGGAACCGGAACGCAATTCGCGACGGTTTTGTTTTGAACTGTCGCTATTAGCGACGGATTTTATGTATGTAGCGACGGTTTTTATTCGTCGCCGATTTACATCGGCGACGGGTTTAATAACACCGTCGCTATAATTAGCGACGGTTTGAATAAACCGTCGTCAAATTAAAATCGGCGACGGTTGAGTCAAAACCGTCGCTATATTTAGCGACTAATTTTCATAAAACCATCGCAAATTCGAATCAGCGACGGATTTAATAATGCACGTATCTTTGCTTTCTAGTACAAATAGTGCAATTGTAGGTTCTATTGCACGTCGTATCTTTGCTTTGTAGTACAAATAATGCAATTTTGAGCACATGCATTGTTTGGATAAAACCGTCGCCAATTAAATGTCTTATTTACATCAAATAATCTATTTAAATGATATTTATTTTAATTTTTATATTTCTAAATATTTTCCAAAATTTTTAATTTTTATATATTTATAATATTTTTTTTAAATACCCGTTCCGCGACCGTTCCGTGAAATTTCATTGTAACTGGAACGGTAGCATCCGTTCCGATCTCCGCGACCGCGACAGCGAACCATGGTCCAGACCTTTAGTCGACATTCAATTGAACTATTTTTAATGTAATTTTTTTTTTTTAAATTTTATCCAGGCTAGCTTAAATATTGCCTGCTTTTCTTGTTAGTTCAAGAGAATTTTCTTACATTACTATCAATCTGTTAGTTCTGCAGAACGACTAACACAATCTCTTCTTAGTTGATGTTTTTGCAATGATTTTCTTATAATTGGATAAATTGATACTGATAATCTTGCTGATGCATTAGGCCATGTGGCCCAACGTTAGATCATGAATATTTGTACAAGTTATTGAGTATTAGCTGTTTTTTTGTCCTCAAGGTTTTGTTGGATTAGATTACATGTGCTTATATTTTCCCAAAAGTTCTTTCATCAGATCTTGCCTCCTTGAGAGAATAATTTCCTATTTTGTAAACTAGTGTACAGAAGTGAAGACTTGGACTGGAAGATTGGCGAAATGGATTACGATACACTTTCACAAGTCCCTTATGAGAGTTTGCTTTGTTATACCGATAACTTTAGTGAGGAAAACTTCCTCGGCCATTTCCAAATCGGAAAATTTTACCATGGAAAAATTGTACGAAATGGTGGGGTCCAACATGTTGTGGTGAAGATATGGGAAGTTCCTGTAATATACAGCTATCGACCTGGAGAAAACGAACTTAGATTATTGGTGTGTTATCCTCTAGAGAATGCATGTTTAATGCTTCCGTTGAGAAGTCTGACAGATGACACCTTGCTTGTCTAGGATGAGCTGACTTTACTTCGCCGCCACACGCTAATCAGTCATCCTGGTCTGGTAACATTGTGCGAATACTGCTTTGATGGTGAACATCTTGGTGTTGTTTATGAGCTCAAGGCACTTGATTCTCTCTATTACCTCATTCCAAAAGGTACCTAACTTCTCTTTGCTGAAGTTTTCAAATTGTTAGCGCCACAATCAAGTTTCTCCTTGTTAACGCAAGGGTAGTTGTCCATCATGGTGGAGATATGATACATGCTAACTTCCACTGAATCCAACACAAGCATAATTACAATGTTTAATCACAAAATAAAGATGAAAACTCGATTATATAAATACTAATCTGAGTAAACAAACTCAACCAAGGGATATTCCTTTATACAAGAAGAAGACACTCCCATCTCCTTGCCCTAGCAACTGCTAGCAAAAAATTGTTTAATGAACGTAAATGTCCAACAACCAATTCTAGTGTTGTTTTTATTACCTTTTCCCGCATGCAACATCCCCCTCCCCCCTCTTCTCCAAGTAATTCTAGGTGCGACACATTTGAGCCCATGACGATACTATGTAGACCATAGTTGTCAATCGCGCATAGCGCCCCGTAGCGCAAAAGTTGTCCGTGGCTATAGCGCATAACGAATAGCGGTAGAGTTATTTGAAAGTGAAGCGCCACAAGTATATAATATATAATATATAACATATAGTAACATCAATTCAAAACCTTAATTTTCAGCATAATATTCCATCAACTTTAATGGTAAAATACTAAAACCTGAAATTATTTTTAAGTTTTTTAATTGAAATATCATAGAAGACACAAAAATAAAGCAAGAAATGCAGAAAATATAATTTCCAGCAAAACCTAACTAAGTACTAGGGGTGTCAATCGGGTGGGTTGGGTCGGGTTTTAGGTCAACCTGCGAAATTTTTTTTATTTTTTTTTCAACCCGAACCCAACCCGAACCCGAAGCAACCCGAAAACCCCCAACCCGAACACGAACCCGTATAACCCGACTCAACCCGTCTAACCCGCCTAACCCGAATTTTATTTATATTTTTTAATTTTTTTAAAAAAAATTAATGAAAAAAATTCAAAAAAATAAAAAATAATAATAATATTTTAATTTAAACACATAATAACAAAAATTTTCGATTTAAATTTGAAAGTTTAATCGTAGAAAATTAAAAGTATATTTACTAAATCAAATAAAAAATTGTTAAAAAAAATAAAAATATGCAAAATAAATGTTAAATGATGAAAATTTATCATATAAATATACAATAAATTTTGTTCAAGCATACAATATATAAAATATAGTTAATATTTTCAAAAAAAAAGTTCGCGGGTCAACCCGCGACCCAACCCGAAACCCGCCTAACATGGCACTAACCCGAATCAACCCAACCCGAAAAAACCTCAACCCGAACCTGATTTTTTTCGTGTTGGGTCGTGTCGGGTTGACGGGTCGTGTCGCATTTTGACACCCCTATTAAGTACTTGCCAAAAAACCAAAATTAGAGAAATAAAAGGACAGAAAATAAGCATGTAGCTTCGCTTTGCAATAGCGCCGCTATTTCAGCTATCGCGATTGTCGCTATAGTGCCAATAGCGAGAATAGCGAGCGCTATAGCAAAGTCCATGGCGCGTAGCGATGTGGTGTCGCTTCGCCACGCTATTCGCTATAGCTAGGGCTGCGAGGGCTATTGACAACTATGATGTAGACTATTTGGGCCCCGTCTACTCAAGCCCCTATCAATACCGCCCTTTTGAAAATCAGTCTTGTCTTCAAGACTGAAACTTGAAACTTGATCTACTATGAATGCCGCCTCGGTTGCTTCCTTCTTCCTTGTATACACGACCATCATTGCTTTTGGGAAACTGATACTAGCCGACTGAACTTTTTGCCCATTGCTGGCATCAAATTTTACTGAGTCAACTGCCTTTCTTCGTACCATCCTTTTGCTAAAGAGAAAATAACAAGTCCAGATTCATCTCCTTGCGAACGAAGCAAATTTATTATTGCACTCTCTTGAGGAGTAAGTCCAACTCGTGCACCTATAGCTGTTATGATCCATGTCTTAATAGCTAGCAGCCCCTTTAAGAGGGCAATTTAATTTGACGATATACAATGTGCCTTGTATTTTGTGCTGTTAATTCAATTTCTCTTCCAGCCCATCTAAACTCGAAATGGACATATTAAGCTCTTTTACGTCTCCGCTTAGCAATATACCCGTCTTTCTCAGGCCCCATGGCAAGGTTACACCAAGAAATGCATATTCCAGTGCTATATTTTTCTTCATATTCGTCCCTTTCTATTTTTTGTTGCTATCGTACGAACTCCGCTTTTCATTCTTATCCCATAACATATCCCACTTGGTGTAATCTGATGCTCTCCTAATTACAAATATATAAGTTATCATAAACTAGCAGCCCCAATTTCTTCACTTAATCACTTCAAATTTCCAAATAAAGTTGTGGCTTTCGCCACTGCTCATCACTACCAAAATATGAATTCCAGCAAGAGAACCTAATAATTTCATAGGGTAAGTTGGAGATTTACCTTCCACCGAGTACCCTGGATCCGCGCAGCCCTACTCTTTCAGTCCTAAATCCCTCTACAGCTTCTCGTTTTTGTTCAAGCCACTTTTCTCCATCATCTGTCAAAATTTGGAGGTAAGTCTGCCCACAATTATGCTGCCTTTTTTTTGCGGTGTGATATGGCTTAGCCTTCCCAAAATAGCCTAATAATTGTAATTGGTCCATGGTTTATTTCTTCTTCCAATTGTAGACTATGTGCCTCATAAACTAGTAGCTCATCACGAAAACCCACTCCAGTTGTATCACAAACCCGATCACAGCATTAGAAAGCTCGACTGACTTCTCTTCCTGCATCAACGACGCGACACATCCATAAGGCTTCACCGCTTTCCGTCCACTGTATTGTTTGATCAATTCCACCGTTTTCTTTTCCATTTGCGGGAATCAGTAGATCTTCGGCCCGAACTTGTTCCATCAGCTGCTCGCCCCTTTGAATCTTGCCTAACAATATGCTCCAACAACGATTTCTCATGAGTCCTTAGATCCATGGAGTTTTGTATCAATTTTTTATCCCCTTCAACATTGTGCAATTGTTCTTTTGAGATGCAACTAGTGGAATCAACTCTTCTTATTAAGGCTTGTCCAATTCCTCACCAATCTTTTGGTCCTCTCCTCACAAAAGGAATTTGGTCTACTTTGTGGCTCTCGACCGACATGCTCGGAATGCATTTTGAGATTTGCAACCGCTTCTTTGGTTTCTGCTTTAGCACTATGTTAAGTTTCATGTGAGTTGACAATTTGTTGTGAATCTCCCTTGAAACTCTCCAGTGATGAATACTTTCGTCAGCGATTTTGTTTCCAGCAGCCCTTGTTGCCTGGATTCCATTTGTTCTCCAATTTAATTCATCGATTTTTCAGTCTTATATTTCTCCTCCTTTCCACCGAAAAATCTACTACTGATCAACCTCGCCCAATTTTGCTTCAATAGAATACAACCTGTCTTTTGTTTTCGATCTCTCTCTTCTAACCCCATCACTAATGTGTCCAGCACTCTAATCTCGCATCCACTTGTGTAGCTTTCATATCCAGTTGGGATCTGACCAATTGATACATACGAACTTCCATTGAATCCAACACAAATAGATAAATTACAATGTTTAATAACAAAATAAAGATAGAAAACAACTCGATTAATAAACACTAATCTGAGTAAATAAACTCAGCCAAGGGATAATCCCTTTTACAAGAAGAAGACACTCCCCTCCACCTGCCCAAGCAAGTAGCAACTGCTAGCCAATAACGAACATGAATGTCCTCTAACCAATTCTAGTGTTGTTTTTATTGCTTTTTCGTTCTCCAAGTAATTCTAGGCACAACACATTTGAACCCATAACAATACTATCCTACAACTTATTTGGTCCCCTAACATGATCTATTGTGCACTTATCGGCTCTGAGAAATTATTGTACAAAATTAAAATTGTTGCAAGTTCTACTTGAAATATCGTTTGATCTGATTCAATAAACAAGAAAATGGCTCTGCCATTGAGTTAGCTGATACATCCAGAATATCCACCTCAACCGCGAAAGATAGCTTCATACACTTGATCGGTATAGTCTGTACCCTACTAGGACCAGTGAAGCAGCAAGGAAACAATGGTGAGATGGTAGTCCAACAAGCAACACAGAAGATATAATACTCTTTAGCTTTGATTCAGTAGGAAACCAATTAATTGCAGAGAGAAAATCTTCTGTGACCTGGTCACATATTGTTTGTAGCAAATTAAGAAAAAGAAGAGCAAAATGTATCCATTTTACTCTATCACAATTTCACAAACTGAATTGACGCTTGGTACTTTCGGAATTTTTATTTTGTCCGTACTTTGAAGTTCTTTTGTGTCTGGTGTGAGCTGTCACCGGAGGTTTCATATTGCTGGTCGATTAAGATGTGTATTTTTTGGGCATGTTCACTTATTATACAGATGTCATCTCAATTATTTACCTAAGCGTGTGTTATCTGTAGATGGTTTTACTTGGCTTCAAAGAATCAAAGTTGCCCTCAGATTTGCTATTCTTCTCAAATTTTTACATGCTGGAAATCCGAGATACAAGCCCTACATTGTTCGCAATCTGGATGCTGCTCATATACTTCTTGAGGAGGTCTTTTTCCCTTATTCGACTATGTATTATGGTATAAAGTTATCGTTTGTTGAAATTTACTCACTTATCACGCAGGACTATAACCCAAAATTATGTGATTTTGGTACGATCACTGGTGGGATATTTCCAGACAGAACAAAGATAACAAAAGTGGTGGTCCGTGGGTGCTATGGTTATATCGATGAACGTGCAGCCATTCTAGGTATGCCATCCCTTGTATTCTTAGCTCCACTGAGGTAAGGATGAAAACTGTTGTTTATTGTGGGCCGTTAAACAGTTATAGTGCTGGTTCTATAAATTTTGTTTTTCTTAAAGAATTTATTTATTGTTTCTACCCATTTGTCAAGTTAATTTTTCATTAATAAAAAATTGTACTCGTGCACCAAGCATAGCATGAAACCATTACCTACATTCAGGACAATCATTAAGCTTAAAACTAAGCTACGTTTTTGTTGGTCACAAGAAGTTGTTTATAAAATCCGTAGTTGATTTCCATAATCAAAGTAGATTACTTGGTTTGCAAATAAAGCACCAATATATGATCTTATTCTCAGCAGTAAATTTAGCTCCTACCAGAAGTTAATACTACAAAAGTGTGTTGAGTCTAACTGTTGATTTTCGATTAGATGTATTATTGGGTTTTCTGGCAGGTATATGGTCAGAGGAGCAGGATGTGTTTGCCTTTGGGACTATACTTCTGAGCTTGATATCTAAAAGAGTTTATACTGAAGAAGATAGGGTATGTAAGATGCCAAACGTTAATGAATGGGCTTGGGACAAATATCATGATAACTTGGACAATTACTCACTTGTCCATGAAAGTTTAACGGCTGAAGGTGATTTCGATCCTGTCGACGGGCGTAAAATTACTTGTCTGGGTATACAGTGCCTTCATGATTCTGATTATTACCGACCTACCATGAAGCAAGTTGTGAAGAGATTGCTGAAACTCAAAGTAGTGAAGCGGCATGCAGACTTTCTAGGAGTAAATATAATGCATTCCCCACGAGAAAATGGCTACCCAAGTCAGTAAATACACTATTGTTTAGGCTGTTTGTGTTGATTTATTATGGTACCATTGTTAGATGTTGGTGTAGCATCTTATTCTGGATTAATGTTTATCAAATCTATTTAACCGACTTTTGGGTGTAGTTCATTTCACATTATATTTAGAATTGAGGATTGGGAGACTAAATTGGAAAAATAGACGAAGTTGCACCTCCAGATCGTTTGTTTCTTTGAATTTTTTCTTCCAAGTTGATGTCGGTTAATTTAGTTAGTTTTTCTTCTTGCATGGTCTATATTATAACAATTGGTTCCCCTTTCAATTCATTGAAACAAGGGTTGCCATTAGACAACCTTACCCAAGAATATTATCATTTGGGACTGTTAGATATGTGGTGTTGGACAAGCGAAGATGTCGAAGCGTAACACGAGTGATAAAAAAAAATTGATTGATACAGATAATTTGTATTAATTTGACTAAATGTGTGGTGTTTGGTGTGTATGTGTTGAACAATCAATAATTATCTTATCCATCACAGTAAACAATATGTTATAGTGTATCTAATGACCAATTAATTGGGTGTGCCTGAAATGAATGGCCAAATTAATTTCTGGCCATTTAAATTTGGGTGACATCGAGTTTTTTTTTTTTTTTTTTAATTCCTAAACTATGGGGTGGGGAGGGTTCGAACCCAAGCCACTATATAGGGGAAAGATTGTGAGACCCCACTTGAGCTAAAGCCCGGTCTCAGGTGACATCGAGTTTTAATTGGCAATAGAAGGCATATCCAAACATATGTCAAGGATATTCCACATTTTTTTCAAAGTTAACACTTGCGTTGGCATGATGCATGAGACATGGGATTCGTTTCTTAGGTAATTAAATGAAATTTGGATTTTAAATGACGTTAAATAAAAATTTATTAGGACGATTCTTTTTTTTTTGTTCAATTTAAAAGGATGGACAGTATGGTTTCGACACAAGCAAAATAATTTTGTCAACCATATTGTTTATTTCAACTCGCGGACTACAATTGGATCACAAAGAGAAAGACGTTAGATATCTTCTGTTTTATGATTTGTATTAATTTTGGATAAAGGTTTGGTAAAATGTACTATTATTTGATTATAATCACAATATTTTTCAATAATTGTATATGCGATGTCTTTTGTTATATGATTTTCCAAAAAAATATATTCAATTGCTTAAAAATATATATTAAATTGAAATTAGTTTCCAATTATACTTGAATGTTTAAATCTCTTTAGTTCAACTCCGATATCATCAATACTTTACACAACACTCCCGCGGAGGATGGAAAAAGGGGTTCAGCCCGACATCAATGAGGCTACCTCTGTACTCACTGGATGATTGATAACACAATTTCCTAGTCATCCAAGCCGTCTCTCCGCCACTAACCTATTTTCATTCTACTACGTGCTTCACAAACAATCGTTCACAACTGGAAATCATAATCCAATTCCACTGTGGTTTCTAAGCCACAAGCTTTTGTACTATTTGCCATTGGCACTGGCATCACTTTTAACTTTGAGAAGATGATTTTTAAGATTGTTGATGTGATCTCGTTGAAATGGGTGAGCCGGGTACGGGGCTCCAACGGACCAAATCAATAATTTATAGTGTTTGGGAATTTGAGTGAAGACAATGGCTTAGATCAACATCTGCAAACAAGAAAGTAACTCGTGAATGGGTGCCGGAGGGATGTCCGGTGTGGCCACTCCGATGCTTAAGTCAGCAGGCTTTTAAATGAACACAAGCAATATTTGAGGGAAAATATGTAAGTGCTTTTAGTTCAAAGATTTCAGAATCATTAAATGACTTTAATACCTGCTATTTATAGTGGAAGAATGGGTAGTTACCTCGATTATCACACCACCTACTAAGTCGGTTTACCATACTAGCTTCTGATGACTTCTCGGACACTCCAAACCCAAGTGGTTTTGACATATTAGACTGCCTGTATCGATCACACTCGAGTGTGGTGCAACTCTCGAGGTGGCCTGGGTAGTTGGTTACCTGGGTACCTGTATGAGAGACCGGGTGGAGGAAAAGTACCCGGGCAGTTGGCTTCTGATCCGGGCTATTCAACCGATAACCCGGGTCAACATTAACCCGGAAATGGGTCATCATTAACCCGGACCTTTACAGGGGTATCACAACACATCCTAAAAATAGTCGGGCTAGAGCTTGACTCGCTGTCCCGATCAGTCATGCATGTTTACTCCAAAACATATCCCAGAGTGAATAAGAGCATTGGGTCTCTAAATATCCTGCAGAAGTGATGAGGTGTCAGGTTTCCATATCTCTCAGGTTTTGAACATTCATTGTTTAGTACTCTCGGGAAATCCAATGAATGTCATTATGCTGCATGCGTTAACAGTGATACCGTCGAAAATTGTTCGTATTCCGAGGTAATAATGAGCCTGTTTCCTCGATATCCGTACACGTCTTTTCATCTACCGGCTCAATTTTCTAGATTCCCTCTGATCGTCCGATTGGATTCGGATCGACGGTGGAGACTGATTCCTTCCTATATATATATACAGTAACCCGCTTACATATTCTCCTACATTCCATCAATTCAGTCCTCAAGAAGTGCAATGGCGGGTTCCAGTGGTTCGAAAGCTCCCGACATGGCAGCAGAGTTCATGCAAGCAGCTTTTGAGAAACAGAAATCTGAATTGGAAGATGAAGTCTTCCAAAAGATCCTCCATTACTGGGAGGAGCTGCAAGGACTTCAGCTTCTTCACGAGTGGGAGGAGGCTATCACTCCTGAGCTGGTGGCCAAGCTTGCAAAGTATCGAGAATGATTGCAGATTTCTGATACGGAGAACCTCTTTGAGGACGACTACATCCTCCAACTATTGCTTCATAAAGAGAGGAGGACGCTGCAGAAGATTGCCGACTCCGCTAGCTTTATGAAGGCGTTCACTGGTAGCTCTGTAAAGAGTTTTGTGATTAAGTGGATAGCCTCTGTAGAAGAGGAATTTTTTTAATGTAACGGGTAAAGAATTCCCGGAATAATAATAATAAAAAATGCTTATCTAGTTACTCTTATTGCCCGTATTTCATTGTCACTGCATGATATATGTACCATAAAATTAATCAGAATAAATATCCAGAACTGATAAGTGACCAACTGAAAAAAACCGGGCCCTAAATTCCCCATGCTCAAATGAAGTACCGGGGCCTTACTCCTCCCGGGATTAAGATAAGATGCCGGGGACTCAAACTTCCTGGGCTTAAGATAAGATGCCGGGGCCTCAAACCTCCAGGCTTAAGATAAGATGCCGGGTCTCAAACCTCCCGGGCTTAAGAGTAAATGCCGGGGCCTCAAACCTCCCGGGCTATAATGAGATCTTGGGTAACCCACGGGGTGCCATGATAACGCGTGCCCTATCTTTCAACGGTCAAGAACGTTTCGTATTTCGAGGAGCCGATAAGTCTGACAGTTTTAATTATTGCGTGTGCCCCATCGTATGTCTGGTACAATTTTCTAGGCAAATCGTGGTCGTCCACGCGTGTTTTTTAAATAAACGGCTGAGATCTTCCCCCACCGCCTATATATACTAATTAACAGGTTTTCCAAAAATTACTCTCAAATTCGAAATTGCAGCGAAGCTCTTGCGAATTCTCTTCTCGAGACTCTATTTGTGCGAAATCATTTCCAGCAATCTTCCACCGCATATATCATCGTAAGTTTCCTTCTCTTAAAATGTCTCACTCTACTTCTTCCACCTCAGGAGCGAATGCGCGAGGCTCTCCTAGCGCTGAGTCTTCCGCACTTCGTTCCGATTCTCCCACCTCTCCCCCACGTCGCTCCATCACCCAACCTTCTAAAAAACCAGTGGCACTTCCAACCAAACCTCTCTTTTCTAAACCTTCATCTTTTGGCCCCTCTCGGGCCCGAGCTCTTGCGAAGAACAAGGGTAAGGGTAAAGCCAAGGTCTCGAGTCCTCGGGCGATCGAGATCCCGGGAACTCCCTGGTTCTCCTCTATGCGAAGCGCCTTACGCTCTGGGGCAGATGAGGAACTCCGAGCGCTGGGCAATATTCCTTCTTTCGTTTCTATCTTGATACCTGGGCCTTCTGATAGGGCCGATAACCCTCCTCCCAGGTACACAACTTTCTTTCGGGACCAGGTTAGGAATGGTCTTCGATTTCCCGTTCATCCCTTTTATATCGATGTTGCCAAATTTTTTAGTGTACCTGTCAATCAACTTCATCCCAATTCTTTCAGGATTATGGCCTCGGCCTATGTCCTTTTTAAAATGAATAATCTTCTCATCACCCCCCCTCATCCTTCACTATTATTTTTCTTGCCATTTCGGGGATAATGCATTTTCTCTTAAATCCCGGCTAAACACCCGATTCCTTGATGACATCCCTTCCTCTCAAAAGGGATGGAAAGGAAGATTTTTTTACATCCAACTCCTGGGTCCTCTACCCTGTCTAACCCGGTTTCTCCCTTCCCTTCCCCAACAACCTTCCCTTCCTCCATCCTACAAATTTGAGGAGCCTTTCCCCATGAGTCAAACCCTCGTGGAGGGACACAAGTACTCCTCTTCCATCCTTATCTCAGAAGAGAACTTAGTGGCCTACGGGTTGAGTTCCCGGGCTGAGGACCCCATAGACCGGGTAATTGATGAGGTGGCTGGCTCGGGCTCTCAACCCGGTACATACTTTATCTTCTGTGCTTCCTTATTTCTTTGTCCTGTTTATTTAATGTATCACAACCCTGTCACTCCTCTATGCAGATAACTTTGAGATGCAAGCAGCTTTTGCTAAAAGGCGTGCAGCTGAGAAGGTAGCCCGAGAGAAGGAAATGGCGGCTCGCCGGGCAGCTGTGGAAGAAAAGAAACAACGGGATGCAGAAGCAGCAGCCTTGAGAGCTGAGGTGTCCCGGGAAGAACCTCCCCAGGATGGCGCTTCCCGGGCGATGACTGATAACTCGGAGGAATCTGAAGATCTCATTTCCATCAGTCAGAGAAAACGAAAAGCTACTGCAGAACCCGAGCTAGTTATTCTCGAAGACCCTCACGAGGGTGACCAAGGCGCCTTCCGATCTGCTCCACCTCCTCCTCTCCCCCCCAGTCCAATGAAGAACCTTGCAAAAGCTCCCTCCAACCGACCAGCTTTCTCTAGCCAACATCTTCTTCGAGCGAGCTTCCGCTGTTGGTGTTAAGCGCTTCAAGAAGGTGCTCAGCCCTGCTAAATAGCTATTCTGAAAAGCACTCCCTCTAGTGTGAGGTTTTTGGAGGGGTCCAACCGTCTTTTGTCCATTTTATCATTCGCCCGGATACTTCAGAGTGAGTCATGATCCTACCTAGAGGACTATTGGTAAGAACAATAACCTGATGTGACAGAAAGTAAGGTCTTAGCTTTCAGGCTGTCATGACCAGGGCCAAAACAATTTTCTCCACTTCGCTATACCGGAGCTCGGGCCCCCTCAGAGCATGGCTGACATAATAGACAGGCTTTTGATCAGTTCCTTCCTCTTTTATCAGAACAGAGCTGACAGCATACTCTGTAGTGGACAGGTAGACATATAATTTTTCCCCGGGTTCTGGTTTCACCAACACAGGGAGCCCGGCAAGATGAATTTTCAAGTCCTGGAAAGCCTGTTCACATTTCTCATCCCATCCGAATTGCTGGGCCTTCCTTAAGACTTGAAAAAAAGGATAACTCCGATGTGCTGATCGGGAAATAAATCTGGAAAGGGAAGTAATTCTCCCAGTTAGCTTTTGTACCTCCTTGAAAGATCGGGGAGATGGCATGCTTAGCACAGATTTGACTTTCTCTTGATTCACCTCGATCCCTCGGTCTGTCACAATGAATCCCAAGAATTTGCCACTCTTTACGCCAAAAATACACTTGACAGGATTAAGCTCGATTCCATAATGTATGAGAGTGGCAAAAGTTTCTTCTAGATCACTAACAAAGCTGGCACCCTCCTGGGATTTGGATAGAATATCATCCACATAGACTTCCACATTCCGTCCCAGCTGCTTCTCAAAGATTTTATCCATCAGACGCTGGTAAGTAGCCCCTGCATTCTTCAACCCGAAAGGCATTACAATATAACAAAATGTACCTCTCGAGGTGATGAAGCTGACTTTGTCTTGATCATTTTTAGTCAGGGGGATTTGATGGTACCCCTGATATGCATCCATGAAACTTAGCAATTCATAGCCCGAGGTGGAATCCACCAGCTGATCAATCCTGGGCAGAGGATAATGATCTTTGGGGCACGCCTTGTTGAGATCGCGGAAGTCTACACACATGCGCCACCTCCCGGTAGATTTGGGTACCAAGACCACATTCGAAAGCCATGTGGGGAATTGAATTTCCCGAATGTGGCCAGCTTTCAGAAGCTCCTTAATTTGCGCATCAATCACTTTGTCCTTTTCAGGGCCAAAGTGCCTCATTTTTTGTTTTACTGGGTGAGATCCCGGGAGGATGTTCAATTGGTGTTCTGCTATCAAGGGAGAAATCCCTGTCAAATCTTGTTGGGACCAAGCAAACACACGAATATTAGTTTTTAAACAATTAATCAGACTAACACGAGTGGATATACTGAGATCTCGGGCCACCCGGATTTGTTGGCCTGGTCCGATTTCTATTACTTCTTGTTCTTCTTCTGCCACAAAATGCACCTCTCCTCTCCCCATCGTTCTTTCCCCGTCCACCCTTGCCTTCTTTCCTTCCTTCCTTGTTCTACTCTGATCAGCCTGGACTGCCTCCACATAGCATTTCCGAAAGGATGGCTGATCTCCTCGGACTTCTCCCACCCGAGCTCCTACTGGAAATTTTATCTTTTGGTGGTATGTGGATGCTACGGCTCTCAATTCGTTCATAGCCGGTCTCCCCAAAATGATATTATATGATGACGGGGAATCCACTACGGTGAATGAAGTCATCACCGTCCTCTTAAGATCCTGAAAACCCAAGGTTAATGGCAACATGATCTCCCCTTCCGGGTAAACCATATGGCCAGCAAAACTAAAGAGGGCAGTCTCCACAGCCTCTAGGTGGTAGCCCTGCAAATCCATCTGTACAAAGGCATCTTTAAAAATTACATTTACAAAGCTGCCTGAGTCCACAAAGACCCGTAGAATATCATAATTCGCCACTCGGGCTTGGATCACCAGGGCGTCGTTGTGGGGCAGATTCACCCCTCTCAAATCTTCCGGGCCAAAACTAATAATCGCCTCATTCCTTTTTGCTCCCTCTACCTCCAAACATTTCCTCCTGTTTATCCCCTTCCTTGCCCGGTTGGAGTCTCCATCAGTAGAGCCTCCTAATATCATTTTGATCATTCCTGTGGCAGGGGACGAATTCTTTTTTCTCTCGGGCTCAGGCTCCTTTCTTCTACTGGGCTCAATCCTCGGGATATTCCTCATACTTCCTCCTCGGACGCTGGATCCTGGTGGCCGAGATGTCCAAGGTGGCACTCTCGGCCTCTGGCTATTGTTACTGGGTCCCGGGATGGAGGGTGAGACATAATTCCCCTTTAGTGCCTTGCAGTTTTCAGTGTTATGGTGGCACACTTTGTGAAAAGAGCAAAATCCACTCTTTTCTGGCAGGGATAACTGATGATCCGGGGCCAAATCTCTGCTGCACTCCTGCACTTCCCTCTCCCGAGCAATTTTCAGAGGCACGTGGTGAGAAAAGTGCCCTGTATTGCCTCTTTTCTGTCCCCTCTCCTCGGGCTTAGACACCCGGTCTCCTTTTTCCTTTCTCACAGCCTCCCTCTTCTGTTTCTGGGCCTCCTCCATATTGATATATTTTTCTGCTCGCGACAATAGATCCTCGAAATCTCCCGACACCTTCTTAGTCAGTGACTTGAAGAATTCACCCTCTCTCAAACCCTGGGTGAATGCAGTAGTCTTTGTTTCAGTGGCACAAGTAGGGACGTCTAGGGCCACTCTGTTGAATCTTCTGATATAGGCCCTTAAACTCTCTTCTGGGTTCTGCTTAACTTCAAAAAGACTAAAAGCAGTCTTTTTGTACTTTTTACTGCTGCTAAAATGGTGTAAAAACACCTTCTGGAAGTCTCCAAAGGAACTGATACTTTGGGAAGTCAAGCCTTCGAACCACCTCTGAGCTGAATCCACCAGTGTTGTTAGGAACACCTTGCACTTGATTCTATCAGTGTAACAATGCAACATGGCCATGTTTTCAAACCTGGCCAGGTGTTCCTCCGGGTCTGCATTGCCATCATAGTCTTTCACCTTCGCATATTTGAAATTTCCAGGAAGAGGCTCCCGGACGATGATATCAGAAAACGGGCATCCTCTCGGGATTGCCCGGGCAACGCTCCGTCTTTCCAACTGTCCTTCCAAGACCTTCATCTTCTGCCTTAATTCCAACAATTCCTCTGCCACGGTAGGAGATTTGGACCCAGCGCTGGATCCTTCGTCTTCTCCTACCATCTCGTTATCCCTCCTCCCCTGCCCCTGCTCCTGCTCCTGCTCAAATCCTTGCTCATGTCCCTGTTTATCACCCTGTTTATCACCGGGTGGTGTGACAGGGTGAGAGACCTCCTTCCTGGCCATAGCTAGCACGACGGCATCGGCCATCATTTTCTTTAACTCTTCAGGGGTCAGGGTAATGAGGTTTGGTCCAATGTTATTAACATCAGCTTGTCTTGAAGTTTGTCCCCCATCACCCTGGGCGTGATAATTACCCTGGTTGGTTCTTCTCGTACGAGCCATATCAACGTCTCGAACTCAGTGATTCCCATTGACGGCGCCAATGATGTGATCTTGTTGAAATGGGTGAGCCGGGTACGGGACTCCAACGGACCAAATCAATAATTTATAGTGTTTGGGAATTTTTAGTGAAGATAATGGCTTAGATCAACACCTGCAAACAAGAAAGTAACTCGTGAATGGGCGCCAGAGAGATGTCCGGCGTGGGCACTCCGATGCTTAAGTCAGCAGGCTTTTAGATGAACACAAGCAATATTTGAGGGAAAATATGTAAGTGCTTTTAGTTCAAAGATTTCAGAATCATTAAATGACTTTAATACCTGCTATTTATAGTGGAATAATGGGTAGTTACCTCGATTATCACACCACCTACTAAGTCGGTTTACCATACTAGCTTCTGATGACTTCTCGGACACTCCAAACCCAAGTGGTTCTGACAGATTAGACTGTCTATATCGATCACACTCGAGTGTGGTGCAACTCTCGAGGTGGCCTGGGTAGTTGGTTACCTGGGTACCTGTATGAGAGACCGGGTGGAGGAAAAGTACCCGGACAGTTGGCTTCTGATCCAGGCTATTCAACCGATAACCCGGGTCATCATTAACCCGGACCTTTACAGGAGTATCAATTGTGCTACAGTTTGCTAATGGAGGATTAAAGTCAACCAAGAAGTCTTTTCCTTCTCTTATCTACGGGATCTTGGAATCACAAGGATTCATCTGAGACATCGATGAGCATCTGTCTATAGTGACTGAAAACTTGAAGATTGTCTCTGCCATCTTCAAAGGAAATCAGAAGCTGGATATTCCTTGGTCAAAATCCAGTGTCGTCCCAGATGTTGTGAGCACGTACTCAACATCTGACTATATCCAGCTTGCCCCTATTGTTTTACATGCCTAGATTGACTTTGCACTTGAGCAAATCATTCAAGCCAAATAACTAATCGTTCACTATGAAGCTTAAGTGGCTCATTACAGGCTGTTATTGGATGTGTGTGTCCATTCTGAACAAAAAAATAGGAGAGAGCAGTGCACAAACTCCACATGATGGACCTTCTGATACTCATAAAGATACTGAAGCAGTGGATACTAAAGAAAGAGGAAAATGATCATTGAAATTTTATTATTCCCTATATTCGTAATTTTGCTTAATTTTGTTTATTATTATTTGATTAAGGTGTTAGCCTTTTTTTTCTTTAATACTCTGACTAAATTTAATTGATGGATGTTTTTGCCTCGTGTTGTCAACACTAGTAACAACACCTAAGCTAATGCAATAAATTTCCGGAAGAGATATGTTTTCAAATTCAGAAGGAGCTAAATGGAGTTGCATCAACTTGAATAAACTTGTTTGTGTTTATTTTGTCTAGAAAGACAAAAAGTAAGATATTGAAATGAAATGTATCTTACCTTTCCTTATAAGACACAAATTTATCTCCTAAATTATTTTCTTTTTTTATAAGATTTTCATAAAAAAAATTTCTTTTTAGAATATAGAGTTTCTTAAACTTTAGATTTGATCTTTATTATTCGAAAAAATTTGTTTCCTAATGAAATACTCATTTCTTTATTTTGTAGTAATCTATTCAAGCTTATCAAGATCAAAATAAGTCTATATATATTGAAAAATAACCCATGCGAGAGTGTGGTTAAAAGGTGCCAGAGAAGCGAGACAAGCAATATACGAGAGAATTTTCTGAATAACTCGCAAACACGAAACATCGTTATTTCACTATGTTGCAGTTACGTGTTGAAGACATTTGAAGTTAATATCCATACAAAGTGTTGATTGAAAATTTGTTTTGTAGCTCCGAATTTCGGCTATACAGATTTGCATTCTTATGTTTTGGTTATTTTTGTTATTGAGATTTTATGATGCAATTTACTTCCTTGGCTTGCTAAGCAAGATAGTTTTTCATTCTTTCACTAGTATTTTTTGTAAACTTGATTTCTTTTCTAATGATTATTTTTTACTGAGACGTCGCACAAGTATGTTCACTTGTAAAAAAAAATGGAGGGAACAACACATATGTTACATACGACGTATTTTACACGAATCTCTTCAATAACTAAATAGATTCATTGAACTAAATCCACCTTCCATTAATGATCTTACATTTTACATTCATTGAGATACTCAAATAATAATATTATATATATCTATATATATATTATTTGTGAACACGCTCTATGAAGAATATATCAAACTATATATACACACACACATTAGATTATTATGAACTGAAAATCTTGATAAAGAACTCTTATATGTGTATGTATGTGTGTGTCTATATATATATATATATATATATATATATATATATATATATGATGACACTCATTTATTGGATGTAATGAAATATATCTAACTTATACATCTAATAGATATGTTTCACAATATATAGTTTAGATATGTTCTCCACTCAACAATAATATTTATGGATTTTCATGGGATGAATCAAAGCCATCACAAATCAGATTCGGCCAAATTAAAATATGTAATTTGATCAATAATTAAGCCAAATCTTTCAAGATAGAAGCTACAACTAGTTATGCTCCATGTTTATAAATTATGAAATAATTATGGAAATCACAATTTTCAAATACATTATTCACTTGGCCTACTTTTAATTTAGGAACACATTCATAAATTAAAATTTATATTTCTCTCATAGAAGTCATACTTCTATTTTTCTTTACGCTTATAAACTCATTTATAAGCCGTTCAACACATTGAACTATTTTACTTCTCAACGGGATCTAGAAAGCTAGCACATGTGTGGCCCTCAATGGTTCATTGATACAACTAGCCGTGGGTTCACATCTCCATGTGATTCGGACTAAACATGTCCTTATATGAGCATACTCCAATTGCTCCATTCTTATTTATCAACTCCTTGATAATAAGAACGTCAGAACTCAAGTCTGATAGTACCCAACCAATCATGTTAAACGCCTAGCAGCATCGCTTACATGACTTCCTAGGTATCAAATGATAGTGCCTGCAAGAACCATTCAATTATGGTTAGCGTACAGTACGGTCCCTTCAACTCATATATCCCAACCGATTCGACAACCATTGGTATATCGAGAGTTGTCAATGAATCGATACTATGTGTCATGTCGTAGTTGCATCGATGGTGTAATCTATGAAACCCCTTTCATAATTACCATCATACTCTGATCAGAGATTTCAACCTACATACACATGATAACACATAGGATATCCACACCCGAAGGTAAGTGGTGAATCCCTGACTACAATGCATCGACTCTTATATGTTTCGACAGAACACCCAACCTTGCCACCTGATGACCCCATGAGAGTCGGTAAACAAGTCAAAGTGCAATTCTAGCACATAGAGTCTCAATGTTGTTCCGGTTCATAAGGACTAATGGTGTACAACCATAAACTAGGACTTTTCCACTCGATAAGTGAGTACCACTTGGAAAGTCCTTTTATGGAGGGTTGTTCAGTGCACTCTACAAGTAGCACCTATCTGCATGTTCGGACATCACAATGTCCCTTACCAATGAAACATGGTACTCACATCGCATATACTAGTCTCGAACTCGAGCAGCCTATATCCTTCTTAGTGACGGCTAAATCGACTAGGAACCGTTTAGAATATACAGTATTACAAATATGAGTTTCATGATACTCATCATATAAGCATCTCATATTCTTTCTACTATTTGTATATTCAAGGGCTTTATCTATGCAACTAGCATGTGTATACAGATAAAGAAGTGCCAAAATGATAAATTCAAATATTATTAAAATAAAGACTGTTTATACATAGAGTTTCATTGTGAACACTCGGCCAATACTTGGCTCGACGTGCACCTACTCTAACAGGAATATGATTCAACATTCCATAATTCATCAATTAAATAATCTCGGATTAAAATGATAAAATCTCAGGCCTTACAGGAGCCGTGTGAATCGTTCACCAAAGGTATAAACTCTAACGCCCAATGAATGTTTATGATAAAATCATACGAGCGCCCAAATCAAAACATATTTTGATTGTCAAAACAAAATAAAAAATTTTAAACTTCCGCTGCGTTTGGGCGTGTAGAAAACCGATATCCAACAGTGGTATCAAAGCCAAGGTTTTTCTAAATCGTATGGTTTGATATTGAATAATTTATTTCTAACCACGCAAGAAAATTTTTCAGAAAATTGTAGCACCATAAAAATTATTTTTCTCTGCCCGGAACTGTTCCGGGCAGCGCGCGGTGCGCGACGGCTCCGCGCGCGCGCGGCGTGCGGAACGTCCGCACGCTGCGCGCACGGCGTGCCGCCCACAGGACCCCTGCTGCTGCCCGAAACGTTCGGGCAGCGGGGCGGGCAGCGCGGGCGACTGCCCGGGAGTGTCTCGAGAAGCGTGCTGTATGACGGGCTTGAATTGTTTGGGCCCAGGGTGTAATTTTCTGATTTTTCAAATTTTTGGGTAAAATTGATATTTTTAAAAATTGGTTCAATTTTTATTTTGAAAAATTGATTTTTGGAAAATTAAAAATTTTCTCTTAAAATAAATCATTAGAATATGATTTTAATTATTTATGGTAAAATGAGTTTTACAAGAAATCAATTAATATTGATTTAATTGAAAATTAAATAAAAGAGTTTATTTAATTTATTAAATTCTTTAATAATTGTGGTGGTTAGTGATAAAATTATTAGATATATGATTTATGAATTAATTAAATTGTTTAATTAAATTGATGTTAATATTTGATATTAAATGCATGAAGGATGATCGAGAGCTTTGACCAATATGTTAGGTGTATGTTAGGATATTTTACTGTTTTATTCGTTTTTAATATTTGATATTAATAAAGTGGGCCTGGTTTATAGCCCGTTCCCACCCCATGAGATGTATCCCTTATGTGCCATGACTATTTAAATGTAATTATTAGGAATAGTGGGAGATCAAGACTGGAAGATGGTGGGCCCGATGAACGAAATGAAGACATGTAAAATATTGGAAGCTCTTGTAATAGTTGCATTTGCATCCATGCATTCACCTAGGTTTTGGATCTGGATCCATGTTTGACTCACATGGATCTAATAGTGTTGGCGATCGATCATCCTTATTTATTGTTGAATATCATATTATGATATATGGGATATATAGTAGTATGCATGTATGTATATTATTAGATAATATAGTTGCATGGATCCGGCAAACATACAAACTCGTGGCACGCGATTTTTAAAATAAAATGATGAGACAATTTTAAAATTAAAATCCCTCATTTTGAATATGATTCAAAATTTATATCAAACCGAAAAAGTAAAAATTAAAAGGGTTTAATTTTTCCTTGCCTTCCATCAACCGTGGTTGCATGTTGATCGCTACCCGCGGACAGTGTCTGGCTCGTATTATTGGGGAGGCCTGTACGCCAGAAAGCTGTGACTTCCACCGGACATATGATGTGAATTGAGTGGAACTCCCATGACTTCGGCTCATATTATTGGGGGAACTCATGGCGACTGTCTACTACAATTCAACATTGATGGGTCGGTTTGACACGCGAAAATAAACGGCGTCATATTATTGGGTCCTTATTAAACGTGAGGCAAAACATGCGGAGGTTGCATAGGGATGCAATTGGATTCTACCTTTTAGAAATTATAATTGGCGTATATTATTCGGGATTATAATTGGCTAATTGGACTCTACGTACCCACTAAGAAAATACGATTTCCCTTTTTCATCAGAGGGTGGTGGAAATGTCAAAATAGTGGGAGGGAGATTTATAAAATAAAATCCATATTTTATATCTTAAAATTATTTTAAAATAATCAGCAACAATTATTCTGTTTCCATATCAGTATATTTTCGATTTTGTCACGTAATCCATTTTTGTTATTAACAAGTTAATCGTAACTAATTTTCAAGACTGGTTGGGAAAATTGTTCTGAATTCGGAGAAAATGACATACACACTATTGTCAGTCCTGCTGAACTGACAAAGCATGCAAGATGGTTAGAGCATAGTATACATGCTAAAGTGTAACATGCTCGCTTCTATGTCAAATGAACTGTAGGGACAGTTTGAGGAAATTTTGAATGCTGCTGACATTCGAATGCACGTGCAATTGTTGCATGGTGCATGAAACTATGCACACCACTTTCAAGGAGCTCATGACTACACACATGCAAGACAGGGCTTTGGCCCATGAGCGTGGTGTACGTATGACTGAGCTTATTAAGAATGTAGGGGGGCTGTAATATGTTATTCCTAACAAGTTACTAGATAACATCAATTTGTTGTCTTTCTCTTCCTCATTTGACGGGGTTATGGTGAACTTCAATTTGAATAAGATAGATGATAGCCTTGAAGAGCTAGTCAATACGCTTATGACTTATGAGATCACCATGAAATAAAAAAATCGTTGTTTTTATAATGGGCCTCTCGACGGACGAAAAATGGCCCACAAGGTAAGGGAAAGAAATGTTCTGCCCCTCACAAGTAAAACAATCCCAATAAGAGGCAAACTCTGAAAGACACTTAAAAGGCCTACAAAGCCCGCTAAGTTAGAACATATTTATTTCACTGCATGAAGTCCGGACATAAGAAATTATATGTGCCAGAAATGTTCTGGAAATGATAAGTAAATGTCCAAGTAAACATGATTTCAACAACAAACAAAATAAAGTTAGATGATCCAAATCCCACACAAATATGGCACGCTAGACTAGGTCATATTTCCCAAAGAAGGATGCACAAGCTAGTGGGAGAAGACATGTTTGACTTGTCAGACAAAAATTCTCTACCTGCTTGTAAGTCCTGTCTAAAAGGAAAAATGACCAAGACTCCATTCGATGGAAACGTGGAACGTGCACATGGTCTACTGGATTTGATCCACACAGACGTTTGTGGCCTGCTAAGTGTTAGCACAAAATATGGGCATTCCTACTTCATTACCTTTACTAATGACCATTCCAGGTATGGGTACGTTTATTTGATGAAATACAAATCTGAAGCATTTGAAAAGTTCAAAGAGTTCAGATCTGAAGTAGAAAATCAGCTGGAAAGAAGTTTTAAGGCACTTCGATCTGATCGAGGTGGAGAATACTTAAAGGCTGAATTTTTGGGTTATCTAAAAGAGAATGAGATTCTCTCACAGTGGACTCCACCAGCAACACCACAATTGAATGGTGTTTCTGAACGTCGTAAGCGAACCTTGTTGGACATGGTTCGATCCATGATGGGATTCACTGAATTGCCTACATCATTTTGGGGCTTTGCGCTTGAAATTGCGGCAATGTTGTTGAATAATTTCTACGCTAAAATAGTTGATAAAACACCATATGAGATATGGATGGGAAAAACTCCCAAATATTCTTGCGAGAGAATATGGGGATGTCCTGCTTATGTGAAGCAGACAGTGGGAGACAAATTGGATAGTAGATCCACTTTGTGCTACTTTGTAGGATATCCAAAGAATTCTGTTGGATATTATTTCTATCATCCCAATGAAGCACAAGTGTTTGTTTCAAGAAATGCCACCTTTTTGGAAAGGGAATTTCTATTAGATAGAAAAGGCAAGATGATAGAACTTGAAGAAATTCAAGATACTCCCTCAACTATAGAAGTTGAACCCATTTCCCAAGAACCAATAGTTGAAGTACAAGCTTCTAGAAGGTCTGATAGGGTTATTAGACCACCTGCAAGATATAGACTTCTTCATGAACAAGGCCATGATGAGTCTTGTGTTGGATGTGATCTAATGTATTTCAAAGAAGCAATATCTGATACTGATTCAACCAAATGGCTTGAAGCCATGCAGTCAGAAATGGACTCTATGTATTCAAACCAAGTCTGGACATTAGTGGATCCACCTGAGGGAATCGTTCCCATAGGATGCAAATGGATCTACAAAAGAAAGCTTGGGGCGAATGGGAAGGTAGTGACCTTCAAAGCAAGACTGTTTGGAAAAGGTTATACTCAAATGTAAGGAGTTGTCTATGAGAAAAATTTTTCACCAGTTGCTATGTTTAAGTCCATTAGAATACTACTAGCTATAGCAACATAGTATGACTATGAGATATGTCAAATGGATGTAAAGACTGCATTCCTCAATGGAGACATCAAAGAGGAAATTGATATGTCTCAACCTGAGGGATACACATCGGTAGGAAGTGAGCATAAGGTATGCAAACTTCAGAGATCAATATATGATCTCAAGCAGGAGTAAAGGAGTTGGAACCGCAGATTTGATAGCACTATCAAAGAGTTTGGTTTTGCTAAGAATCCTGAGGAATCATGCGTGTACAAGAAAGTCAGTGGGAGTGCAGTGACATTCCTGGTACTTTATATTGATGATATCCTGCTCATTGGGAATAATGTAGGATTATTGCAATCAACTAAAGTATGGTTAGCCAGTAAATTCTCCATAAAAGACATGGGTGAAGCATCCTACGTATTGGGATACAAATCTTTAGAGATAGATCAAAGAGGATGCTCGGCCTCACCCAAGCCACTTATATCGATACCATTATAAAACGATTCTCTATGGAATAGTCCAAGAGAGGATACTTACCAATGTGTCATGGTATTACTCTATCTAAAGCTATGTGTCCCAAAACTGATAAAGAGATAGAGATGATGACACGTATTCCATATACGTCAGCCATTGGTATTATCATGTATGGTATGATATAGACACGTCATGATGTTGCTTACGCTCTGAATGTTACAAGCAGATATCAGGGATGTCCTGCTTATGTGAAGCAGACAGTGGGAGACAAATTGGATAGTAGATCCACTTTGTGCTACTTTGTAGGATATCCAAAGAATTCTATTGGATATTATTTCTATCATCCCAATGAAGCACAAGTGTTTGTTTCAAGAAATGCCACCTTTTTGAAAAGAGAATTTCTATTAGATAGAAAAGGCAAGATGATAGAACTTGAAGAAATTCAAGATACTCCCTCAACTATAGAAGTTGAACCCATTTCCCAAGAACCAATAGTTGAAGTACAAGCTTCTGGAAGGTCTCATAGGGTTATTAGACCACCTGCAAGATATACGCTTCTTCATGAACAAGGCCATGATGAGCCTTGTGTTGGATGTGATCCAATGAATTTCAAAGAAGCAATATCTGATACTGATTCAACCAAATGGCTTGAAGCCATGCAGTCAGAAATGGACTCTATGTATTCAAACCAAGTCTGGACATTATTGGATCCACCTGAGGGAATCGTTCCCATATGATGCAAATGGATCTACAAAAGAAAGCTTGGGGCGAATGGGAAGGTAGTGACCTTCAAAGCAAGACTGCTTGGAAAAGGTTATACTCAAAGGTAAGGAGTTGTCTATGAGAAAACTTTTTCACCAGTTACTATGTTTAAGTCCATTAGAATACTACTAGCCATAGCAGCATAGTATGACTATGAGATATGTCAAATGAATGTAAAGACTACATTCCTCAATGGAGACATCAAAGAGGAAATTGATATGTCTCAACCTGAGGGATACACATCAGTAGGAAATGAGCATAAGGTATGCAAACTTCAGAGATCAATATATGATCTCAAGCAGGAGTAAAGGAGTTGGAACCTCAGATTTGATAGCACTATCAAAGAGTTTGGTTTTGCTAAGAATCCTGAGGAATCATGCGTGTACAAGAAAGTTAGTGGGAGTACAGTGACATTCCTGGTACTTTATATTGATGATATCCTGCTCATTGGGAATGATGTAGGATTTTTGCAATCAACTAAAGTATGTTTAGCCAATAAATTCTCCATAAAAGACATGGGTGAAGCATCCTACGTATTGGGATACAAATCTATAGAGATAGATCAAAGAGGATGCTCGGCCTCACCCAAGCCACCTATATCGATGCCATTATAAAACGATTTTCTATGGAAAATCCAAGAGAAGATACTTACCAATGTGTCATGGTATTACTCTATCTAAAGCTATGTGTCCCAAAACTTATAAAGAGATAGAGATGATGACACGTATTCCATATGCGTCAGCCATTGGTAGTATCATGTATGGTATGATACAGACACGTCCTGATGTTGCTTATGCTCTGAATGTTACAAGCAGATATCAGGCAAACCCTGGTCCAATGGATTGGAAGGCCGTGAAAGATATTCCTAAGTACTTGAGAAGGACTAAGAACTTGTTCATGGTCTATGGGGGTGGACAATTGAAATTGGAAGGCTACACTGATTCTAGCTTCCAATGTGACGTAGATGATTCGAAATCGATCTCTGGCTTTGTATTCATGCTTAATTGTGCGGCTGTCTCTTGGAAAGGTTCCAAGCAAGACACCGTTGCGGATTCCACCACTGAAGTTGAATACATTGTTGCATCAGCTGCAGCAAAAGAAGTAGTTTGGATGAGGAATTTTGTCCAAGAGTTGAGCGTTATTCCTAATGGAGTTGATCCAGTCCCGTTGTACTGGGACAACACTGGTGCCGTTGCGCAAGCAAAGGAACCAAGGTCTCATCAGCGATCCAAATCTGTACTGAGGAAGTTCCACATCATACGAGAGATTGTGGGAAAAGGAGACATATCGATCGAAAGAGTCCTCTCTGCAGATAATGTTGCTGATCCACTTACATAGCCCTTGTCAGGACCATTGTTTGAGAAGCATCGCGAAGCAATGGGATTAAATGATGCGATCCTTTGAACCACGAAAAGCAAACGCGATCAAAAACGGAGTCACGCCCTCGATTCGATGAAACAAAGAAACGGTTGTGTTGTCCCGATCTTTTTGACACAAGTAAGGTGTAATATTCACCTCTAAATTACGAAGAATTTAGCAACAAATATTAACGAAGGTAACAATCGAAATTCAAGCGAACCTTCAAAGAACTCGTCTTTGACAATCCGAGTGAAGAACAATTGACAAACGCCACAAAGTTTTAAACTTTGATAAGTTTGATTTGAGAAACACACGAAGTGTATACAAAGCCAAGCTTTGAAAAGTTGAGAGAAAACTCACAAATATCATAAAAAAATGTCAAAAGTTCTGTTTACAATCATTAATTTTCGTGTATATATTGTTACAAATCAGAAAGATATGAAAATCTCATTACCTAAACAATTAAAACTATAAATAGGAAACTAGGTATTATTCTCAGCTGCGGCGCGCTGGGGCGGCGAAGTTTGGCCGCCCTAGCGCGGGGCTCTCGGGTTCCGGGTCTTGATTTGGCTTCCTCTTCATCATCTAGCAATTGAATAACATTGAAATGCCTTCTAATTTCATTGTTATGCATGCCGAATTCTTTGACGCTTCGAATCGCAAGATTTAGCAAGTCATGCCCGGCCAGATTCATATCATACTCCCCTTCTTCAAAAAGATTTGTCCTCAAATCTTGGCAACCTACGCAAAAATGAAGCGAGTTAGTAATAACAAGAATTAAATTATCAACATGCTTACCTTTTAACACTAGATTGTAGATGCCATCGCCCATATGTGCCATCAACGTTTTGATACCTAACTCCTCCATGATTGCCTTCACTATCAACTCATCAACCTCAACATACACCAAATAATAAATGACACCAAATGATAAAATACCATTAAGTATCACAAAAATTAAGTTCCTCCCCTTCTTAGACCTAGTTAGCAACATAACAAAATCCATACAAATGTACGACCATAGTTCACTAGGAATAAGATATAACTGATGCATGATATAGGAATACCGTCGACATGTCATTCTCCCATATGCAATGCATGTATCACAATGACCCTCAACATGTCGTTTTATATGCAACCAACACATATAATCATGTATTTTATCAGCAATTAAACCACCACAATATGCTTCACTAGCACGTAACTCATGTAATGAATATAGAATGAAGAATTTATTCTCTTTAACATTGTATTCAATATGCACATAAAAATTCTTGTATTCATTCATGCTCTTTCTAACGTCATCATCAAACAAATATGAATCATGCAAATAGGACAAACTAAATGTATTATTCATGCCATCATCTGTCACACCACAATATTTGAAGTCTAATGCATATAATATTTTGTAGCCACCAATTCTCACCAATTTAGCAACTCGTGAGACATCAAAAGCAACAATGTTCAAAATTAATGTATGAAACTTCTCATAATTCTCATACCCATAAATTTTAGAGACAAAAGTGAATATACGATCAAATCTCTTAAAATCATCCCTTTCAACATTTTCTCTAAAATTTTGAAAATAACACATCAATGAATTAAGGTAAGGAAGCAAATCATACCTTATGTTTGTTGCGTTGGCAACTAACCTTACCTCACCTTGATTACTCCCAAATTCATATGCATCATCCCATTGTGTTCTCACACCATCAACACTTGCTCGCCTCCTCATCAGGACATCACCATCATCTTGCAAAGAAGAAATAATAATGCTCGGGATTGAACCGGCTATATCATCATAATGAGAATAAACCACTTTGTACAAAGGTACATGAAATGGTTTATGCAAGAATAAACAACTCTCAACCTCACTCTTTTCACTCTTTTGAGCCTTTAATTTATTTTTCTTTTTCTTTTCTTTGGCCTCTTTTTCTTTTTCATCTTTTCTCTCTTGTTTCTTTTCTATGGCCATCTCACTCTTTTGTTCTCTCTTTCTTTCGGTCATTTCGCATTTCTTTTCACTCAATTCATTAATAAATTTCAATTAATCCTCAAAAACATTTGGATTCAATTGAACCAATGAAATATTTTGTTCCTCAAGACATTTATGCACAACAATTTTTCCTTGCCTACCCTCCTTCTCCCTAGTACACAAAGTAGGCACTTATCCTCCTCCTAATGATT
This sequence comes from Primulina tabacum, assembly GCF_025594145.1. Taxonomy (NCBI): domain Eukaryota; kingdom Viridiplantae; phylum Streptophyta; class Magnoliopsida; order Lamiales; family Gesneriaceae; genus Primulina; species Primulina tabacum. The sequence continues at coordinate 5,671,573 of NC_134564.1, forward strand.
CAGCTTCCACTGTACATCGTTCAATATAATTCGACTCACCAACTAGTGGAATACTATAATCATCAATTTTATCAACCACAACCTCATATTGAGGCTCAACTACAACCTCAACTTCATGTTTAAGTTCAATAACAACCTCATCCTCCACAAGAAATTCAAGCTCACACACAACATCAACCTCCATTTGTGATTTAGGCTCAACTGAAGATTTTATTACGGTCACCTCCTCACGTGGACATTGGATGATATCATGCCCGACCTCTAGACACCAACAACATATAATATCACAAGTACGAGAAATTGAATTTTTAGATGTACCTTGATATTCATATTTGCTAGCTTCACGTTTCGACTCCTTCTTTGGCCTACCACTGATTTTTTCTCTCAAGCTCCCCCGCCAAGTGGATCTCAAAGACTCCCTATGCACATTTTGTTCATTTCTTCTGCCCACTCTTCTATTCTCCTCACTTCGACTATCATCATCACGACGCATCGCTCCACTTCCTTCAACTCCACTACCTCGTCTATTCTCATCAACATGCCTATCGTACATCTCCTCTTCCACACCTCTTATACCTATCACGTAGAGGCTTAAACTCCTTCTCTCACATGTTATCCAACCCCCTTAACATTGTTTCAAATTGACTATCGTCAATCATTATACTTGCAAGAAAATGTTAGTATAAACAATAAAAGAATAAAGTTTCCTCACAACAAATTCTCACTGGTCACTCCAATGAAAATTCACTCGACTCTTTTTTTTTGTCTATTTTTTTTTTGTCCTCACTACAAATACCTCACACGTCACTCCAAGAAATAACGCTCACACTCAAGTATTTTACTCGATTTTTGAGAGTTCTCTCGTAGGGTAAACTTTCAGGCTTTGTAGCTTGTGTGCATCAAACTCACAAGTTCAAACTTCACGACACTTGCAAACTGACTTACACGGACTACGTAAAGCAAGAAATTTGATATATATATTTTTTAAAATTTTTTTTTTTGACTGTGAGAGTCACTTGAGTATGACTCACAATAGAGATAAGAACAAGATTTAATGCTAAATAATAGCACAATATTTTTATTTATTTATTTTTTATTTTTTATATTTTATTTTTTATTGTGAGAGGCACTTGAATATGGCTCCCACAAGAGAATAGAACAAATAACAAAACCAAGCTATGCCAAAATTTCGAAATTTTGGTACACTTTTTTTTTTTTGGGATTGCACAAGGATGGCCGTGTAACTCGAAAAAAAGAAGAAAAAAAAATCAAAAATTTCGAGAATCGCAAGATCCACGAAAGATGAAGAACGATACGGATAAAACAGATCTGATAACAAACAAGGATAAATACAGATCTGAAAATAAAAAGAATAAACTTACTTGAATCAAAGGGAACTTAAAGCTCTGACACCAAATGATGCGATACTTCGAACCACGAAAAGCAAACGCGCTCAAAAACGGAGTCACGCCCTCGATTCGATGAAACAAAGAAACAGTTGTGTTGTCTCGATCTTTTTGACACAAGTAAGGTGTAATATTCACCTCTAAATTACGAAGAATTTAGCAACAAATATTAACGAAGGTAACAATCGAAATTCAAGCGAACCTTCAAAGAACTCATCTTTGACAATCCGAGTGAAGAACAATTGACAAACGCCACAAAGTTTTAAACTTTGATAAGTTTGATTTGAGAAACACACGAAGTGTATATAAAGCCAACTTTGAAAAGTTGAGAGAAAACTCACAAATATCATAAAAAAATGTCAAAAGTTCTGTTTACAATCATTAATTTTCGTGTATATATTGTTACAAATAAGAAAGATATGAAAATCTCATTACCTAAACAATTAAAACTCTAAAATAGCAAACTAGGTATTATTCTTGGCTGCGGCGCGCTGGGGCGACGAAGTTTGGCAGCCCTAGCGCGGGGCTCTCGGGTTCCGGGTCTTGATTTGGCTTCTTCTTCATCATCTAGCAATTGAATAACATTGAAATGCCTTCTAACTTCATTGTTATACATGACGAATTCTTTGACGCTTCGAATCGCAAGATTTAGCAAGTCATGCCCGGCCATATTCATATCATTAAAGTTATGGGTAGTTGGCTCTAAGGCAAGTGGGAGATTGTTAGAATAGATGCCCTGAAAGCCAACGGTTAGCTAGGGAATTTATTGACTCAAGTGAAATAAACAGTCTTTATTTTAATATAATTTAACTTTTTATGGTCTTGTTATACTTTATCTGTATACCCATGCAAATAGCATAGATAAAGTCCTTGATTATGCTTTAATACAAATGAATCGTAATTCGATGTTGAAACTCATTTGTAAACACTGCATATTCTAAATTCGTTCCTAGTCGATTCAGCCGCCTAAAACAGGGATAAAGGTCGCTTGAGCTTGAGACTAGCATCTGTGATGTTGTGTACTGTGTTTCTTGGTAAGGGCATGGAGATGTCCAAACACGCAGATGGGTAGTCATATGATGATTATACCGAACAACCCTCCCTCTAACTTTCCAAGTGTTTATCATTCATCGAGAGGATAAGTCCGTGGTTATTATTGTACACCATTAGTCCTTACGACCCGGGACAACACTGAGGCTCTATATGCTAGGGCTGTGCTTTGACTCGTTTACCGGCTCCAGGAAAGTCATCAAATGGCGAGGTTGGGTACAGTTGCGACACATATAAGAGCCAGTGCATTGTAGTCGGGGATTCACCGCTCACCTGCGGGTGTGGATATCTTATGTGATCTAATGAAATAATAGTGCATGGAATCTCTGGCCAGAGTATGAGATGTATGTTGGAGAAGGAGTTCTCCAATAGTACACGCGATGCTACTATTATAGTTGTCACATAGTTATCGAATTATTATGCAACCCTCGATGAACCAATGGTTGCAGATTCGATTGTATATATGAGATGAAGGGACCGTACTGTACGTTAATCATAATCGACTGGTTCTTGCAGGCACTATTAGTGATACCTAGGGGATCATGGGGCGATGCTACTAGACGCTCTTACCATGATCCGATGGGTGCAATCAGAAATGAATTCTGACATTCTTAATTAAGGTGTTGATGAAAAGAATGGGGCTAACTAGGGTAAGCCCGAATAAGAATAAATATTATTTTGAATCACAAAGAGTTGTGAACCCATGGCTAGCTGTATCCCTGAACCATTGAGGGTCACACAAGTACTGGATCATTTGTTCCCGTTGAGAGAATAAATTCAAGGAGTTGAATTTATGATAATTAAATTTTGAGAAAATAAATTCAAGAAGTTGAATTTATGATATAGTAAATTCAAGAAGTTGAATTTATGAAATTTGGAGAGAATAAATTCAAGGAGTTTAATTTATAAAATTTGATAATTTAATTTATTAAACCCAAAAGTTGGGTTTATTAAATATTAAATTTTGGAGGTGATAAATTCAAGGAGTTGAATTTATAATTTTAATATTAAATTCAAATGTTGAATTTATAATTGATTTAATTTATTAAGCTCAAAAGTTGAGTTTATTAAATATTAAATCAAATATAGTGGGAGTATGTTTAATGGGCTTGTATGAGTACAAATCCAACATATTAAATAATTAAAGTTATTAATGGACTTTGATTAATTAATTAAACTAGTTGGACTAGCCCAATTAATTAATCAAGCCCATTAATGTTAATTGTGGAATTTAGGTCAAGCTATTGTTTTTAAGGAAATAAAAAATGACCTAGCCTCCATTCTTCCAATGGTGATTCACGTGAGTTTCACAAAAATTCCTCCAAAATATTTTTGGCCATTTTTCAAGGAAAATAAATTTGAGTCATATCTCAAATTTTGATCTCAACGTAGAAACTTCTTCCAAATTTTCTAGTGCAATTTGGAAGAGGAACAAGCGATCTAGTTGTGGACTTGATAGGAGGATCAAAGAAAGCAGATCTGAAGAAAGTTCGTAGGGAATTCACCAAGAGCTATCTCCGCTAATCCCGAAATAGTTGGAGCCGTGTGAATCATTCACCAAAGGTATAAACTCCAACGCCCTATGAATGTTTATGATAAAATCATACGAGCGCCCAAATCAAAACATATTTTGATTGTCAAAACAAAATAAAAATTTTTAAACTTCCGCTGCGTTTGGGCGTGTAGAAAACCGAGATCCAACATCGATTTCTCTATGAATTGTCTCAATGTTTTGTGTAAATGTGCTTTAGCACACGAGAAATTGCCTAAAGAATGGATCCGCTCGTCAAGCAGACATATGAAAACTTGAGTCGATATACTAATTCCTTTAGTGAGAGCAAATGCATCAGTCATTTCCAGTTCGGAAAACTTTACCGCACGAAATTTAGGCATCCTGACCGGGAACGGCATTTTGTGGTGAAAATATGGGAAACTGGATATAATGTGTTAAGATTAGCGGTATGTGTTTTGTGCAAAGAATGGATGTGAGATATTTATGTTGTGATGAAATTTGTAGTTGTACTTTTGTAGGACGAAATACTTTTATTGCGCCATGAACTGATTCTTGGTCATCCAAGCACGGTGCCAATGTATGGGTTCTGTGCCGATGGTGAACATCTTTGTGCAATGTATGCGTTCCAGGCTTCTGACTCCGTATATAACCTCACTCCAAAAGGTATAAAACTTTTTGTTTCATTGTTATGAACAATTGGCTATCGACCATCTAAAGCACCTTCTCGTGCTATCTTTTAGTTTTAACTGAACGAAATATCAACAAACTTGTTCTTCAAGTACATTCCCATATTTGTTGTTCTGTTATTATTTAGGTTATCAAATTCCTGTCTCTTGCATGAGCTGTGGTTATTGTTCAGTTTGCTGACATTATACTAGTCAAGCTCTGCATGTTGTAAACTCGAATATATCATCTCCATAGTTAACCTTACCCTTTTTAATCTATATATTCTTTTAAGTGGCTGCAAAGAATCAAGGTTGCCCTTGGGATTGCTAGCCTCCTCAAATTTTTGCATACTAGATATCCACAGTACCCACCTTTTGCAGTTCGCAATCTTGATGCTGCTCATATATTGCTTGATGAGGTGCATTGTGGATGCCCTACACTCGTCAAAATATTTATGCTAGTATGAAATATACAAGTAATAATTATTTCACTTGTCATGCAGAACGGTTATCCAAGGTTATGTGATTTTAGCATGATAATTGGTGGAATTCTTCCTGATAGAACACTTGATAAAAACGATAATGTCCATGGATGTTATGGTCACATGGACCCTTATGCTGGGAAGAAAGGTATTTCATTTTCATATAGTATCCTCATTGATACTCCTGGGACGGGCCCACTACTCCTGGCCCATCCCTAGCCCAAATGGAAGACAGACCCATCAAGGGACCAGGTATTCTCCTATAAATACCAGGTTTGAGTGTTCAGTTCATTCATTCACTATATCGTTTTCAGCAGCACCCTTAGCTGCTCCCCCCATATATCCTCAGTCACTGACTTGAGCGTCGGAGGGGCTATGCCAGGACACCCTCCTGGCCCCCTCTTAACGGTCTTTTTCGTGATTTCAGGCTCGGGATAATTTCAAAACCCTGCGTCTGTACTAGTGACATTTGCTGGGAGCGGACCCTAAATTTCCCGTGAGTATCACTTGGCGCCGTCTGTGGGAAATTTGAGTTGAGACGTAGAGATGGTAGGCAAGAGAGGGAGTAGAAGAGCTACCTCAGCATCATCGCATCCTCAGAGGGGACCCGAACAACCGCATCTTGAGACGAGACAGGAACAACCTCGTCAAGAGACAAGAGCTGAGCAGCCCCTTCAAGAGACAAGGGTCGAGCAAACCCGTCCCAATGAGAATGTGGGGAACTTGACCCTGGAACAGTTGGGCCAATTTATCACCCGGACAGTGGATGAAGCAATTAAGAGGAATCAAGAGTCTATGTTTGCAGAAGAGCAGGCCGCTCGCCAGGAGCAAGAGGAGAATGTGGAGGGCCACCAGAGCCGGGTTGAAGAGACGCATCCCCTCCAAAGTGGGGAAGGTTAGTGAGATAGGAGAGATGTGGAAGGAGATATGGATGTTGAGGCAGCAGGTAGGAAGCCGAGCGCCGGTACCCAAGAGAGGAAGTCCTTTTTCATTGGCCATCTTGGAAGAAGGACTTCCTCCAAATTTCCGACAGTCAAACGTGGGAGAATATGACGGACATACTGACCCTGAAGAACACTTGGGGAGATTTGAGAATGCGGCTCTGTTGCACCAATATTCGGATGGAGTCAGGTGCAGGGTGTTTCGGGACAGGTTAGTGAGGTCAGCCCAGCAATGGTTTAACACCTTGCAGCCCAACTCTATACGTTCTTTTGAGGACTTCTCAGCTGCCTTCTTGCACCGATTTCCTAGCAGCAAGAGGCACCAGAAAAATTATTTGAGCCTGTTCGTGATGAAACAACAAGAGAATGAAACTTTGCGAGAGTTTTTCCAACGCTTCAATAGTGCAGCGCTGGAAATACCAGCGGCTACCCCTGACATCATGATAAGTGCCTTTACCCAAGGACTGAGGGGAGGAGAATTTTTCAAATCGCTGGTCAAGAAACCTCCGTCGAGCTATGATGATTTGTTAGCTCCGTCAAGGTCAAGATGTTCCTCAGAAACCCATCGAACCGAGGAGGGGAATGAATGAGGATAACCACCCGAAGAGGGAATGATTCATATGATCTCGGGGGGTGCTACTGATGGAGACTCTGGGCGAGCTCGGAAGGCACATGGGAGAAGGTTGGAGAACTTTGAGATATCTATGGGTGCAGACTTACCACAAGACCCCGTCATCAGCTTTGGGCCCAAAGACCTCCGAGGCGTTGTGACTCCACATAACGATGTCTTGGTGGTAACGGCCACCATTGCCAATTATGATGTGGCGAGGATATTTATTGATAATGGAAGCTCCGTGAACGTCTTGTTCAAGAGCACGTTGGATCAAATGAAGGTGGAAGGATTTGAGTTTGAGCCGATCTCCACCCCGCTGTATGGGTTTGCAGAACACGCCATCCTGCCTTTGGGTCAGAATGTTCTTCCCCTCTCCTTGGGGACTTATCCTCGGCGGGTAACAAAAATGGTAGCATTCACCGTGGTGGATAACTTGTCAAAGTATAATGGAATTCTAGGACGGCCAGCCCTGAAGGATTTTAGAGCCGTAGCTTCCAGTTATCATCAGAAACTTAAGTTTCCTGTGGGAAAAGGATTTGGAGTCTTGTGCGAGGACCAAGAAGTCGCACGTCGTTGTTATGAACGAATCGTGAAGGAAGAAGAAAAGAGAGGTCGTGAGCATTCACATGGAAGCTTGAGCTCAGTCTTACAGTTGTAGAGTCATTCGGAGAAGCTTCTAAGTGGGTAACTTTGTCCTGTGGAGGTACGAGAGGAGCAGAGAGGAAAGTTGGAGAATGCGCTGGGTAAGGCTCTAAAGAGGCCAGGGAACGCTTACCACCTTAGAGAATATTAATCTTTACTTTATTTGTGATGTATTTCGTTCCTTAATTTGTCTTACATTATCAGTTGAAATTTAATAAAGCCGAGTTCTTATATTAAGTTTGTGGATGTTCTTGTATTATGAGGATGATATAGTTAAATTTTTTCTGCTATGGCATCGCCTAGCAGAGGAGCAGAGTGGGGGAGGAGAAAATTTAAATTTTTCCTGCTAAGGCATCGCCTAGCAGAGGAGCAGAGTGGAGGAGAATTAAATTTTCCTGCTAAGGCATCGCCTAGCAGAGGAGCAGAGTTTGGGAGATATTAAAATTTTCCTGCTAAGGCATCGCCTAGCAGAGGAGCTGGGGGGATGAGAAAAGTTAAATTTTTCCTGCTAAGGCATCGCCTAGCAGAGGAGCAGAGTTTGGGAGATATTAAAATTTTCCTGCTAAAGCGTCCGCCTAGCAGAGGAGCAGAGTTTGGGAGGAGAAAAATTTTATTTTCCTACTAAGACATCGCCTAGCAGAGGAGCAGAGTGGAGGAGGAGAATTAAATTTTCCTGCTAAGGCATCGCCTAGCAGAGGAGCAGAGTTTGAGAGACATTAAAATTTTCCTGCTAAGGCGTCGCCTAGCAGAGGAGCAGAGTTTGGAAGGAGAAAAATTTTTATTTTTCCTGCTAAGGCATCGCCTAGCAGAGGAGCAGAGTTTGGGAGATATCAAATTTTTCCTGCTAAGGCGTCGCCTAGCAGAGGAGCAGAGTGGAGGATGAGAATTAAATTTTCCTGCTAAGGCATCGCCTAACAGAGGAGCAGGGTTGGGGAGGAGAAAATTTTTATTTTCCTGCTAAGGCATCGCCTAGCAGAGGAGTTAGAGATGGGGGAGTTGAATTTTCATTTTCCTGCTAAGGTATCGTCTAGCAGAGGAGTTAGAGGGTGAAGTTGGAGAATTTTTATTGTCCTGCTAAGGCATCGCCTAGCAGAGAAGTTAGAGATGTGGGTGTTGAGTTTTTATTTTCCTGCTAAGGTATCACCTAGCAGAGGAGTTAGAGGGTGGAGGTGTCGAATTTAATTTTTCTATTAAGGCGTCACCTAGTAGAGGGGTTAGAGGGTGGAGGTGTTGAATTTTATTTTCCTGCTATGGCGTCGCCTAGCAGATGATTTATAGGGTGAAGGTGGAGAATTTTTATTTTCCTGTTAAGGCGTCGCCTAGCAGAGGAGTTAGAGTATGAGGGTGGAGATTTTTATTTTCCTGCAAAGGCCCGGCTTAGCAGAGGAGTTATGATATGATGAGGTAAGAGTTTTATTTTCCTGCTAAGGACTATTTTAGCAGAGGAGTCAAGGGTGCGGGGAAGTGGAAACTATTTCTCTTCAAAAGCTTAGTAGAGGACCTTGAAGATGGGGGCGACGAGGGCATACTATGTTAGAAAAATGTATTTCGTTTGTCATTAACGAACAATGTTTTCCGCTGCGAAAATTACCGATCAGGTCGTGGGGGTTTGGGGGCAACGCCCCCAAAAGCTATTCAGAAATCACACAACCATTCGCAAGGAAATGTATCAAAATTCTCAACGTACTGGACGAGCGCTCGAGCGAGCAAGGGGCTGGGCGAGCTGGCGATGGGTATCTTTGGCGAGCCAGCAGCGTTGGCTTGGGCGAAGCTGGGCGAGCTGGCGAGGGGTGTCTTGGGTGACGAGACAGAGGCGAAGCGAGGTGAAGGGAAGGCGAGGGCTAGGCACGCAGGGCGAGCGTGGCTGTGCTCAGGCTAGCTTGGCGAGGGTCGAGCTCGGGGCAGGCGTGCGCTCGTGCGGGGCGATGCGCGCTATGGCGGGCGTCGCGCGTTGGGCGAGCGTTGGAACGGGGCAGGCGTGCGTTCGTGCTGGGCGAGGGCGACGGGCGAGCATGAGGCAAGCTTGGGCGAGCAGGCGAGCAGGGGTGCTGGGCAAGCTCGCGATGAGGCGATTTGCGCTGGGGCGGGCGTGGCGCGGCGCGCTTGGGCGAGCGTGAGGCAAGCTTGGGCGAGCAGGCGAGCAGGGGTGCTGGACGAGCTCGCGATGGGACGATGTGCGCTGGGTCGGGCGTGGCGCGCTTGGGCGAGCAGACACAGGGGCAGAGCGAGCTCACGTTGGGGCTAGCGCGCAGGCGATGAGGGCTGGCTTAGCGAGGCGCGCAGGCGAGGCGTGGCTTGGCGAGGGCAGGGTGGCTAGGCGGGGGCGTGGTGCGAGGCGTGCGGCCGGCGCGGGCTCAGGCAAGGCGGCGGCCGGAGCTGCGAACGAGGGTGACGGGCATTGATGCGTCGTATGACGTGAGCGAGGTGCTGATGAAGCAAAGCTATAATTACTATTTGATTTCTTTCCAAATTTTTGGAGACCGACGAAAGGCAGGAAGAAAGTGCACAACTCGCGCCCGGAGAACCGGGGACAACACAATTAATCGAACTTTGAACTTGCAATTCAGTTCGACTCGGGAGGGGGAGACTGGTGATACCCAGGGATGGGCCCACTACTCCTGGCCCATCCCTAGCCCAAATGGAAGACAGGCCCATCAAGGGCCCATGTATTCTCCTATAAATATCAGGTTTGAGTGTTCAGTTCATTCATTCACTATATCGTTTTCAGCAGCACCCTTAGCTGCTCCCCCCATATATCCTCAGTCACTGACTTGAGCGTCGGAGAGGCTACGCCAGGACACCCTGCTGGCCCCTTCTTAACTATCTTTTTCATGATTTCAGGCTCGGGACAATTTCAAAACCCTGCGTCTGTACTAGTGACACTTGCTGGGAGCGGACCCTAAATTTCCCCTGAGTATCACTCATGAATAAGCATTAAGAATTTATTCTAATTTGCAGCTCTGCCCCTCACATTTTACTCATTACCTCTGAACAGAATTGAGTTTAAATTGTTGATTGATTTATGGTTTTGTTTAAATGTTTTTTAGCTTGAAATGTCTCGATATTTTTTCTTTGAGGAACAAAACAGAACGGAACATATTGTTTGGCTTGTTTAGATGATTATGTTGCTACGATGATTTGTTTTGAATCTATTTAGCTAATTTTCTACATGTAATAATATATTTCCTAGCTAATGGAAGTCGTGGTGGCCTGGAGGGATAATAGTAATCTGTTTACATTGCTGATATATAGAGATTGGTGAACTAGGAATTGGGAGAATGATGTATTTGTGTCGTAAAGAATAATGGAAAAGGTTCAGAAGGTGTGTCATGTGTGTAGAACACATATAAAAGCTATTGATACACGATATGCACGGCTGAATGAAAGGATATAGAGATAAGGTTGCTTTGAATAAAACAAAGTTGTCACTGTTTGTAACGAAGAGTTAAAGTTATTTCCGTTTCCTTTTTTTTGGGAGTGTGTGTGTGTGAAGGCGCTAAGAAATATTTAACTTATAGTTACAGCTTTTTGGTACGATGATTTATGTATTACTACGAACAGATTGTTGGATCTTGGTTTTCTCGTGTCCCAAACGCAGCGAAAGTTTAAAAATTTTTATTTTATTTTGACAATCAAAATATGTTTTGCTTTGGGCACTTGTATGATTTTATCATAAACATACATAGGGCGTTAGAACTTTTACCTTTTGGTGAACAATTTTCACTTGGCTCCAACTACTCTGGTATTAGCGGACGTAGCTCTTGTTGTAAATCCATACGAACATTCTTCGATCTCTTAATCCGCTCCACGACTGAAATATTTGTTTCTCTTCTAAATTGCACTAGAAATTTAGAAGAACTTTGGCGTAGACATTGAACACGAAGAAAAAATCGACTCAACATAATAAGCCGAATTTTTCTTGGTTTTTGAGAGGAGATTTTCGAGAGCAGCACTTGGAAGAAGTTGGGAATAGCCGAAAGACCCCTTTTTATTGTTGATTAGAAAACCAAAAACCTACAATTGCATGCCATATCTTAAGGATAAGAAAATCCTTATTTTAATACTAATAATTTATTTACTTAATTAATTGAATTAATTAAGTCAATGAAATATTCTTATTGCATACCAAATCTTTTTCTTTTCCAAATCACCGAAAACGTTTCGAAAACTTGTGGTCTCATGGAGGCTAGGGTTTAGCTCATCTACTATATATTTTTAATCAAGTGATGACCTAATACACATAATTAACATTAATGGGCTTGATTAATTAATTGGGTTAGTCCAACTAGTTTAATTAATTAATCAAAGTTCATTAAAAAATTTTAATCATTTAGTATGTTGGACTTGTACTTCTACAAGCCCATTAAACATAATTCCCACTATATTTAATTTAATATTTAATAAAATCAACGTTTGAGCTTAATAAATTAAATTAATTATAAATTCAACATTTGAATTTATTATTTAAATTAAAAATTCAACTCTTTGAATTTATCACCTCCAAAATTTAATATTTAATAAACCCAACTTTTGAGTTTAATAAATTAAATTATCAAATTTTATAAATTCAACTCCTTGAATTTATTCTCTCCAAATTTCATAAATTCAACTTCTTGAATTTAGTATCTCATAAATTCAACTCCTTGAATTCAACTCCTTGAATTTATTTTCTCAAAATTTTATTATCATAAATTCAACTCTTTGAATTTACTATATCATAATATAAATTCAACTCCTTGAATTTATTATCTCAACGGGAACAAACGATCCAGTGCTTGTGTGACTCTCAATGGTTCAGGGATACAGCTAGCCGTGGGTTCACAACTCTTTGTGATTCAGAATAACATTTATTCTTATTCGGGCTTACCCTAGTTAGCCCCATTCTTTTCATCAACACCTTGATCAAGAATGTCAGAACTCATTTTTGATTGCACCCATCGGATCATGGTAAGAGCGTCTAGTAGTATCGTTCCATTATCCCCTAGGTATCACTGATAGTGCCTGCAAGAACCAGTCGATTATAATTAATGTACAGTACGGTCCCTTCATCTCATATATCCCGATCGAATCTGCAACCATTGGTTCATCGAGGGTTGCATAATAATTCGATAACTATGTGATAACTATAAATAGTGGCATCGCACGTACGGTTGGAGAACTCCTTTTCTAACGTACATCTCATACTCTGGCCAGAGATTCCATTCACTATTATTTCATCAGATCACATAGGATATCCACACCCGTAGGTGAGCGGTGAATCCCCGACTACAATGCACTGGCTCCTATATGTGTCGCAACTGTACCCAACCTCGCCACCTGATGACTCTCTTGGAGCAGGTAAACGAGTCAAAGCATAGCCCTAGCATATAGAGCCTCAGTGTTGTCCCGGGTCGTAAGGACTAATGTTGTACAATCATAACCACAGAGTTATCCTCTCGATGAATGATAACCACTTGGAAAGTCCGAGGGAGGGTAGTTCGGTATAATCATCATATGAGTACCCATCTGCATGTTTGGTCATCTCTATGCCCTTACCAAGAAACGCAGTACACAACATCACAGATGCTAGTCTCGAGCTCAAGCGACCTTTATCCATGTTTAGGCGGCTGAATCGACTAGGAACGAATTTAGATCATACAGTGTTTACAAACGAGTTTCAACATCGAATTACGATTCATTTGTTGTAAAGTATAATCAAAGTCTTTATCTATGTTGTTCACATGGGTATACAGATAAAGAAATAACAAACCATGAAATAATGAATTATATTAAAATAAAGATTATTAATTACAATTGAGTCAATAAAATCCCTGGCCAACAGTTGGCTTGCAAAGCATCTACTCTAACAATCTCCCACTTGCCCTAGAGTCAACTACCCATAAACTTTAATCACATTGCCTTGCGATGCTTTTCAAACAATGGTCCTGGCAAGGACTTTGTAAGTGGATCAGCAACATTATCTGCAGAGGGGACTCTTTCGACTGATATGTCTCCTTTTCCCACAATCTCCCGTATGATGTGGAACTTCCTCAGTACATGTTTGGATCGCTGATGAGACCTTGGTTCCTTTGCTTGCGCAACGGCACCAGTGTTGTCGCAGTACATCGGGACTTGATCAACTCCATTAGGAATAACGCCCAACTCTTGGACAAAACTTCTCATCCAAACTATCTCTTTGGCTGAATCAGATGCAACAATGTATTCAGCTTCAGTAGTGGAATCCGAAACGGTGTCTTGTTTTGAACTTTCCCAAGAGACAGCCGCACTATTTAGCATGAATACAAAACCAAAGGTCGATTTCGAATCATCTACGTCACATTGGAAGCTAGAATCAGTGTAGCCTTCCAATTTCAATTCTCCACCCCCATAGACCATGAACAAGTTCTTAGTCCTTCTCAAGTACTTAAGAATATCTTTCACGGCCTTCCAATACATTGGACAAGTGTTCGCCTGATATTTGCTTGTAACACTCAGAGCGTAAGCAACATCAGGACGTGTCTATATCATACCATACATGATACTACCAATGGCTGATGCATATGGAATACGTGTCATCATCTCTATCTGTTCATCAGTTTTGGGACACATAACTTTGGATAGAGTAACATCATGACACAATGGTAAGTATCTTCTCTTGGACTCTTCCATAGAGTATCGCTTCAAAATGGTAGCAATATAAGCGGCTTGGGTGAGTCCCGGCATCCTCTTTTGATCTATCTCTATAGATTTGTATTCACAATACATGGGATGCTTCACCCATATCTTTCATAGAGAATTTACTTGCTAACCATATTTTAGTTGATTGCAGTAGTCCTACATCATTCCTAATTAGTAGGATGTCATCAACATAAAACATAAGGAATGTCACTGCACTCCCACTAACTTTCTTGTACACGCATGGTTCCTCAGGATTCTTAGAAAAACCAAACTCTTTGATAGTGCTATCAAATCTGAGGTTCCAACTCCTTGACTCCTGCTTGAGACCATATATTGATCTCTGAAGTTTGCATACCTTATGCTCACTTCCTACTGATGTGTATCCCTAAGGTTGGGACATATAAATTTCTTCTTTGATGTTTCCATTGAGGAATGCAGTCTTTACATCCATTTTTCATATCTCATAGTCATACCATGATGCTATGGCTAGTAGTATTCTAATGGACTTAAACATAGCAACTGGTGGAAAAATTTTCTCATAGGCAACTCATTGCTTTTGAGCATAACCTTTTTCAGCCAGTCCTGCTTTGAAGGTCACTACCTTCTCATCCGCCCCAAGCTTTCTTTTGTAAATCCATTTGCATCCTATGGGAACGATTCCCTCAGGTGGATCCACTAATGTCCAGACTTAGTTTGAATACATAGAGTCCATTTCTGACTGCATGGCTTCAAGCCATTTGGTTGAATCAGTATCAGATATTACTTCTTTAAAGTTCATTGGATCACATCCAACACAAGGCTCATCATGACCTTGTTCATGAAGAAGTGTATATCTTGCAGGTGGTCTAATAACCCTATCAGACCTCCTAGGAGCTTGTACTTCAACTACTGGTTCTTGGGAAATGGGTTCAACTTCTATAGTTGAGGGAGTATATTGAATTTCTTCAAGTTCTATCATCTTGCCTTTTCTATCTAATAGAAATTCCTTTTCCAAAAAGGTGGCATTTCTTGAAACAAACACTTTCGCTTCATTGGGATGATAGAAATAATATCCAACAGAATTCTTTGGATCCTACAAAGTATCACAAAGTGGATCTACTATCCAATTTGTCTCCCACTGTCTGCTTCACGTAAGCAGGACATCCCCATATTCTCTCGTAAGAATATTTGGGAGTTTTTCCCATCCATATCTCATATGGTGTTTTATCAACTGCTTTAGTATGGACATTATTCAACAACATTGCCGCAGTTTCAAGCGCTAAGCCCCAAAACAATGCAGGCAATTCAGTGAATCCCATCATGGATCGAACCATGTCCATCAAGGTTCGATTTCGATGTTCAGAAACACCATTCAATTGTGGTGTTGCTGGAGGAGTCCACTGTGAGAGAATCTCATTCTCTTTTAGATAATCCAAAAATTCAGCACTGAAGTATTCTCCATCTCGATCAGATCGAAGTGTCTTAATACTCCTTTCTAGTTGTTTTCTTACTTCAGATCTGAATTCTTTGAACCTTTCAAATGCTTCAGATTTGTGTTTCATAAACATACCCATACCTCGAATGGTCATCAGTAAAGGTAATGAAATAAGAATGCCCAAATTTTGTGCTAACACTTAGCGGGCCACAAACGTCCATGTGGATCAAATCCAGTAGACCATGTGCACGTTCCACGTTTCCATTGAATGGAGTCTTAGTCATTTTTCCTTTTAGACAGGACTTACAAGCAGGTTGAGAATTTTTGTCTTACAAGTCAAACATGCCTTCTCCCACTAGCTTGTGCATCATTCTTTGGGAAATATGACCTAGTTTAGCGTGCCATATTTGTGTGGGATTTGGATCATCTAACTTTATTTTGTTTATTATTGAAATCATGTTTACTTGGACATTCGCTTATCATTTCCAGAACATTTCTGGCAGATACAATTTCTTATGTCCGGACTTCTTACAGTGCAAAAAAATATGTTCTAACTTATTGGGCTTTGCAGGCCTTTTAAGTATCTTTCAGAGTTTGTCTCTTATTGGGATTGTTTTTCTTGTGAGGGGAAGAACATTTCTTTCCCTTACCTTGTGGGCCATTTTCGTCTAACGAGAGGCCCATAAGAAAACAATAATTTCCTGTTTTATGGTGATCTCATAAGTTATAAGAATATTAACTAGCTCTTCAAGGCTATCATCTATCTTATTCAATTGAAGTTCACCATAACCCCGAAAATGAGGAAGAGAATGAGGAAGAGAAAGACAACAAATTGATGTCATCAATTAACTCGTTAAGAATCACATATTCCAGGCCCACCACATTTTCAATAAGCACAGTCATATATACACCATGTTCATGGGCTAGAACCCCATCTTGCATGTGTGCAGTCATGAGCTCCTCGAAAGTAGTGTGCATCATCGTATTAGTTTCATGCACCATGCAACTCTTGCACGTGCATTCGAATGTCAGCAGCATTCAAAATTTCCTCAAATTGTCCCTACAGCTCATTTGACATAGAAACGAACACATTACACTTTAGCTTGCACACTATGGTCCCACCATCTTGCATGCATTGTCAGTTCAACAAGACTGACATTAGTGTGTATGTCATTTTTTCCGAATTTAGAACAATTTTTCCAACCAGTCTTGAAAATTAGATTCGGTTAGCTTGTTAATAACAAAAATGGATTACGAGACGAAATCTAAAATATACTGATATGGAAACAGAATAAAGGTTGCTGATTATTTTAAAATAATTTTAAGATATAAAATATGGATTTTATTTTATAAATCTATCTCCCACTATTTTAACATTTTCACCACCCTCTGATGAAAAAGGGAAATCGTATTTCCTTAGTGGGCACGTAGAGTCCAATTCGCCAATTATAATCCCGAATAATATCAGCCAATTATAATTTCTAAAAGGTAGAATCCAATTGAATCCCTATGCAACCTCCGCGTGTTTTGCCTCATGTTTAATAAGGACACAATAATATGACGTCGTTTATTTTCGCGTGTCAAACCGACCCATCAATATTGAATTGTAATAGACGGTCGTCATGAGTTCCCCAAATAATATGAGCCAAAGTCATGGGAGTTCCACTCAATTCACATCATATGTCAGGTGGAAGTCACAGCTTTCCGGCGTCCAGGCCTCCCCAATAATATGAGCCAGACACTGTCCGCGGGTAGCGATCAACATGCAACCACGGTTGATGGAAGGCAAGGAAAAATTAAACTTTTTTAATTTTTACTTTTTCGGTTTGATATAAATTTTGAATCTTATTCAAAATGAGGGATTTTGATTTTAAAATTGCCTCATCATTTTAATTTTTAAAATCGCGTGCCACGAGTTTGTATGTTTGCCGGATCCATGCAACTATATTATCTAATAATATACATATATGCATACTACTATATATCGCATATATCATAATATGACATTCAACAATAAATAAGGATGATCGATCGCCAACACTATTAGATCCATGTGAGCCAAACATGGATCCAGGTCCAAAACCTAGGTGAATGCAGGGATGCAAATGCAACTATTACAAGTGCTTCCAATATTTTACACGTCTTCATCTCGTTCATCGGGCCCACCATCTTCCAGTCTTGATCTCCCACTATTTCTAATAATTACATTTAAATAGCCATGGCACATAAGGGATACATCTCATGGGGTGGGAACGGGCCATAAACCAGGCCCACTTTAATAATATCAAATATTAACAAAATGAATAAAAAACAGTAAAATATCCTAACATACACCTAACACATTGGTCAAGGCTCTTGATCATCCTTCATGCATTTAATATCAAATATTAAAATCAATTTAATTAAACAAATTTAATTAATTGATAAATCATATATCTAATAATTTTACCACTAACCACCACAATTATCAAATAATTTAATAAATTAAATAAACTCCTTTATTTAATTTCCAATTAAATCAATAATAATTGATTTCTTGTAAAACTCATTTTACCATAAATAATTAAAATCACATTCTAATTATTTATTTTACAAGAAAATTATTAATTTTCTAAAAATCAATTTTCCAAAATAAAAATTGAACCAATTTTCAAAAATATCAATTTTACCCAAAAATTTGAAAAATCAGAAAATCGCCCCTAGGCCCAAACAATTCAAGCCCATTATCCAGAACAGAGCCCGAGACGTTCCCGGGCAGCTGCCCGCACTTCCCGCGCACTGCTCGAACGTTTCGGGCATTCGCAGGCACGCTGTGCGCGTTTGTGAGCACAGCCATGTGCGCTGGCCGCGAGCGTAGCGTGCGGACATTCCGCATGCCGCGCGTCGGCCGCGCGCACTCTGCGCGGGCCGCGCACGGGCTGCCCGGAATAGTTCCGGGCAGAAACGAAATATTTTTTTTTTGTTTTCTGGAAAAATAAAATTTTTATGGTGCATCAATTTTCTGAAAAATTTTCTTGTGTGGTTCGAAATAAATTATTCAATATGATTTAAAACCATACGATATAGAGAACCTGGCTCTGATACCACTGTTAGATCTCGGTTTTCTCGTGCCCCAAACGCAGCGAAAGTTTAAAAATTTTTATTTTATTTTGACAATCAAAATATGTTTTGCTTTGGGCACTCGTATGATTTTATCATAAACATACATAGGGCGTTAAAACTTTTACCTTTTGGTGAAAAATTTTCACTTGGCTCCAACTACTCTGGTATTAGCGGACGTAACTCTTGTTGTAAATCCATACGAACATTTTTCGATCTCCTAATCCGGTCCACGACTGAAATATTTGTTCCTCTTCTAAATTGCACTAGAAATTTAGAAGAACTTTGGCGTAGAGATTGAACACGAAGAAGAAATCGGCTCAACACAATAAACCGAATTTTTCTTGTTTTTTGAGAGGAGATTTTCGAGAGCAGCACTTGGAAGAAGTTGGGAATAGCTGAAAGACCCTTTTTATTGTTGATTAGAAAACCAAAAACCCACGATTGCATGCCATATCTTAAGGATAAGAAAATCCTTATTTTAATACTAATAATTCATTTACTTAATTAATTGAATTAAGTAAGTCAATGAAATATTCTTATTGCATAACCAAATCTTTTTCTTTTCCAAATAACCGAAAATGTTTCGAAAACTTGTGGTCTCATGGAGGCTAGGGTTTAGCTCATCTACTATATATTTTTAATCAAGTGATGACCTAATACACATAATTAACATTAATGAGCTTGATTAAGTAATTGGGTTAGTCCAACTAGTTTAATTAATTAATCAAAGTCCATTAAAAACTTTAATCATTTAGTATGTTGGACTTGTACTCCTACAAGCCCATTAAACATAATTCCCACTATATTTAATTTAATATTTAATAAAATCAACGTTTGAGCTTAATAAATTAAATTAATTATAAATTCAACATTTGAATTTATTATTTAAATTAAAAATTCAACTCTTTGAATTTATCACCTCCAAAATTTAATATTTAATAAACCCAACTTTTGAGTTTAATAAATTAAATTATCAAATTTTATAAATTTAACTCCTTGAATTTATTCTCTCCAAATTTCATAAATTCCACTTCTTGAATTTAGTATCTCATAAATTCAACTCCTTGAATTTATTTTCTCAAAATTTTATTATCATAAATTCAACTCTTTGAATTTACTATATCATAATATAAATTCAACTTCTTGAATTTATTATCTCAACGGGAACAAACGATCCAGTGCTTGTGTGACTCTCAATGGTTCAGGGATACAGCTAGCCGTGGGTTCACAACTCTTTGTGATTCAGAATAACATTTATTCTTATTCGGGCTTACCCTAGTTAGCCTCATTCTTTTCATCAACACCTTGATCAAGAATGTCAGAACTCATTTCTGATTGCACCCATTAGATCATGGTAAGAGCGTCTAGCAGCATCGACCCATGATCCCCTAGGTATCACTGATAGTGCCTGCAAGAACTAGTCGATTATGATTAACGTACAGTACGGTCCCTTCATCTCATATATCCCGATCGAATCTGCAACCATTGGTTCATCGAGGGTTGCATAATAATTCGATAACTATGTGATAACTATAAATAGTGGCACCGCATGTACGGTTGGAGAACTCCTTCTCTAACGTACATCTCATACTCTGGCCAGAGATTCCATGCACTATTATTTCATCAGATCACATAGGATATCAACACCCGTAGGTGAGCGGTGAATCCCCGACTACAATGCACTGGCTCCTATATGTGTCGCAACTGTACCCAATCTCGCCGCCTGATGACTTTCCTAGAGCCGGTAAACGAGTCAAAGCACAGCCCTAGCATATAGAGCTTCAGTGTTGTCCTGGGTCGTAAGGACTAATGTTGTACAATCATAACCACGGACTTATCCTCTTGATGAATGATAACCACTTGGAAAGTCCGAGGGAGGGTTGTTCGGTATAATCATCATATGACTACCCATCTGCATGTTTGGACATCTCTATGCCCTTACCAAGAAACGCAGTACACAACATCACAGATGCTAGTCTCGAGCTCAAGCGACCTTTATCCATATTTTAGGCGGCTGAATCGACTAGGAACGAATTTAGATCATACAGTGTTTACAAACGAGTTTCAACATCGAATTACGATTCATTTGTATTAAAGTATAATCAAAGTCTTTATCTATGTTGTTCACATGGGTATATAGATAAAATATAACAAACCATGAAATAATGAATTATATTAAAATAAAGATTGTTAATTACAACTGAGTCAATAAAATCCCTAGCCAACAGTTGGTTTGCAGGGCATCTACTCTAACACAGATGTCTCGATATGGTGTTTATTGGAGGCAGAGTGCTTATAAAATAGAACTATTAATGTCATTAAATTAACTTAAATAGTTTGAACTAGCAAAAAGAATTGTGAACTCCGAAGAAATATGAATTTCGATATTCGATATATTGCTATTAGTTTCATTTATTTCTGTCCATTGTGATTGTTCTGAGCAAGCTGTGAGGAGTTATTTTTGTAGCTAGAGTCCTCTTGAGTCTACAGCATTGTAATGGATTCAATAGCAGACTTTTAAGCTGGTTAAAGGGCAAACACCATAACTGAAATTGGGTGTATAGAAGTCGTTTACTCTTGAAATGCAAACTAATGAGCATTCTATACTCAATGTTGTAATTGGCGGGAGGCGGTGGCAGGACGGTCAATGACCGTCTACCGCCTAGGAAGTGACTAAGCTGTTGAATTTTTTTAACAATTTTTTATAGGTAATAAATAAGAATATATAATCATGCAATGTGGTTACAAGTAATGATCACTTTTGATGTAATATATGTAATTAAATAATGTTTATGTATAAGAAAACTTCATGAAATATAATACAATTTAGACAAAGTGCAGATAAATATATAAATGCAAACTAACAAGATGATTAAGGCGGTGGCTGGAGGCGGTTTGACAAAGGAGGATAGCCTCGGACCACTTATAGAGACCGCCTTAGACAAAGGCAGACAAAGGCGGGGCGGTCGAGGGCCGCCTACGTCTAGGCAACCACCATTTAAAACACTATCTTTACTGTAGAAGTATGAAGTATTCAGCTTCCAGATTGGCCCACATGACTGCACTCTCCACTTTGTTCTGCAATTTAATTTTACATCATCTTGGTTTTACTGAAGCAAGTGCGGATTTTATAACCAAGATTATTTAGAAGGTTTTGTATTGGATTTGCTTTTAGGGAATTGTTCAGATAAACAAGACGTCTTTGCATATGGGGTTATACTGCTAGGTTAAATAACCAAGAAAGTTTACACGCAAGAAGATCGGCAAGCCCGATTACCTTTTGATCATGAATGGGCACAGAGAGAATATAAGACTAGTGAATCAGATATTGACAAGAAAACCGTCCAACGTTCACTTGTCCATGAAAGTTTTACAAGCGATCCTGATTTTAATTCAGCGGATGGGGCCGAGATCACTGCCATTGCAATGGAATGTATAAATACATGTGACTGTGAACGCCCCACCATGAAGCAAGTGTTGAGGTCTCTGCTCACACTTCCAGTTGTTAAGCAGCATGCTCCTTTTCTAGGAGTGAACAAACTGCTCCAGCCCCATAAAATTGGTCACTGACAGTTTGTTATATATCTTTTACATACAAGGTTCTGCTTTTGGAAGCCGATTTATTATGACTTTAGGATGCTGTTGATGTAGTTCGAACTCTCTTCAGTCTCATTGTTCGTTTTCAGGGTTATGTTTGCATTTCCTTTTATCATTTTATTGAGCTATGATTTTCTTCTATAGAAAAAACTCATTTCCTCTGCATCTATTCAATGACCGTCTTTGACTAAAAACACCTGAGACAATGTTAATTTGTTGCATAATGAAAAAAGAAAATTCCATTCGTTAAATATGATGGACCCATTCTTCGGAGCCAATGTTATAAATTTAAATGCCCTAGTTTTATTAAACATCCATTCTAGTTTATATAGCATATCTTATTAGTACGTAGCCACGTTGATGAAAACATTGGGACAATACATACAGAAATCGAAACATTGCAAAAGTAAATAATTGAACAAAAGCAACAAAACATAGTTTGATATACTTAATTTGAAGCAATTTTCCATGCAATATTAACCGTGCAGACAATAGCCCCACAAAATACCCATTTTCACTCATTCAAATTCATATTGAAGGCTACAAAAAACTTCGAAGATAATAAACAAAACTAATCAAGTTCTACATAAAATCCTCGAAGATTGCATCTTCGTGGTGGTACTGCTTATCCCAATGCATATCGCGAGGGGAATTCGTTAATTTAAACAAAAATCTAGCAATAATAATAACATTGCTTTTACAGCCAAAATCCAAAGATAATGAAGAGCGAAGGCTATGGGTTTAAGATTTTACCTGCTTCAATTTAAGAATTTCCCTCGGAAACTGCTCACCTCCCTTCGCGTTCAAACCAGGGTTCCCGCTATAAGAACCATGCGTCTCCTATTTATAAGGCACAATGATATATATTATATGGGTCCACCCAAAAAATCCAATATTCCAATTTTCATATTAAAATTTTAAGATTTTATTTAAAAAAATTCATTACATAACAATTTTATGCTAAAAAAATTAGGGGTGTCGAAAATTAATGTCGTCAGCCTAACACAAAAGATATTGTTTTTGGGTTGAGAATTTAAGAGTTTGGATCAGATCGAATTGGACTCGAAATATGAAGCGAAAATATGGGTTCATAATACCTAAATTAAGAATCAAGTTGTCCATCAACTCGAACCCGCCCGACCAATTTATATATTATTATTATTTTAAGTTAGGTTCAATCCTATTTTTAAACTGAGTATTTGCTTTTAATTTATCTGTTTCACCTTCATTTCTCTAAGGCCTTCGATCTCTTCGAACATTTGTCTCGTACAAAAAGGCGTAAACGATGAAAAAATTGGATCTTTAAAGTTTAAAGTTATTTTTTGATGTTGAAGACTTTTTTTTTATAGACGATTTTTTGTTATTATGTGTTTAAATTAAAATATTATCATGTATAATAAAATAATAATTATCGGATTGTTAAAATATTATCATGTATAATAAAATAATAATGTTGCATAGTAAAAAATTAAATCGGATTGGTTAAGATTCGGGTTTGGATTTAAAGTTTTAGGGCTCGAATTCGAGCTGAGAAATATTTTTTAGTGTCCTTGTTTCAACCCGACCCAAACTCACTCGTATTGACACCTCTAAAAAACGATCTCATATTATTTTTGGATTTTTCTTTCAGTGAAAAATTAACAACAAGATTTTTCAGTAATAATAAATATAAAACATACTCATTATTTATTAGTTTTATGGAATCACATTTATTATTTTCATCTCGGAGTTAGAGCGAGAGGCCGATATATTTGTAGACCAATAATATTAAAGTTTATGGGATATAACTTATGACCAAATTTCCATTACCTCAGTAGTCGTTAAATAAGACTCAAAGTTTTTAAAAGTTTATTTTTTGATTACAAAAATTATTTTAAAAAACCATTTAAACAAGTTTAAAAATCGGGCTTTTATTTCTATTTAAAAAGAAAAACAAAAGAATTTTCTAACATTCATTAAAATGTAAAAACCGTTTCTATTTTTTTATATATATAATAAAGACACTTTTAAAAACTGGACTTGTTTAAGTGTTTTGTTTTAGTTCACAACTTCTGTATCCGAAGTTACACTCAATCTTTAATCAATTACTTATTGGGATATTTATTAAGACTCGTAAATTTCACTCATGTTTTCTTAAAACTAGTAAAAAATGCACACGTGTTACATGTGTTATTATTATTTTTAATTTGATCAAATAATACTAAACAATTAATACGAAATTATTTTCAATTTAGAAGAATTGTTCGATTTTAAAAGAAAATTTTGTTTAGATTTTTTTAATGTAAAATATTGAGTAACTTGATGAAAATTTTATTAGGGTAAGATGAGTAATTATGAAATTAAATATTTTGATGTCCTCTAAGTTAGTTACTATAATGGTCTCACACTTAATAATATAACTACTTACTTTGCACACGCGATGCGTGTGTGTACAGTCTTTTTTATCATTATCGATGGACTAAAGTGAAATTTGACAAATTATGGAGGGACTAAATTGATATTTTAATTGTTGAGATAAAAAAATAAAAATAAAAGTGTGTTGAAATTTTTTTTAAAAAAAACAAAAAACAAAAGTGTAATATTAGTATCATATAAAGATAAAGTTAGAAGAAAAAGTTGGTGTCCTTGCTATGTGAATGTCCTCGACTTTAATAAAATAAAAATATAAAATAAAAATTGCCTAATAAATGGATCCGCTCGTCAAGCAGACATATGACAACTTGAGTCGATATACTAATTCCTTTAGTGAGAGCAAATGCATCAGTCATTTCCAGTTCGGCAAACTTTACCGCACGAAATTTAGGCATCCTGACCGGGAACGGCATTTTGTGGTGAAAATATGGGAAACTGGATATAATGTGTTAAGATTAGTGGTATGTGTTTCGTGCAAAGAATGGATGTGAGATATTTATGTTGTGATGACATTTGTAGTTGTACTTTTGTAGGACGAAATAATTTTATTGCGCCATGAACTGATTCTTGGTCATCCAAGCATGGTGCCAATGTATGGGTTCTGTGCCGATGGTGAACATCTTTGTGCAATGTATGCGTTCCAGGCTTCTGACTCCGTATATAACCTCATTCCAAAAGGTATAAAACTTTTTGTTCCATTTTTATGAACAATTGGCTATCGACCATCTAAAGCTCCTTGTCGTGCTATCTTTTAGTTTTAACTGAACGAAATATCAACAAACTTGTTCTTCAAGTACATTCCCATATTTGTTGTTCTGTTATTATTTAGGTTATCAAATCCTGTCTCTTGCATGAGCTGTGGTTATTGTTCAGTTTGCTGACATTATACTAGTCAAGCTCTGCATGTTGTAAACTCGAATATATCATCTCCATAGTTAACCTTATCCTTTTTAATCTATAGATTCTTTTACGTGGCTGCAAAGAATCAAGGTTGCCCTTGGGATTGCTAGCCTCCTCAAATTTTTGCATACCGGATATCCACAGTACCCACCTTTCGTAGTTCGCAATCTTGATGCTGCTCATATATTGCTTGATGAGGTGCATTTTGGATGCCCTACACTCATCAAAATATTTATGCTAGTACGAAATATACAAGCAATAATTATTTCACTTGTCATGCAGAACGGTTATCCGAGGTTATGTGATTTTAGCATGATAACTGGTGGAATTCTTCCTGATAGAACACTTGATAAAAACGATAATGTCCATGGATGTTATGGTCACATGGACCCTTACGCTGGGAAGAAAGGTATTTCATTTTCATATAGTATCCTCATGAATAAGCCTTAAGAATTTATTCTAGTTGCAGCTCTGCCCCTCACATTTTACTCATTACCTCTGAACAGAATTGAGTTTGAAATTGTTGATTGATTTATGGTTTTGTTTAAATGTTTTTTTGCTTGAAATGTCTCGATATTTTTTCTTTGAGGAACAAAACAGAACGGAACATATAGTTTGGCTTGTTTAGATTATTATATTGCTACAATGATTTGTTTTGAATCTATTTTAGCTAATTTTCTACATGTAATAATATATTTCCTAGCTAATGGAAGTCGTGGTGGCCTGGAGGGATAACAGTAATCTGTTTACATTGCTGATACATAGAGATTGGTGGACTTGGAATTGGGAGAATGATGTATTTGTGCCGTAAAGAATAATGGAAAAGCTGTAACTGATTGTTACAGCTTTTTGGTACGATGATTTATGTATAACAATGAACAGATGTCTCGATATGGTGTTTATCGGAGGCAGAGTGCTTATAAAATATAACTATTAATGTCATTAAATTAACTTAAATAGTTTGAACTAGCAAAAAGAATTGTGAACTCCGAAGAAATATGAATTTCGATATTCGATATATTGCTATTGGTCTCATTTATTTCTGTCCATTGTGATTGTTCTGAGCAAGCTGTGAGGAGTTATTTTTGTAGCTAGAGTCCTCTTGAGTCTACAGCATTGTAATGGATTCAATAGCAGACTTTTAAGCTGGTTAAAGGGCAAACACCATAACTGAAATTGGGTGTATAGAAGTCGTTTACTCTTGAAATGCAAACTAATGAGCATTCTATACTCAATGTTGTAATTGGCGGGAGGCGGTGGCAGGACGGTCAATGACCGTCTACCGCCTAGGAAGTGACTAAGCTGTTGAATTTTTTTAGCAATTTTTTATTGGTAATAAATAAGAATATATAATCATGCAACGTGATTACAAGTAATCATCAGTTTTTATGTAATATATGTAATTAAATAATGTTTATGCATAAAAAAACTTCATAAAATATAATACAATTTAGACAAAGTGCAGATAAATATATAAATGCAAACTAACAAGATGATTAAGGCGGTGACTATAGGCGGTTTGACAAAGGCGGATAGCCTCGGACCACCTATAGAGACCGCCTTAGACAAAGGCGAGGCGGTCGATGGCCGCCTACGCCTAGGCGACCGCCATTTAGAACATTATCTTTACTGTAGAAGTATGAAATATTCAGCTTCCAGATTGGCCCACATGGCTGTACTCTCCACTTTGTTCTGCAATTTAATTTTACATCATCTTGGTTTTACTGAAGCAAGTGCGGATTTTATAACCAAGATTATTTAGAAGGTTTTGTATTGGATTTGCTTTTAGGGAATTGTTCAGATAAACAAGACGTCTTTGCATATGGGGTTATATTGCGAGGTTTGATAACCAAGAAAGTTTACACGCAAGAAGATCGGCAAGCCCGATTACCTTTTGATCTTGAATGGACACAGAGAGTGTTAGAGTAGGTGTCCGGCAAGCCAACTTGTGGCTAGGGCTTTTATTGACTCTAATGCAAAACAATCTTTATTTTAATAATATTTTACGATTTTATTCGATTATGGTATTATACTTTATCTGTATACCCATGCAAGCTGCATAGATAAAGTCCTTGAATATACAATAGGTACCATGAGGTCTGCGTCTCAACGTAAGATCATGAAACTCATTAGGAAGCGTACCGTATATTCTAAACATGTTCTTAGTCGATTCAGCCGCCTAAAACAAGGATAAAGGTCGCTCGAGCTCGAGACTAGCATCTGTGGTGTAAACGCCATGTTTCATTGGCAAGGGCATGGAGATGTCCATTCACACAGATGGGTGATCATATGATGATGCACTGAACAACCCTCCCTCGGACTGTCCAAGTAGTTCTCACTTATTGAGTGGAATAGTCCGCAGTTATGGTTGTACACCATTAGTCATTTGACCCGGGACAATGTAGGGGCTATACGTACTAGTATGCACTTTGATCCGTTTACCGACTCCATCGAGGGTCATCAGGTGGCGAGGTTGGGTGTAGTTTCGAAATACGTAGGAGCAAATGCATTGTAGTCGGGGATTCATCGTTCGCCTACGGATGTAGATATCCTATGTGATCTGATGAGTTAATAGTGCAAGGAGTCTCTTGCCAGAGCAAGAAATGTGCTTTAGGAAAAGGTGTTTTCCTAGTTGCACATACCATGCAAATATTAGTACTCAAAGATAAATCGCATCGTTATCGAATTCATATGCAACTCTCGATATACCAATGGTTGCAGATTCGATCGGGATATATGTGTTGAAGGGACCGTACTGTACGCTAACCATGACTAAATGTTCTTGCAGGCACTATCAATGATACACAGGGGATCATGGAGCGATGCTACTAGACGCTCTTACCATGATCCGATGGGTGCAATCAGAAATGAGTTCTGACATTCTTGATCAAGGAGTTGATGAAAAGAATGGGGTTAACTAGGGTAAACCCGAATAAGAATAAATGTTATTCTGAATCACATGGAGATGTGAACCCACGGCTAGCTGTATCCCTGAACCATTGAAGGTCACACAAGTATCGGATTCCGTGTTCCCGTTGAGATAGTCAAATTTCAAGGAGTTGGAATTTGGCGACTATAATTTGATGGAGATCAAACAAGAAGCTTATAAAGGAGTTTATGAGCTGATTCCATAGGATGGAAGAAGTGAAAGTTAGCAT
Source organism: Primulina tabacum (assembly GCF_025594145.1). Classification (NCBI taxonomy): domain Eukaryota; kingdom Viridiplantae; phylum Streptophyta; class Magnoliopsida; order Lamiales; family Gesneriaceae; genus Primulina; species Primulina tabacum. The sequence continues at coordinate 5,700,125 of NC_134564.1, forward strand.
GATTGCTAAATAAGGAAGGAGAGTGGAACTGCCTGTTTTGTGAAGGAGTTCACTAAAACTGGTAGCTGCCAAATATTGTAACTGCCATATATGGTAAGTTCTAAACTTGGCAAATGAAAATTTTGATCTTCGAAATTTTCGATTTTCATTATATGAACAAGATTTGTATCCTTGACACATCGGCGCTCTCGGATCGTCGATCGGAGTTATAATGAGTTCGAAATCATTTATTTAGTGAATTGAGAATTTACTAATTAAATGATTGTGCTAGTAGTGATGACTACTAACATGCACAAATTCTCATATATGTTCTAGAGGAGTCTAGAATTAAATTAACCAAGGAGTTAATTTATTAATTAAATAATGGTTATTTAATTTAATTAATATACATGTATAAATTTTATATGATGATATAAAATATGTGTATATAATATTATTATATCATGTATTATTCAAGGTTAATAACTACATTATATATTAATTATATGAGAGTTTAAATATAATGAAATTATTAGAGTACTTGTGGGAGATAGACTCCTAATTAGATTAGGAGTCTTACTCTATAAATAAACCATTAGGGCTCATTGTTGGAGGATGAATTATTCTTCACACAAAACACAAGAAAATTCTTTCCTTTTCTCCCTTGGAAGTCACGGCCAACACATAGAATTGTGGGAAGGAATTTTGGCAAATTGATTTGTTTAATTGTTGATTAAAATCAATAATTAATTGTTAATTATTGGTTAACAATCAATTAGCCAAAATCCATGTTTATGAACAATGATCTCTCAACCATACTTTCAAAAGATTGGGAAAATTTTGGCCAAGTGATTTTTCCTTCCACCACCGCGCCGACGATGCTACACCGTCTCCAAATTTTGGAAATTTGGAGGCTACAGTCTCAACGCACAAATCGTTTGTGATTTCTAGTGCAATCCAAGCGAGGAACAGAGTTTCTGATCGTGAGCTTAATTAGACGATCTAATTTGAAGAGCCGTTCGCAGGGATTTACAAGAAGGACTATCTCCGCGTAAAAATCGAAATAGTTTGGAGTTTAAGCGTTAAGAACGCAAAGGTTATAAATTCTAAACACCCTATGAATGATTTGAACAGACGACACCCAAGGATAAATTTTTTAACTTCCGCTGCGTCTTGGGTGCGAGAATACGATGTCCCAACAGAGAGAATATAAGGCTAGTGAATCAGATATTGACAAGAAAACCGTCCAACGTTCACTTGTCCTTGAAAGTTTTACAAGCGATCCTGATTTTAATTCAGCGGATGGGGCCGAGATCACTGCAATGGCAATGGAATGTATAAATATATGTGACTGTGAACGCCCCACCATGAAGCTGTTGGGAATTAAACTATCAAAGATCAAACTAATTTGAGAGAAAAATCAATCTATTCAATTCATAGATTTAATTTACAGAAAGAAATAAAAACTCTCAGATCTCACAGCACTCTCAAGGCTCTCCTCTACTTGGGATTAGGATTCCTCAACTGGGAATGGGATAATTTAAACAACGAGCTGAAGCCTCTATTTATAGAGGATATTCTGCACATGTTAATTGGTGTGAATGGACGATGACAGCCATTGGAGAATCAACAATAGCTGCACCTACCGTGGACCTTCTAGATGGTGTCTGGAGATTTCCAATTTGAGTTCTTCAATTCTCCCCCTCCAGCCATATCCAAAACAAGCATTCTATCTATGTCTCTGCATAGCTCTAACTTTTCTCGCGTTACCACTTTTGTCAACATATCTGCTGGATTCTCCTTCGTATGAATCTTAACTAGTTTCAACAGTTGTCGATCCATAACTTCACGTATCTAATGATATCGAATATCAATATGCTTTGTACGGGAATGGTACATGGAGTTCTTGCTTAAGTCGAGAGCACTTTGACTGTCACAATGTACCTTGTACTCTTTCTGCTTGATTCAAAGTTCTTGAAGATATCGCTTTAGCCACAACATTTCTTTCCCAGCTTCAGCGACAACAATATACTCTGCTTCTGTTGTGGATAAAGCAACACACTTCTGCAGCCGTGACTGCCATGAGACAGCTCCCCCCGTGAAAGTGTAGATATATCCTGAAGTAGATTTGCTACTATCAATATCTCCGGCCATATCTGCATCCGTATAGCCCTCCAATATTGGATCAGCTCCCCCGTAACAAAGACATAATTTAGTAGTACCCTTTAGATACCTGAGAATCCACTTTACTGCCTCCCAATGCTGCTTCCCAGGGTTGGAGAGAAAACGACTCAACTTTCCCACTGCATGAGCAATATCTGGCCTTGTGCATACCATTGCATACATCAAACTTCCAACAGCTGAAGAATATGGTATTGATGACATTTTCCCGATCTCTTTCTTGGATAAAGGACATGCACTCTTGCTCATCTTGAAATGATTGGCAAGTGGAATGCTGACTGGTTTGGCGTTGTTCATAACCTCTCGAGCACACGTTCAATGTACTTCTCTTGAGATAACCATAACCGTTGGTTGTTTCTGTCTCGAACAATCTGCATTCCCAAAATCTGTTGAGCTGGTCCTAAGTCCTTCATTTCAAAAAACTTAGAGAGTTCATTCTTCAACTGACTAATCTTCGTTGCATCCTTTCCCACGATCATAATATCGTCTACATAAAGTAGAAGAGCAACGAAACTCCCGTCTGAAAATTTCTGAATGTAAACGCACTCATCTGCAGCAGTTTTCTTATAGCCTTGACTTGCCATGCATGAGTCAAACTTCTTGTACCACTGCCTTGGTGCCTGCTTTAGACCGTACAAGCTTTTCTTAAGCTCGCAAACGAGGTTATCACCTGAAACCTCAAAACCTTCTAGCTGCTCCATATAGATTTCTTCTTTTAAATCTCCGTGAGGAAAAGCTGTCTTCACGTCCATCTGTTCAAGCTCCAAGTTCATACTTGCTACCAAGCCAAGTATAACTCGGATTGACGTCATCTTGACTACTGGTGAAAATATCTCATCAAAGTCAATTCCTTTCTTCTGTTGGAATCCTTTGACTACTAATCGTGCTTTGTATTTCACCACTTGTCCGCTGCCATCTTTCTTCATCTTGAACACCCATTTGTTTCTTAGTGCCTTCTTCCCTTTTGGAAGTTCTACGATCTCATAAGTGTGATTCTTCTGCAGAGATTTCATCTCATCTTGCATTGCTGACAACCATGTTTCTTTGTCCTTATGAGATAGTGCTTCTTGGAAACTCTCTGGTTCTCCATCTTCAGTAAGCAGAAGGTACTCGGATTCTGTATATCTTCTAGATGGAATCCGTCCTCGTTCAGACCTACGAACTTCTGGAATAATCTGAGAAGATTCACCATCATCTGGGCCTTGTGATGATCCTGGAACATCTGGTGGAGTGGGTTGTGGCTCCCCCTGCTCAACACCCCTTTCTTCCTCAGCTTCTACTTCTGGCATGTATTCTGTCACTATATCGAACGGGTTTAGTGCTGCATCTGAATTTAGAGCACCAACATTTGACTTCTGAGACATTGTAGGTTTTTCAATGTCTTCTATTGTCTGGCTTTCATGGAACACAATGTCCCTGCTTCTGATCACCTTTTTCTCCTTTGGATCCCATAGTCTGTATCCAAGTTCTTCATCTCCATAGCCAATGAAAATGCATGGAGTGGTCCTTGCATCAAGCTTTTGTCTGAGCTCCTTGGATACATGTGCGTACGCCAAACATCCAAATACTCTTAAATGTGAGTATGATGGATCCTTTCCAGACTACAGTTTCTCCGGATGGTGATCTGTTGATCAGGTAACAGGCGGTTCTGACTGCTTCTCCCCAGAATGACTTTGGCAGTTTAGCCATACTGAGCATACTCCGAACACGTTCCATGATTGTCCGGTTCATTCTTTCGGTTACACCGTTGTGTTGAGGGGTGCGAGGGACCGTCTTCTCATGTCGAATGCCGTATGTTTTGCAATACGCATCGAACACCTTGGAAGTGTATTCACCTCCATTATCTGACCGGAGACACTTCAATTTCTTCCCAGTCTCACGTTCTACCATGACATGAAACATTTTGAAGTATTCGAATACGTGGTCCTTCGTTTTCAGGAAATAGACCCACACTTTTCGAGAAGCATCATCAATGAAAGTCAGAAAATATTTATTTCCACCTAGTGATTCATCCTCCAGGGGACCGCAAACGTCAGAGTGTACCAGACTGAGCAACTATGATCTTCTCGTTGAATAGGAACTGAATGAGACTCTGTGCTGCTTACCAAATAGACAATGAATGCAAGGATCTGGCGCAGCATCTTTGTCAACGATGATAAGCTCTTTCTTTATTAGGGTAGACAACCCTTTCTCACTCATATGGCCGAGTCTCTGGTGCCACAAATTTTGAGAACCCTCCTTCTCAGCTACGTTGAGGGTGTCTGTACATATCTTCATGTGAGTCTTGTACAGTGTGCCACAAATGTGTCCACAAGCGACTATCAAAGCACCCTTTGCCATCTTCCATGTGCCATTGCTGAAATGATTATCATAGCCCTGGTTGTCTAGGGCTATTCCAGAAAGAAGATTGAGCCGAAGATCTGGCACATGTCTGACATCCTTCAAAGTGATTGTACTTCCAACACTTGTCTTTATTTGGCTATCTCCAATTCCTACAATCCAGAGGAACTGGAATTTCCCATCTTCACTGCTCCAAAGTCACCAGCTTTGTATGTCATGAAGTATTCCTTGTGCGAAGTCACGTGGTAGGAAGCTGCAGTATCTACCACCCATTCTGTGTCTTCTTTTGAAACATGAAGGCATGTCTCATTATGGGTCGAACAGAACGCTACATCTCCAGGAATGATGACTAGCGTTTCTCCACCCTTGTTCTTCGACTGGGAACTGCTCTGGCCTTGCTCCTCTAGCCATTTGTAGCAATTCTTCTTCATATGACCCTCTATTCCACAGTGATGACATTTATACGAAGGTTTTCTGCCATCGGTGGATCTGCCTCTGCTTTTGCTTCTACCTCTCCATTTGCCTTTACCCCTTTGTTGTCTTCCTCAGGGCTCTGTGACAAGGGCATGAGTCTGGTCTGTGCTCATATCCTTTCTCCTGGCCTCCTCGTTGAACAGGGCATCCTTAACCATGGACATGGTAAGTTTGCCATTTGGAGCCGAGTTGCTGAGAGAAACTACAAGTGTTTCCCAGCTATCAGGAAGCGAACTGAGAAGTAGGAGTGCCTGCATCTCATCTCCAAGCGGCATCTCTACAGACGATAATTGATTTACTAGACTCTGGTACTCACTGGTATGCTCGGCAACAGAAGTTCCACTTTTGAACTTCATATTGACTAGCCGCCTCATCAACAGGGCTTTATTCCGAGCAGTCTTGGCCTGGTACATGTCCTCCAGCTTCTTCCAGAGAGCATATGCGTCTGTCTCCTGTGCAACATGGTGGAAGACACTATGATCAATCCATTGTCGGATTTGACCAATAGATTTCCGGTTTAATTTCCTCCACTCTGACCCTTTGGTTGGATCAGGATTTTCACCTTTCAATTCTACGGGATCGAACAAATCTTTACAGCTGAGGAGATCTTCCATCCGAGGTTTCCACAGCGTGTAGTTTGTTGCCGTGAGCATAATCATAGCTCCAGAATATGATGTTGACTCTTCTGTAGTCATCTTCAATATTTATTTATCAAAATAGGAGCTGAATCTCGTAAAACAGAGTACACCGTTGTGTCCGGAACGGCCGAAAATGGTGGATTAGGTAGGGGTGGGTACGGTACGGTATACCGTACCGAACTACGGTACCGTATACCGTACCGAAAATATCGGTATGGAATTTTTCCATACCGATATCGATACCGAAAATAGGAATAGGCACTTCGGGGTCAGAAATTCTATTGCTAAAAATTTTGGAATCACTATATAACTTTCTGATAGTTCAGGGGTCTCTAGGCCATTACCAAAAGTTCAGGGGTCATTCTGTACTTTAGGAAAGATAAAGGACCATTTTGAAACGAGCAGAAAATATAAGGACCAAAATGAAATTTTCAGAAAATTGAATAGTGCTGATGACGTGGCACTGACTGGACGCTTACGTGGCAATGACGTGGCGCTGACTGGACGCTTACGTGGCAATGACGTGGTGGGCACTGTTCATCATCTTCTTCGTAAAGAACTTTTGAAAAATCACAGAAAATTCGTTTGATGTCCGATTTTCGATCTGAAAATACCGGTCGACTCGTGGGAACGAGAGCTACGTCGTGGTATAATCAAAACAAGATTTCAGACACTTTCACGAAATCGAATTTTTCACAGAGAGCTCTCCTTTGATGGCTAATACCTCTAACCAGGCTCTGATACCACTTGTTGGGAATTAAACTATCAAAGATCAAACTAATTTGAGAGAAAAATCAATCTATTCAATTCATAGATTTAATTTACAGAAAGAAATAAAAACTCTCAGATCTCACAGCACTCTCAAGGCTCTCCTCTACTTGGGATTAGGATTCCTCAACTGGGAATGAGATAATTTAAACAACGAGCTGAAGCCTCTATTTATAGAGGATATTCTGCACATGTTAATTGGTGTGAATGAACGATGGCAGCCATTGGAGAATCAACAATAGCTGCACCTACCGTGGACCTTCTAGATGGTGGCCGGAGATTTCCAATTTGAATTCTTCAGAAGCAAGTGTTGAGGTCTCTGCTCACACTTCCAGTTGTTAAGCAGCATGCTCCTTTTCTAGGAGTGAACAAACTGCTCCAGCCCCATAAAATTGGTCACTGAAAGTTTGTTATATATCTTTTACATACAAGGTTCTGCTTTTGGAAGCCGATTTATTATGACTTTAGGATGCTGTTGATGTAGTTCGAACTCTCTTCAGTCTCATTGTTCGTTTTCAGGGTTACGTTTGCATTTCCTTTTATCATTTTATTGAGCTATGATTTTCTTCTATAGAAGATATAGAAAAAATTCATTTCCTCTGCATCTATTTAATAAAATGACCGTCTTTGACTAAAAACACCTGATATAATGTTATTTTTTGCATAATGCTGTTCTAACGAATGGAATTTGTATAAGACGATGGACCCATTCTTCGGAGCCATTGTTATAAATTTAAATGCCCTTGTTTTATTAAACATACATTCTAGTTTATATAGCATATCTTATTAGGGCAAAAAGTTATGTGAGACGGTCTCACGGGTCGTATTTTGTGAGACTGATCACTTATTTGGGTCATCCATTAAAAAGTATTACTTTTTATGTTAAGAATATTACTTTTATTGTAAATATCGGTAGGGTTGAACCGTCTCACAGATAAAGATTCGTGAGATCGTCTCATAAAGAATATACTCTCTTATTAGTACGAAACCACGTTGATGAAAATATATTTCTTTAATTAGTTGCACACGGAATTTTCAACCCTTGAAAGTTTTATTTTGTTGGAAGTTCAAAAAAATAAGAAAGGAAAATGATTAATAAATTATAAATTGACGAGCAAAACTAGAGCATTGGATGAGATTTTATTTTTGCTTTTAAAAAAACAGAAAATAATATATATATACTCTTTATCTGGAATATTTAAGAAGAAATCTCAAATGCATTTTTGTCAATTTATAAGATAAAAAAAAACACAACGAAATTTTTTATAGAGCAAGTAACAAAGCTATTATGTAATCTATTTTTTCTAAATTAATCCGATAAAGTATTCTTTATTGGAGATGCTGTTGTTCTCCCGACTAAATAAGTGGGCTTTTAAAAAAGGATTTCATATGTTTTAAATCGATCGATTATTATATGTTTTTGTTCTATTAAATTTTTGTTCGTTCTATTATAATTTTGTTACGCTCTGATTCATTGTTTCATGTTCAAATGCAATGTTATGATTTAAATTTTATATGATATCAGGATTCTAAAATATTAAAAGATGTAGCCTTTACGCGATGGGTTATAGTAACTGTGATATGCCTTGATTTGATAGGTTATTGACGGGACCGATGCTTGATCAATCATACACTAACTTTCGCACTTCGTGGAGTTTTTTAGAGAAAAATATTATCAACATTGTTGCTGCTGTGAAGCGTGCTGCTGTGATTGCTGAGGACACTTCAGACAACACGCGTGCAAGTGTTGGATGAAGATCGTGTTTCGTTGCCTCACACTTTTGTATCGATTCTCCACTTTCTTGAATAATTTTTTATTCTGGTTGTTTGACTTTTAGAAAGCATTTGTTTTCTCAAAGTGTTGAGAAAATTGATTTTTGTGAAGATCACTAGTGATAGGTTTTTGTAAACGTTTTGATTTTCTAGTGATTAATTTTTGCCATGAGGCACCACACAAGTATTTATATTTGTCCATATTTAATCTTGTTCATCTATTTACTTAAAGTTAATATGTGTTATAAATTTTAATATTCCGCTGCATGTTGTTTTAAATGTTGTAACATTTGACACAACACTTAATTCTGATATAACACAAATTCATAACATTACATCTGTCAAGAAATATTCCTTACAAGTGGTATCAGAGCCTACCCTTGATATACTAAGTGCTGATTCTGGTTTTTGTTTTGTTTTGACAATTAATATTTAATGGACACATCACTTGCAAACGCAACACTTCGACCACCAATCCTCGACGAAACCAACTACAACCTATGGAAGGTCAAAATCATATATTAGATAAAATCCATAGATGAAAGGACATGACAGCGTGTCATCAACGGGTGGACTTCACCGATGATGATGGATCAAGATGGTGACAGCATGCCAAAACCGGAAACTGACTGGACTGCCGATGAAGTGAAGAATTCAAATTACAATTCAAAGGCTTCGAATGAAATATTCACCTCAGTCGATATGAATATGTTCAGTTTGATCACAAAATGTACTTCTGCTAAGAATGCATCAGATACTCTCCAACGACACTGTGAAGGTTCTGAGAGTGTGAGACAAACAAGACTGAGGATGCTTACTTCCAAGTTCGAGATGATGAGGATGGAAGAATCTGAGAACATACTGGATTATGATCGTCGCCTACGCGAAATTGCTAATGAGGCGTTCAGCCTTGGAGACCCCATCTCCAATTAACGATTAGTTAGCAAAGTTCTCCGTTCCTTGCCTGAAAGATTCAACGTGAAAATTTGTGCAATCGATGAGGCTAAGGAATTATCTCAGATGGCTCTAGAAGATCTTATCAGTTCACTCCGCACCTTCGAAATGAACTTGGACATGCAGAAGAAGGATATGGGGAAGACGATTGCATTCAAAGTCTCAAATGACTCTTATAATGATCTACTTCAAATATCCCAGGAGGTTAATGAATCAGATCTTTGTGAGGATTTCATCGCCTATATCACAAAAAAACTTGGGGATTATTTGAAAAGAATCAGAGACAAAAAGAAGTCTGAACAACCATCAAGGTTTCCGAGTCTTCCAGCACCTGAAAGGCCACAAAAGTTTCCTGCTCAACAACAATTTCGACCAAGGAATGAATGCAAGGGTCAATTTAATTCGAAAAGGTAGAAAATGCAATGGATTTGGTCATTATGCCAACAAATGTGCTAACAGATTAGGAAAAAACAAATGTTATAATATTTCTCTAAGCGATAAAGAATCTGATGAGGAGGAGAAATCATGTAACGGCTCGTTTTTGTATTTGAAAATTTGCGAAATTATTTAAAATTTTTCTCTTTAAATAAATAACATGCCTCATTCATAAAGTAAACTGATAAAAAGATTTAATGTTAAAGTAACAGCGGAAGAAATTATTGTTTTCAAAACAACGACTTAAAATAATTCAACATGATGAAAATGAGTTTTGTGCATAAAAAGATAAATAAACTGAAGCATGAGGTCCTCGGGTTCCTACTACTACTGACCCAAGCTAGCTCACTGGTCCCCGCCCTCGGTCCCGACCTCATCAGTACCTACAACAATCAAGTCTAGTGAGTCTAAAGACTCAGCATGCATATATAGTGAATAACAAGTAAATATATCATAAAATTTCATGTAACGTAAAAATATCGTATCGTAAAGCGTAATGTGAAAATCATGTCATGAGTAATTATAAATACGTGCATATCTGAAAATCATACGTAAAATGTTTGCTCGATAGAGCTCTGTCATAACATATCATATCGTAATTTTTGGTAGAGATAATGTTTCTGCGCAAGTGGCACATAACATAACATAATATGCACGTCTGATCAGACTAAACCACAGTATACTGGGCGGTAGAGATCACCACAGCCCTTGGACTGGATATCCATACCCATACATAATCGTAAACCGGTCGTAAGTCACCGGGTGAAGCAATCCCATAAGCGTAAGGTGGCCACAAGACATATCGCATATATCTCAAAAATAACATTTTTATATTATGCACGTAATATAATTATAACCCTGTTTTACCGAATGAGTTGGATCGTTCCCACGCTCGCTGCGACCTAATTCTAGCATGAGAACATGCAAATAAACTTAACTTGACCAACACTTCATAATCGAACTAAAAACGAGACAATTACGCCCAACAAACTTAGTATTCAACCATGGCTTCGTACCAACCCGAACCAACATTGAACCATCGTTTAGCCATGATTAAAATATTCCTAAAATACTGGAAAACATAACCATAGGGCTGTAATACACGAAAATAGTGAATGGAGGCCAAAATCGTGAAACGCTTTTTCGAGAGTCACTTTGGCACATTGCACCGTAAATTCTCGTACGACATCTAAATTTAACCAAATCACAAACGGCCAAAAACATGACCTTCCTAACTAATTTAGGTACTGTCCAATCCAAGGCCATAGGCTAAAAGCCAAGCAAGAACTCAAACGAGCCTCCTGAACCGTAACCATGCTGCTGTCAAATTTCAGTTGCAGCAGCTGTGCTTGTGTTGCTTCGTTTACAAGGCTAATGGCCATTGGGGCTTAAACCACCGATCAGAGCCTCTTCCCAACATCCTAAGGTATGGCTTGAACCATGGCTAAGGGCCCTAGGCCAATTACAATCCAAGCAAACACCCAAGACAACCCAACATTCCCACCCGAGAACCATGCTACTGCACGTAGGGTATATTGCTTTATATTGCTGTCATTTTCATTCCAGTGGCCATTTGATCCACCATGGCATGATCTAGACATCCTGAGGTATTGTGTGAACCATGGATAAGGGCTAGAAGCCAACCAAGATCCACCTAAACACCACAAAGCCGAACCAACTCACACACACGAAAAATCAGAAAAACGAAACCGTGGAACACTTGTCTTGTTTTGTTTTAAAATCGATGGGACCATGAACCAAGCCTTGAAAGGCCATCTTGGTCACGTCCTAAACATGCTAAGGAAGGGTTCCAACCATGGTTACCAGCCTTGGACCAACCATGATTCGAACACTTGCCTTAGACAACTAAGAATCCGAAAATCAAGACAACTCGCAACGATTGAAGATGTTGCTGTCAAGTCTTTTCGTCCAGTATGCATGGGGCTTGAACTAATGGACCAACATGACTCCAACACATCCTATTACATGCCTAGATGCAGCCTTGAGCGCCTGGAACCGAGCCAATCCCTGAAATCACAAACACAACACAACCCGTGAAGCATGAAGGAAGCCGAAAAATCTGTGCAGAATTTTTTGTGTAGTTGCTGTCAACATTTCGGTTTTTGCCCAAAAATCATGCTCATGTAATGATTTAAAATATTTAAATTACTTGATTGAAGAGCAAAGAACTATATAAACATGCCTGGAAATCTGTTTTCGAAAGAAACAAATCAATATGACGAACACGGCGCGGCGGAGACGGAGTTTCTTTTCTTTTCTTATTTTCTCTCTTGTTTCTTTTTGTTGCTTCTCACGATTTTTGCTGAGGTTTTTCTCTGATATTTTCGAATGGATGGTGGGGGAGAGTGTTAAGGAATGAAGGGGGAAGGTTACTAATTAAATGAGGAGGTAGAATGGAAATTCAATTCATTCCATCCTAGTTGCTAGTGAGATATGGAATGAAGTGTGCTATAATGAGATTGATGGAGATTTGAGGGAGGTGATGGCCAAGATTTGATGATCAAAAGTAAGGGAGAATATTGCTTAAATCATTAATTATTGGTGATTAAAAATTGAGGGAATTATTCTACCATGAAGGGTTAAGGAAAAGAATAAAAAATGGAGAGTTGCCAAGCATGTGAGGATTTGATTGAACGGGCCGAAAATTGCTATTAAAATAGGGAGAAATATTGCTTAATTATTGAATTGTTAATTCCTTAAAGTTTTAAACACTTATTATGTATTTTAGTGAAATAATAAATTAATTAAGGATAGTAATTTTCATGCATGCATGGCTAAGGCTTAAAATAAATTACTAACATGTTAAGTTATAATTTCTTAAATAAAATAGGTCTAGATTAATTTATCCCAATTGGTTACACAATTTAATTTAGGCTTTTAATTAATTATTGTACATAAAAGAACTTATTTACTACTTACTCCAATTAGTTAAATAAATCTCTAAACGTTCTTTTACCTTAAAATAAATTACTCCTCAGCTTAAATTAAATTTATGAGTATTTTCTTATTATTAAATTTTATCTCAGTACTCCAACTTCAGTCCGGCCTTGCTTATTTAACTGAAAAGATAAAACTAAACCTCTGCGATTTAAAATAAATAATTATAACTTAACGACTTTAAAATGAATTAAACACTCATGCATTTATGAAAATCATTTTAATTTAAATAATATTAATTATGCATGGATTATACGTAGTCTGTTTTATCGGGTTCTACAAATCAAATGATGAATATAACCACACCTCTTTGACTGCACTGTTGATCGAAAAACGTTGGCTGCAAGTGAACCCTTTAGGTGTTGCCCTAGGTGTTGCCACTCCTGGACGCAACACGTGTGTAAAATCAGTCTGTTTGAAATCTACATATTCTGGAAACTTGAGTGTAGATGATGATTTGGAAGTTTATGAAGAAAAAATCATTATTGAGAGTGTACAAAAGCTTTATGAAGAGTTATATGCTGATTGGACCAAAAGAAACAAGCTTAACTCAACTCTCATGAAGGAGAACACCGAACTAAAAGCTGTGGTTACCAAACTTGAAGTAATCCTAAGCAAAAAGGACTTGGAACTAGGCAAGACCAAGGATGAGCTTCAAAAGGCAACTGAGACTTTATCCAAGTTTAATTCGAGCACATCCAAGCTTGAATCCATACTTTTGATGGGAAGAGATGACAAGAAAGGCTTAGGTTTCAAAGACAATGTGTACTAAATAGGTGAATCTTCAAAATCAACGGTCTTTGTGAAAGGAAAAGCTGATACATCCTCACAGTCACAATCCACGTCGATGAAAAGCACGCCTCCAAAAAGACAACCTGTGTTGGAACTTTTCAAGTTTGCAATCTTGATTTTGATGATAACAAAACTTGTTAATTTGTTTTACTAATAATCTACCTTAGTGTGCAGAAGCTAGGATCATTCACGAGTTGTTAACATCGCAAGCTGAAGACCTAACTGATAGCACAAACTGAATCAGTCTAACTGATTACGTCAATTGAGCATTTCAGCTGATTGTCCAGTTGACAGGTGGTTCAGCAGGAGAACCTCAGAAGTCTGGCCAGCCAAAGGAGTGTTCAACTGATGAAGAAACTCAGCTGATCAGTTCAACTGAACGAGAGTGGAATCAGTTCAACTGATGAGCCAACTGATTTCACCAGCCCAACTGAAGATCAGTTCAGCTGACCAGTTCGGAGCATCAGTCAGAATCTTTCAGTTGTAGATGAAGACAAACTTTTTCAGTGGATTCCAGCTGTGCGTGAAGGTACAAAGCCATTGTCCAGTCAAAGGACAATAATGAATGTTGCATCAAAGCATTAAAGAAAAAACGTTTCAGAAGGGCAGTCAGAAAGTCGAGACACAAAGTCCAAGAAACGAATTCAAGATGCAACGGATACAATAATTGATTCTCACTGTACGTTCAGTTTTTCCGCCTATATAAAGAGAAGATCAGTGAAGACTCAACAAGTTGAAGCAAGAAGAAAAAGAACGATATACAGAAACAAAAGCTTCAACGCAAACAAGAGAGAAAAGAAAGGGCACACACATTGCACATCATCTTTCAGAAGCAATCAGCCCAGAGGGACACTTTAACATGTTATCTGCTTAGTTTAGAAGCTTATTTCCCTCAGTGTGTGAGAACATCCTTGTTTAGTTCTCACACACAAACACTCTCAACCACTCGAATACAGTCTTGCACAAAGACGTTAAACTTGTGTATGTAGTCTTGGACACATAGACGTTAAAGAAGTGTTGGCTGGAAGGTACTGCCTTCAGTCGTAGCTAGGAGTTCAGTTTAGGCAGTAGTGTAAGTCCTAGCTGAGTGGGTTTGTACAAAGTGTGTATAAATCAAAGTCGTCTAGTAGATACTACCCGAGGCGGTAGAAGGGGTGACATAGGATCAGTTGAAGTCTCCGAACATCCATAAACATGTCTTGTGTATTTAACTGATTAACTAATATTTTCAAATTGTTTGGATCAGTTAGAGTATTCGTCAATTCAGTTGTCACCATAACTGAACTGATGAATGCAAAAACTAATCTACCTTTTTTCGGTTATTCAGTTTACATGAGATAAAATGTTTTCTAATATAACATTCTTCTTCACGAAGAATTACTTCGAGTTTCTTCCGCTTGGTTTTAAACCAAACACAATTTAATTCATCGGTGTTAACATTCTTAGAACACGAGCTATTGCAGCTCATTGGAGAATATAGTATTCAAAATGACCTCCAAGGCACTAGCACACTCGATCCTTCAACCTGCCGCACCTGTTCCTGAGAAAAGAAAACACAGGTATGTATGTCATTATTTTTCTAAGCATGGACACATCAGGCCCTACTGATTTAAACTCAGGAATGACCGCATGAACCAAAAGTCGACCCAGATATTGCCCGAATGTTGTCTAACACTTTCCGCAACACCTTCAACCATCGACCTACAGTAAGACAAATTTGGGTACCAAAGATAAAAACTCATTGTAATGTTGTCTATACTTCCTTATAAACTGACACTGCAGGTTATTGGTACTTTGATAGTGGAAGCTCGCGTCATATGACAGGATCACGAGAATATCTCACTGATTATGTTGATAAAAAAGGTGGTAGGGTAACCTATGGAGGGGGAGCTAAAGGAAGGATTGTTGGAAAAGGTACATTGAATGTCGAAGAACTACCAAAGCTTCACAATATGCTTCATGTTGAAGGATTAAATTCAAATTTGATAAGCATAAGCTAATTATGCGATGATAATTTACATGTCAAATTTGATAAACATACTTGTGAGGTTTTTGATGAAGCTAACATGTGCATTATGACATGAACAAAGTCTTCGGATAACTGCTATCAAATAGGTAAGGAACACACATGCAAACACGCACAACTCATTGAGCTAGACCTTTGGCATCAAAAACTCGGTCATGTGAACTTCAAAACTATGAAAAAATTGTGTAAGTATGATGTTGTTAGAGGCATGACTCATCTATCATCGAGTACACCGTATATTTGTGGAGACTGTCAAAAAGGTAAACAAACTCGTGTGTCACACCCTGTGTTGCCATCATCTGGGACAACACGTTGTCTCGAGTTACTCCGCATGGATCTTATGGGTCCTATGGAAGTTGAAAGTTTCGGAGGTAAGAAATATTCCTTTGTGTGTGTAGATGACTTTTCACGATTTTCTTGGATAAGTTTTATTAAGGAAAAGTCAGACACTTTCGATGTCTTTAAACAATTGATCACAAGGATTACAAACTTTCATAATTTGAAGGCGAGAAGGATAAGGACTGACAATGGTAAGGAATTTGAAAACTCTTCATTTTCATCTTTTTGTGACAAGAAAGGTATTTCACATGAATTTTTTGCTCCAAAGACACCACAAAAAAATGAGATAGCCGAACGTAAGAATAGAACACTTCAAGAAATTGCAAGGGTGATGTTGACTTCAAAGTGCATTTCAAAGCGTTTTTGGGCAGAAGTCCTTAACACCGCATGTCATATTTCAAATAGGGTGTATTTGAGAAGCGGTTCGACTATTACATCGTATGAGATAATTATGGAAAAGAAGCCTAACCTTAAATATTTTCATGTTTTTGGTTGTGTGTGCTATGTTTTGAATGACATGGATCAACTTGCAAAATTTGATTCAAAGAGTGACAAGTGTTTATTCCTCATATATGCCACTAATAGTCGTGTTTACCGGATGTTTAATCTTAGAAATAGGAATATTATGGAATCTATTAATGTTGTTTTTTATGATCATGCAGATCTTAAAAAGAAAACTGTCGAGGATGATGTAGATGACTTGCTGAAAATTTCTACTTCACTGGAAAATATAGATGTTGCTCCAGATGTTGCAACACTTAACACAACATGTGACACTGAAGTCACTGAACCTTCCATGGAGAAGTCCAAACCCGAAAGAAAGAAAAATGATGATGCAGATGATGGATAGAACATTCCAACTAAAATCCAGAAAAATCATGCATCATCTCAAATAATTGGAAGTGTTCATGGAGAAGTCCAAACCCGAAAGAAAGAGAAATTCGATTACCGGAAGATGGTTGGACTAGTGTGCATGAGCACCATGTACTGACATGTAAGATTTTCATGTTTTGTATCTCAATTTGAACCCAAAAATGTTTATGAAGCTTTGAAAGATGAATTTTGGATTAATGCAATGCATGATGAACTTAAAAAATTTATTCGAAATGATGTTTGTAATCTGGTTCCATCTCCTGACCATGGTAATATAATTGGTACAAAGTGGACTTTTAAAAATAACAATGATGAGTCGGAAACATTATTCGAAACAAAGCAAGATTGGTTGCTCAAGGGTATACACAGGTTGAGGGGGTTGATTTTGATGAGACCTTTGCTCCTGTTGTCTGCATTGAGTCAGTTCGACTATTGCTAGCCATTGCATGCTATAAGAAAATCAAACCTTTTAAAATGGATGTTAAAAGTGCATTTTTGAATGGTATCTTGTGTGAGTAAGTATATGTTAGACAACCTAAATGATTTGAAGATCCATATCATTTGGATCATGTGTACAAGTTGAAAAAGGCTCTCTATGGTTTGAAGCAAGCACCACGTGCTTGATATGGCCGATTGACTGAATATCTACTTGAAATTGGCTTCAAACGATGTGAGATAGACAAAACTCTTTTTATTCAAAAGTCAAAAGGTGAAATTCTTATCTGCCAAGTCTATGTTGATGATATAATCTTTGGTGCATCCTCTAAACAACATGCTAATGATTTTGTTGAGTGTATGTCTTATACTTTTGAAATGAGCATGGTTGGTGAGTTGAGTTTTTTTCTTGGCTTACAAATCAAACAAACGCATGATGGTATTTTTCTATGTCAAAGTAAGTATGCCAAGAATCTAGTCAAACACAAAACATATGAAAACTCCTATAGGCTCGAGTGAAAACTATGCAAAGATGATGTTGCCGAAAATGTTGGCAACACCTTATACCGCAGCATCATAGGAAGCCTCCTGTATTTGACAGCCAGTCGACCTGACATCATTCTTGTGTACTAGATACCAAGCCAATCCTAAAATCTCCCATTTAAAAGCTGTTAAGCGTATTCTATGTTACATAGCTGGAACAAATGATCTATGATTATGGTACACTCAAGAAACTAACTGCAATTTGGTAGATTTTTCTGATTCTGACTGGGCTGGTAACTTAGATGATAGAAAGAGTACATCTGGATGTTGTTTTTATCTTGGCAATAATTTGATCTTGTGGCATAGTAGGAAACAAAATTGTGTTTCAATTTCAACTGCTGAATCGAAATATGTGGCAGCTAGAAGTTGTTGTGCTCAACTTTTGTGGATGAATCAAATGATAGAAGATTATGAACTTAAGAGTGAAACCTTAGTTGTGTCCTGTGATAATTCTAGTGCAATTGACATTTCAAAAAATCCCGTACAACACTCTCGAACAAAACACATTGACATTAGACATCACTTTATTCGAGATCTAGTAAAAAAGGGTTGATTTGGATGGAATTTGTTGGTACAAATAACCAACTGGCCGACATATTCACAAAAAAGATTAGATTTTGAGAGATTTTCCAACCTCAGAAGTCTCTCAGCAAGTGTTCTTTCTAAACCATCATAGATGTTGTCTTAGATGTTACAACATCTCGGAAAACACCTGACGTGCATGTGCATTTTTAGGCATTAGACATTCTGCATTTTCATGCATACTGTGATATGATGTGTTGGAATGATGTTGCTTAATCTTCTGTTACACTTACAATTCCTTATTCTATCTTGTTTAACACACTTGGACATGAAAAATACTCTAATTGAGTCACTAAGTAGTGAAGGATAATCATGTACATCATGAGTCTGTCCCATGTGAAAAGTGATTTGAGTAGGTTGAAAATATCTATAAACATGCTTCGTATCAGAAGAAAATATTGGAAAAAACTACCTAAAAGAGTCCAATGAAGACTGTACTTTTAGTGTGAGAGCTACCTCTTCTGAATTTAATACAGAAATCAAAATAGAAGAACTTTGAAAAAGGTGCCTAGAGAAGTCCAAAAGAAGACCGTTCTTCTAGTGTAGGAGCTACCACTTCTATTATCAGAAAGTTGTTAAGTCCCTAAGTGTGCAGAAAAATCAAAATATTTGTAGGAATTGGACGTGTTGTCAGAAGATGTTGCCAATATTCGTGAAAAAATTTCATCTGTAATCATATCTCAAACTTGGCTTCATGTTTCTATTTCTGTTACATTCTGTTTTTAGGCATAAATAACTCATGCATAAACATAACATTGTGAATATTGTTGCATTATGAGGGGTTAAGTACTTCAACAAAGAAAAATCTCAAAAATCCAGAATTTACTAGAAATTTGATATTTGTGATCCTTGATGAATTAGTAGTGTTAATTCGATGTGGATGTTAGTTCTGGAAATTATTTTCAAAAGATATTGTACGTAATTATCTCGATACTCTTCTAAGGAAATGACGGTTAAATCTTCTGCCCGTTATTTTTTTACCGTTAGATTAGCTCGGTTACTGAATTTTTGTTACCCTTGCACTGTGCTTTCATGTTTATCTCCTTGATTCACAACACCTCACTCATCATTAACTGCATAATAGTCCTTCAAGATTTTGTGTCTTCATCACACAATTTCTCTATGTTTTCTGCATTTTTCATTTTCTCACGCACAATTTATACTCTATCAATGGCAGGAAAGGGCTACGATCCACATGACATTCGAAGTGAGATGGGTCATGCGGAGGATGTTGCCCCAACTCCCGCAACATCTGATGAAACACCCACTGCTCCAAATCTACAGATTATCCCTGCTGTTGAAACGCCAGAACCGTTGGAGATCATTGCCCCAGGAGAGCCAGGGAATCCAGTAAACCTCGAAAATCCTCCTATTTTTAGGTTTCCCATCCACAATGACCACCGGTAAGACGATCAAAAATACAGGCTGGGTATAACCCAGATCTCACACCAGGCAAGAGATTTCGCTACAAGGGCCAGCTCTCCACTCGCCCGTCCCTCATTGATCCAGCAGAAACCTCGGGAGATGATTCAGATGACGGGGACTACGAGTTAGTCGCCCGCAAAAAGCCCGCACCACGGGTTGCTACTAGGTCTTCCTCCTCGTACTCTGGTAAGGAAGACTCACACCCCTCTGATGAAGCCCCACAAGCTGTACAGCAGGAGACAACTTCGTCTGATGAAGTTGAAATGTCCTTGGCCCAAGTGTTAGCGAGTATGAAGAAAGCCAAGCAATCTGCTCCTGCCTTTACAGCTGAAATGTCTGAGGACAAACACACTCCTGAGGAAGTGCAAGAATCTGATGAGAATAACCTCACTGGTTCCTCTTCAAAGTCCACAGATGACGTATTGAACGACGGCGTTGAAACATCCTCTGGGAATGACAATGTTGTGTCAGATGATGACAACATTTCAGCAAGCACTGATTTCAGTGATTATGATCTTGACAGCGCATTCACCACAAATTTCTACTCCGAGCAGGCTGTCTTGCAGTGGTACTTATATTCGAATCGAGGTTTCCTCGAGGAAAAGAATATTGATTTTGATGTCTTCGCACGACACAACTTGGTGTCTTTCCTCAAATACTTCCATCTGCTTTCCAGGGTGTCAGCAGTCACACCATTTTGCCGTAGACCTGTATTGGAATTCTATGCCAACTTATCACCAGGAGTGGGTGATGAACGATCGAACAAGTATGGGAAAGTTTTTGTTAGACACAGGGTCTACGAATTCTATCCTACTACCATACATGTGCACTACCAGACTCCAACCAAAAATGAAGATGGCCTTCTCCCAGATATTCATGAAGTTACTTCCATACTCGCTGGGGGGGCTCATTACTGTTTTCCCAGCTTACCCTCAGCGGCTGTCCGCAGCAAATCTGACAACATTTTACTCAGTGCTACAGAAATTGACAATTCGTAATTGGAATCCCTCCACAAATTCCATGATTGTGACCAGACACAAGGTGATGGTTCTTCACGCCATAGGGACATGTGGAATTTTCAACTTTGGGAAGTTAGTCTTTAAGATTGTCCTTCAATATGCTGCCGGAGGCCTCAAGGCATCGAAGCTCCCATATCCATCACTCATATATGGTATGCTAGTTTCTCAAGGATTTATCCGAGACGTTGATGAACAACTCTCGGATACCAGTGACATGTTTCGGATTGCTCCTGCATTCTTTAAGGGCAACAGAAAACTCGACCTCCCCTGGTCTGAGTCCAGTACCGCGCCAACTGCTTCTGATGTTTCCCCATGCCTCTCTGCCACTCAAGATTTCCCTGGGTTTATACTACTCACCGTTCCGGAAGTTCACGCTCAAATTAATCATGCCCTGGATAAGATTACTAAAGCCAAGGCTGACATAGCCTACTATGAAAATCTGGTGGCAAACTACAGGCTGTTGTTAGAGGTAGGTGTCCATTCTGGACAAAAAGGGGGAGATCATGATCAAACCCCTGCTGGTACTGGTGGCGAGGCTAGTCCATCTGGGACGAAAGACACTGATGAGGAAGAGAACATTGATGAAGAGGATGGGAATTGAAAGTGTTGTGTTGAAAGTGTTTCGTCGGTTTTTCGATGGTTCTATTATATTTGTTGGTTAATTTTGTTAGGTCTTTGCTCTGTTTCTGTTTCTTATGTTTCCTTGAAATGTGGTTGTTGCGCTGATCTAATGAATTTTGTTTTATGCAAATGTTGTCTCAAGTGTTGCCAACAATTCTAACAACACTCGTGCTAACTTGATTTTATTCAGGAGGAGAAAAAATCTCGAATTCAGGGGGAGATGCAAGGATAAATGGGTTTGATCTCATTTTGTCCAGAAAGGCAAAAAGGGGGAGATTGAAGGGAAATATTATCTCTTAATTTAATTGATATAATTTCTTAACTTAAAAGATTTCCTTAATATTAACTTTTCATATTGATTTGATTGTGTATAATACTTAATGAGATTTTGTCTTTCTAGATGATGAGATAAATATGTAAATGTTATCTTGATAAGGTATCAATATTTAACTTTCTTTGTTTGATAGGTTATCTTGTGGAGATAAACTCAAGGTGAGATGATGTTTATAAATAAGAAAAAGGAGGACATTGACGGGACCGATGCTTGATCAATCATATACTCACTTTCGCACTTCGTGGAGTTTTTTAGAGAAAAATATTATCAACGTTGTTGCTGCTGTGAAGCGTGCTGCCGTGATTGCTGAGGACACTTCAGACAATACACGTGAAACTGTTGGCTGAAGATCGTGTTTCGTTACCTCACACTTTTGCATCGATTCTTCGCTTTCTTGAATAATTTTTTATTCTGGTTGTATGACTTTTAGAAAGCATTTGTTTTCTCAAAGTGTTGAGAAAATTGATTTTTGTGAGGATCACTAGTGATTGGTTTTTGTAAACGTTTTGATTTTCTAGTGAATAATTTTTGCACTGAGGCACCGCACAAGTATTTATATTTGTGCATATTTAATCTTGTCCATCTATTTATTTAAAGTTAATATGTGTTATAAATTTTAATATTCCGCTGCATGTTGTCTTAAATATTGTAACATTTGACACAACACTTAATTCTGATATAACACAAATTCATAACATTACATCTGTTAAGCAATATTCCTTACAGTTATGATAATTGTTATATAACATCACCCATCAACAAAGTAATATAGAGAGGATTGATCACTAAAACATAGATGATAAGATAAAATATTTATGCATTAAACTATGTTATGTTCATCATAAGTTCTGGTTTTTGCCATGCTATGTTCTTTTCAAATATTCATTAATTTTTTTAATTTTTTATTTGTTGTAGATCGATCTCCACTTCCTGAAATAGACTGATTCTGAAGACTTGTTACATTATGACGAGCAGAAGATGTTTGGGGCTGGTTATGAAGACTTTACGTTATTTCGTGCACTTGAGATTTTGTTGAAGTTAGATCATATCAAAGTTGCATGCTTCCGAGTTCCGCATTTGAATTCCTTTATTATTGTAAAGATAGTTATTGTCCATGAAATAGGTTGGTTATGAATATTTGATGTATTACAGGACTAATTGTTTTCAATGTTAAATTATTAAAAAATGTTGGTGTCGAACATTCCGGTCACGGGACATGACAATAATAATTTTTTCTCATCGTTTAGCTTACAAAAGAGTTTATATGCATATTTCATTTTTTAAAATTAGAGAGAGACTGCCAAAAACATTACAACCGCCAAATTTGTATGAAAGTATTCCGAAATTGAGAGTTGCTTTGAATGAGTTCAGTGGGTAAAAAAAACTACATATCATAATAATGAGTTATATATAATCATCACATCAGTGATATTGAATCTTCGATCAAGATTATGAAAAGAATAAAAAATTGTTTAAAAACATATAGAGACTTTTGATGGACTTGAAGTGTACAAGTCCTATTTCAACTTCATTAGTTGGAGACCAACATGAGATTGGTGACAAATTTATAAATAGGCTATGTGAGCCTATCATTGGACATAACATTCAACAAATGATTTTCGAAATCTT
This sequence comes from Primulina tabacum, assembly GCF_025594145.1. Lineage (NCBI taxonomy): Eukaryota > Viridiplantae > Streptophyta > Magnoliopsida > Lamiales > Gesneriaceae > Primulina > Primulina tabacum. The sequence continues at coordinate 5,723,243 of NC_134564.1, forward strand.
CCTCTCTCAAACCCTAGTGTTGGCTGAAATATTCCTTTAAAAGAAGAGTTATATTCGTTTAACATTCAGAATAGTTGGAACCAATTCCAAACATGTTTTGTATGGAGGTATTAATTTTTAAACATCATGTTGATGTTTATTTATCCATAGTGTGTTTGGGTTAGACATTTCCCTAGATTCCCCTGCTTGTTTTATTATGTATTTTTTGTGTTCTGAGTTATTTTGTGATTTTATTGTGTATTATAAATTATTGTTGGCTCTATGATATTTTTGGATAGTTTTTACTATTGTTGTGTCAGACTGACACGTTTTTATGATTTTGAGATGGTTGAGCATATATTTGAGTTATTTTAAGTATTTGATTTTCTAACATGTATTATTTACGAGGGACTATGAAAAAATTTTTGTAAGCTCAAAAGTAAATTTTTAACATGTTTCTGCTGTTTAATAATTAATCATGTTTTGCGTGTTAATAAAATATGATTAAATTAATGAGCCCTCACATTTAGCATCAAACTGAGATATGCTCAAACTAGAGTTATCACACTTGAGTCTACAAACATAAACTATGCGCTTGTGTTCTGTATTTGAAACTACTTGCGTGGTGTGATTTAATGTTAGTATCTTAGATATATGACATGAAATGAAGGAGTGATGAGAGCAAGACATGGGCGTCCTGCTGGAGGAGGTTCCCAAAATGTCAAAGTTGAGGTACAACAACTAACCCATTGAATTGATGAGACGGAGTTAGTAGTGGCTAGATTTCAAGATATGAATCAATCGAAACTTTTTGGTAATGAATAAAGTGAGCGATGATAGGGATGGTTGAGGCATATGGACTATCTCTTTAACATGGTAAATTATGAATCTGGTAGACAATTGAAGTGACAATTTTTTAGTTACATGATCATACGTAGCATTGGTGGGAGATTACTACCAAGGTGTTGCTGGAAGTGGGTAAGGAAATCACTTGGGAAGTTTTACGTGCCAAATTCGCCCATGAATACTTTCCATCATCCTATTAATCTAGAAATTCGTAATTTAATCGACTGGTTAAGTGAAACATGATTGTTGAAGAATATGTATCTCATGTGGCTGTTAGTAATAAGGGCAAGCTTTCAAAGTTTATGGAAGGATTATACAATAAGGTTTACCCTTTCCTTATGACTGGTTTGCCTGTGATTTATGCTGAGGCTTTGGATAAGGTGATAGGGATCGATTCAGGACAGCGATGAGGCAGACCACCTCATGCTCCTCAGATACCCAATGGTGGTGCATATGTTTCAATGAGTACATCTTATCCACCTCATCAATCATAACAACAGCAGAAGCCATAGAAATTCAAATCAAAGAGGAATCAATTTAAAAAGAAATACCAATCGAGTTCTTATAGTTCTTATGGTTATAGGAGTGGTTTGGGGATGCCATACTCTGGGATTCCTATTGCTTAGTGTGGAGGAGTACCTGATAATTACTTTTGCTTGTTCTTATTTACTCTCGCAATCTTTCCTTGCTCTCGTGATTTCTTTGTGCGTTTTTGTGCGTAATTCTTGTTTTCCTTCTTAATTCTCTCTCACATTTTACAGGTGACTGAAGATACTGCTGATGTTGAGCCCAATGTTGTCAACACCGCTGACAGCTTTGACTTCTGATTATGGTGTGAGTCATTCTTTCTCCACCAAGTTCTACACTGAAGCTGCATTAGTCCTATGGCCTCTCTATGTTAATAGAGAATTTATTGAAGAGAAGAACATTGACATGGAGGTGTATGGACGACAAAATTTGACGGCATTCTTCAAAGATCGAGGAATGCTTGCTACGATTTTCAAGTTCTCCCTGATTGTCATCAATGAATTCTACAATACCCACACAGATGAAGAAGATGAAATCACGCAGATTTCAATGCTATCTCTGACGTACTAACTGATGGATTAATAACTGAATTCTCCAGTCGCCCGATGCGTCTGTCTGCAGCAAGTCTAACTTCTTTCTATTCGGTCCTGCACAAGACAACAATTTGCAACTGGACTCCCTCCACCAACACGACTCTGATTACCATGCCACAAAAAATTGTGGTATTTGCTATTGGGACGGGAGGACCTTTCACTTTTGGCAACCTTGTGTTCAAAATAGTTCTTCAATTCGTCAAGGGTAGGTTGAAGTCAACAAAGCTCCCTTTTCCATCCCTAATCTTTGGGATACTGGAGTCACATGGGTTCCTAAAAGAAGACGATGAGACCCTATCTGATGTGAGCGAAACTCTAAAGATCGCTCCTACCTATTTCAAGAGTAACAAGAAACTGGACATACCTTGGTCAGCGACTGGTGTTGCCATTGGTGTTGGCAACACGACGTCAACATCCATTTCCACTCCTGAAGGTTACGTCATGCTCTTTGCCTCTCATCTACATGTATAAATTGACTTTGGTTTGCAAAAGATCCAAAAGGCCAAAAATCTCATTGCCTACTATGAAGAAAAAGTGGCTGACTATAGGCTAATGTTGGAAGTTAGCCTATATTTTGGCCAAAAAGAGGGAGCAGAAGAACCAAAAATGACAGAGAAATATGATGCTGGAAATGCAATGACATCTGCTGGAGGAGCTAAGACTGATGAACCTATTGAAGCATCTGGATGAGGAATAGATGATTTTCTGTAGTCTGTTATGCAGTGTTTTATTTTCTTTGTTGGTTCGCTCTTATATCTGTTTGTTGTTTAATAAATTCTGATTTATGACTTCTTATGTTTTCCAGTGTTCTAAGTTAGTGTCGACAACATTGTCAACAACACTAATGATCTAACATGTTTAATTCAGGGGGAGATACACTCTAACGCAGGGAAGAGCTCAACTTAATGCTAAAATGACCAAGATTAGCATTTTTGGATGTTTTGTCTAGAAAGACAAAATGTGGGGATCCGGACGCTAATTCGTTTCTTAATCATCTTTGGTAATAATTTAATCAATTATAATAAATAAGGTCTAAATTTTTTTTTTTAAATACAAACGCGGAAACGTAGTGTAAATCAATCTGATATACATATCAAACGTACCAGTCCTGTACTGGATACAATAAAATCAAACTAGGTTCAACTACATATATCAGTGCTGAACTCTAATCTACTCCTGGGCCCGGATCTCCACGCTAATCTGTAATCTCTCATCCTCTTCGTGACCCTGATCCTGTCTCACCTATTGTTATGCACACATACAAACACAACAACAGCCGGATAACTCCGGTGAGAATTATATTCCCAGTATAAACCATGTATACATGCATTTCATATAAACAGATATAAAAGCATAAAGCAGATATCCATAACATGTATCACAGTCAGAAACATGAATCGATATCAAACTATAAATCACACTCTGAACATGTATCATAATCAGAAAACAGGAATCGATATCAAACGGTAAATCATACTCTGTGACTCTGAGACTCTGACTCGACTCATTCCTAATCTAGGGATCCCGGTGTGAATAAGACGTAACAAATCTCCCACCTACTCTCCCAATCGGGGTGCCGGTACGTCTTATTCCTAGACTTCGGTCCTTTCTGTATCGAACATCTACAATAGGAATCGATCTTCTCCTATGCAATTCGATACCACCGAACATCTAGTAACTTGGCTGCTCTGCCAAGGACTCATCTATCTTAAGTGCATTTCTATAATTCAATAGACATAATATAAACATCTCAAAGCATAAACAATCTAGTATGTGGTTTAGGGAAACTCCAGTTCAATCTGACTCGATTCGTATCTCCCGGTTCAACATTGATTTATACATTTCTCTTCTCGGTCTGACGAAGTCGAAGTCTCGGACTCAAATCTGTCCATCTCAATCTGGTAATGACAAAGGTCGAGGAATATAATATCAATACCCCAATCAAATTAATATTGGATATAATCAGAACTTAATCAAATTCTGTTTCAACGGCATAACTGTACAATCTCGAAATACCGGCAATACAATATCAGTATATACAAATCAACAACTCACCTGATCAAAATCTGAATAATATCAATATACCCAGCAATACAGTATCAATCATATATCAATCTCAACATCTCATAATCGATAATAACACCATTCTTATATCAAATCGGTCTAATCACAATCCAATCAACTCTGAAAATTCATAACAATTACATACGGTATCTGTTCTTCGATCCGTTTTCAATTATACGATGTCTACTATGTCAAGAATAGCATAAATCAATCATATCTGATTCTGGACAGTATCATAATTTCAAATCATATCAAAACGTAATAAAACTTACGTCCAGTCGAAGCCTGTAACGAGAGGATCACTGTACTGAAGTCGGATTAAAATTCTGACGGACAGATTTTTAGTAACACTCAAAATTTCTATCGTGAAAGATGTGAACTTCCGAAGGTTCCTCCGTGCTTTCCTTTTGTTTCTCAGCTTAAGGAATGAAAGTGTATATATATATCAATGCATGCCTAAGAAACGTGGCTCACTCCTTGAAGCAACACGTCTCGCGCATATGCGCGACCTCAACTGGCGCATATGCGCGAGACCTACTGGTCTCGGCCGGCTTTTCTTCAGCATCTCGTGCATATGCGCGACGATATGCGCGCACCATCGTCGCGCATATGCGCGAGGTTCTCTGGACATAGCATTCGTCAATGCACCTCCTCGCGCATATGCGCACCCTGTCTCGCGCATATGCGCGAGGTCCTCTGCCGGCCTCGGGCATATGCGCGCATCAGTGCCGCGCATATGCGCGAGGGGTACTTTCCTCGCACATACATCATCACATGCAATCTCATTTCGTGTCTCGGTTGGCCCTTTCATAATCATATCAATCCATAAATCAATAATCGCAAATTAATATGAAATCCGGGTCTGATCCGTCCTGTCTATAATCACATCTCGATTATCCACAATTCATATTAGATTACAATAATCAACTTCTCGGGCCTTACACAAAAAGAGAGAGATTGAAAGTAATATTTTATTCTTTATTTTTTTTTTTGCTAAATGGATAATATCAATTTAAGATTTTGTCTTTTTAAATCATAAGGTCTTGCTTGATTTATTTCTAGATGATAAGATCTTACTTGATTTATCTCTAGATATTATAAGATATGTTTTTAATATGATTTTTATCCCTAAGATATTTTATCTTTATTTAAAAGAGTTTTATCCCTAATGAAAATCTTGTTTCCATATTTTATATAACTCTTTTATGGAATTGTTTTTAGGTCAAATATTGGATATAAATATGGAGTGCCTTATAGCCGTGGCAGAGGTTTTTAGAGTGGTCGGCAGAGGAGTTCTTGCATAGAAGAAAAATATGAGCCGAGCCTATTTTGATGAGAAGCTTTAGTGTGATCAGTTGATCATTTTGTGCAGCTGCTGAAGTTTTTCATGTGATCGGTTGATCATTTTGCGTAGCAACTGGAGTTTTTCTTAACGTACACAAGTTCAGTATTGAAGATTTTCGTGTGAAAAGTTTGTGCGATTAATTCACATAATTACTGTGTTGCTGATTGATGTTGAGACAATCAAGAACAACACTGCGTGAAGTGTTGAGTGAAGAGTGATTTCGTTTGGTTTAAGCAATACACTTCTTTTTGTTTCATGCATCTAATATTTATTTTGAGTTTTTGATGCAATTTAATTTCTTGGAGTGTCAACGATTTTGGTTTTGTTATTCTCACTAGTATTGTTTTGGTGTAAACGATTTATATATTTTTCTACTGAATTTTTTCCTTGAGGTGTACAAGTATTTATACTTGTATATAATTTAAACATGTCCTTTATTTATTAAAATTATATTTATGTGTTTCTAATTAACTTCCGCTGCATGTTGTGCGTCGTGTTGACAACACTAAAAATCCGATACACACAATATATTTATTTCTTGTACTTTTATGATCAACAACGACCTTTTACAAACCTTAAATGGTCCCCGCTTACGGGGATTCTTCCTAAACATAGCCCTCAATATCCCTTTTTGATTATGGATGGAATCACCTCATTCTTGGGTGCAATCTTATTTATATTTTCACTCATATATACAAAGAAATGCCAAAAAAATAATTGAAAAAAATAAAGGCTACTCTAAACTTGATGATCTACTCCATCTTTTCTTCAAATATTCACCAAGTGAATGAGGACTGCTTTGATCCAGACTACTGAATGAAGTTGAGTAATCATTCACATCAAGAAATGCAAGACTTAAATGTGATTCTGCACTTGAATCTGGATAAACTTCGTCATCATCGTGATTTTCTGAATCATCATGCGGTTTTCGCCCGTTCATACATTCTTCTTCTCCTTTGAGGATCTTTAGTATCTGAAATATTCAACTAAGGATAAGGGCAGTAATCTTAAGACCGAGATGACGAACAATATGTGGTAAACCAACAGCAGATCCAAAGTTTCTTGTGCTGGTACATTGAGACTCAAAATATATTTTAAGAATGAAGTTTGTAGTTTAAAAAATCTGCACTTTGAATTAAATATTTAGTCATTTAAGAACGACGGGTGCCCTCCAATGGATCTGCACCAGATGGTAGAGATGCCAAAGAGTACCATACCTGGCACATTTTGGGACGCAGGCGTGCTGCTTGAGTTAGGCATAAGGTAGCTGCTAGAGCCATTCTTTTCACTTGAATGTCATCGATATTGCTATCCAAATTTGGGTCCAATATGCTCGTCAAATCGCCATTTTCTAGTTTGGGTTTTGCCTACAAGCGAAAAACAATTTAGTATAATGCTCAGAAAAACGTAAAAGCAGAGCAAATTTCAGTAAGATGCTTATGCATGTTCTTGTTACTTACCCACATCACTAAGCTTTCTTGATCCTTTGTCATCTCAAGTCCAATAGGTTTCCTTCCCGATAACAATTCTAGTAGAACGACACCGAAAGCATATACATCAATCTTGTCACTTACTTTACCGTACATAAAATATTCAGGAGCAAGATAGCCAAATGTTCCAACTACATCACTATCTGTCAAGAAAGATGCCTTTGTAGGTCCCCAGATAGCCAATCCAAAGTCACTCAACTATTGGGAAAAAACAAAATATAGGCACTAATTTAACTTTTGAATTACTTGAAAAAATTTAAAGTTTTCTGCACTAAGTTATGATGGATTACCTGTGGTTCTAATTCGTCGGTGAGAAGAATATTTGATGATTTAACATCTCTGTGAATAACTGGCCTTTGACATTCGTTGTGCAAGTAATTTAGTGCTTCAGCTATCCCAAAAGCTATTTTAAATCTTACTGCCCATGAGAGTACTGAATCTTTCGTTCTATCACTACCTGATCAAATCTCAGAAATTAGTTGGAGTTCGCGTAGTTTTTTAAGAAAAAGTTCACTATTCACGTTTAACTTACCATGTAGATTATCTTCCAAATTCCCTTTGCACAAAAGATCATAAACAGATACGAGATTGCTACTGCTTTCTACGCATATACCAAGTAAAGGTGTTATTCTTTCGTGCTTCACTGTGGTCATTATGGCAAACTCTTGTATGAAATCCTTCCACGCCTCTTCTGAAGATTGCAATACCTTTATTGCAACAGGTTTCCCTTCAGGAAGAACCCCTTTATACACACGGTTACTTCCTCCTTTACCAATCAAATTTCCTGTATTTATCCATACAAACATAGAAAATGAGAGCCCAAAATGCAGAAGACATTAAATTAAATTTTTTTTTAAAAAAAAATTCTTATTTAAAGAAAAGCCACCTAGGGAGAATTCAGAAGTGGATTTCTTGATAAAGTCATGGCTGAAAACTTGGCAGCACGTTGAATTTTCGGTGAGTACAAGTTCAAGATCTTTCGGCAACTCCTGATGATGAGCTAGTCGGTCCAGATATCGGTGAGGTAAGTTCATTACCCACCTGCACTACTGACATTTCTCTTGCTTCAAGTGCTGGTTGAGTTACTGAACTAGCTGTTTGGAGTAGAGGCCAACCAGGCCTTTGTTTCGTAAAATCCTCCACTGGCAAAGAAATTAAACTCAAAGAGCTTCTCCTTAGTCTAGAAACAGAGTCAAGTACATCATCCTCTCTTCCATCACAACTAAGTCTACTCGTTTCCGATATCTCAGATTCTTCAAACTCAGACAGGTAATCTTTGAATTTATGGCAGCGTTTTTTAAAGTAAAAACTCGGTTTTGGGTCGTCATTAAGACCTGGAGAACCATCACAATATGTTCAGATTCCAGTTTAAATCCAAACTGAGTTCCATTCTATTTTGAAGAATTACAAACAGACCTTCAAGGTGACTCGTTGAACACCTGCTGAACACAATTTTACCATTGTGTATTGCCATAACTTCTGTGCTTTGAGGCAGACGTTTTGCACAATATTTAGCAATTGAATTCCATCCCCTCAAAAAGGGAAAAAAATAGATATACTTTTAACCCGGAATTCACATAGAATATACAAAAAAGAAAGAAAGAAACATAGCAAAAACCCAAAACTACTCACCCCAAAGCATTGTGATTAGTTATCCCCACTATAACAGCAGTCGCAGCATATTTATTTGCTTCTCTCACCAAAATTTTCCTGATTGAATTTCCTTTAACCACCTCAGAAGACAGAGAAACCTGATACAGTATCACCATACAATCTGAAGAATTAAAAAAAGGCGAAAAGAAACATCCAAACATCGAATCAAAGAAGTTATCAATATCTAACAAAATGAAGTAATGATTCAAAACAATGTGCTGCAAACATTACAAAACAGAAACTAACCTGCCTTCTATCGCACAGACCTCGATAGTCTTCCAAATAACCATCCAACACAGCTCTCTGTTTCAAAACGAAATCTGAAACCAAGAATTTGGTTTAGTTTTAACACAATCCTATACTGTACTGAAACACGAAAAGCTTCACAAAAAACATGCTATTAAGCTCCACTTTTGGTACCAGAATTTCTGCAAACATGGACAGCAACAACGTTATCTCCTGAATCAGCCACTTTCACAACTGCCCAATCCAACAATTCTTGAGTATGCTCGTCGAATCGAATTCCCACCACCACATTCTTCCTCCCCAAATTCAACCTCATTTCACCCTTAGCTTCTTGATCAAAGGGTACTAACAAAACATCCCCAAGCTCTTTCCCTCATTCAAACATGTGCTGTAATGTTGAATACTTTATTCCCTCTTTGAATGGCACACACTCCAGCCGACAAAGTATATATTCATGAATTGAAGCCTACCCATCATTTTAAACCACCTCCAGTACTATAAAAAAAAAGAAGAAGAAGAAGCAGATAACATAATCCAAAACTCCAGTTCTAAAGCCACCTCTTAAAAAAATAAAATAGTAAAATAAAAACCAGCAAGAAACCTACCCTCCTTTTAAAAATACAAGTTGAAATCTCGCAAAAACCAACCCGACAACAGAAGCCTACCTAAAAACTTGAAATATATCATTAATCATTCAAAGCCATCGTCAGTCACATTTATAATCAAGAAAATACCGCCAAGGATCAAAAGTAGACCTACTTTCAACTACCAAACAATTTACAATTCAAAGGTGGTCGATTAAGTTGTTACAAAATATTAAAAATTCTCCGTAAACACGTAAATTTTACGTACACTCGCGGGAAAGTATAGTGAAAAATGAACGTCATTGTATGAGATACAAAAGATCCTGAGGGGTTCAAGTCTGTATATTAAATTCGTTTCGATTTGCGGGAAACCCATGATATCCGGTCACTTGTCACCACCGACAACAGAGGCGGAGAACTCTGAACCGGCTATTGCGGGTCGACGGTTGCTTCCCATTAGCGACCTACGACTCCTTTCGAAAAAGTGTAAGAAGAGATTTTATGAAAAAACGGAATTGCCACTATGTATTTCCTGTATTGACATCACAGTCCTTGGAATCATTACTCCATAACGCAACGTTGTACCATATTGGGTAAAAATATATTGTCGACTTTTGGCAGTCAAAGTTAATTTCTCTTGTCCGAATAGTTTGTCAAAAAGTATTATACAATTTCAGGCCCTCCATAATTGTCACGAAATTTACGAAAAATATACAAATAAATAAATGTTTCACTAATTATTCTAATTCTGATATTTATTATTCGCAAACTATTATTGTCATACTAGTTATGATGGACCAAAATCCGTCGGTGAAGAGTCAGACGAATCTTCAATCCGACTCGACTCATGAAAAATATCATAAAAACATTACTATTTGTTCTAGAAATCAAAAATATAAATTCATGATATCGTCTCATAAAAAATATATTCTTAATTCAATTATATTTCGATTTTATAGATCAATTATTAATTGTTAGAGTAGGTCTCTTGTGAGACGGTATCACGAATCTTTATATGTGATACTGATCAACCCTACCGATATTCACAATAAAAATAATTCTTTAGCATTAAAAATAATAATTTTTCATTGATGAACCAAATAAGATATATGTCTAACAAAATGCGACCCGTAAGACCGTCTCAAACAAGTATTTGCCTGATTGTTATTATATTTTTAAAATGACATGGAATAAATAAATTTGGCGTGCGATTTTGTTAAATCTTATCTAGACGACTTTTGATGTCGTCGAATTAACGAAAATCACAATTGGATGGAACGAATAAATTCCATTTTCTTACTTAAAGCAATTTGAAGCCGCCTCGATTGGGGAAGTCTATATTGGATCCCTTCATTCATTAATATATAAAATATTTTTCCCTTTCGTTTCTGAAATACCACGAAAGATATTTAGAGGACTCCAAGTTGACAGAATAATTGACCAAATTTTAAACGAGACAATAATTTATTGCGTGCACGACAATTTGGTGCTGGGCTTTCTTTTCTTTGTTCTTTCTATTTTCACAAAAACACGAGTCAATCAAAAAAATTATTTTTTATATCATAAATATTATTTTTTATTATAAATATTAACAAAATTAATCTGTTTCACGAATAAAAATAGAGAAAAACTTGTGTGAGACGGTCTCACGGGTCGTATTTTGTGAGACGAATATCTTATTTGGGTCATCCATGAAAAAAATTGACACGTCTCACAGATAAAGATTCAGTGAAATCGTCCCACAAGATACCTACCCATGAAAATAAGTCATACATTACTTTATTTTCCTTTCTCTGCATGGATTGTTTAGGGAAGCTGTTGGCCTGCACAAATAGTGACCTATGCTTCTTTTGCCCACATTTTTCATCCACCACCGACGCTTTGGAGGGATGGTGTTTCACGACAAATTTGATGCCATTTTGATAGCTACAATTTTGTGATTTTCCTCGGTGAAATCATAAAATCAGATTATAAATCTATATACACTGACAGATAAATTAAATATATAGGAAGTCAGATTTATACTTTTGGTGATGGGAAACTGCGGCCTCTATTTTTCGGGTGCGGACAGAGTAAACTCTTGGAATTAACATAGTAGCTTGTAGATCACGTGAACCGAGTAAACCACACTAGACAAACTATGTGCAACATACTCGATCGATAAAATGTTGGTAGATGGAATCGAACTAGTAGTCTTCGCATTCACCTACTTTACCAACTCAAACCCACATGATTGACACAAGCGTTATTAGTGGCTAATTAATAATATAGGCTAAATCAGCATTAGCTCGTAGATAACATCTCTCACTATCTATATTTATATACAATTAATTAATTAAAGAGATCATGATCTGAATCTCGTCATGAAAATATAAATATAGTGAAAATAAAATAGTACAAGGCAAAATCATCCAAAAAGTAATCAAATGCATACTTTTTTTACCAAGTCTTCCATACCAGAATAGGATATGATATATATATATATATATATATATATATAATGACTTTGTGTAGGTCTCCCATATTGGGGGTTATTTTCCATGCCTTTTGGTTATTTAATTTACAAACCCTAAACAATTAGAGTAGGTCTTTTGTGAGACGGTTTCACGGATATTTATATGTAAGACGGGTCAATCCTACCGATATTCATAATAAAAAGTAATACTCTTAACATAAAAAGTAATATGTTTTCATGGATGACACAAATAAAAGATATGTCTCACAAAATACGATCCGTGAAATCGTCTCACACAAATATTTGACAAAAAATTAATGAGGCTATTATTATCATGGCATAAAGAGCACTGAATTAATGTCATGAATTGGACAAATGTTTGTCTGTTTATGGCATGTGATGGACATTAACACAGCACCTACCTCATTTATTTTGTTGGTACGGTGAGGGAATCGAATTTACGATTTATATTGTTTTCTTTCTGTGATTTTAATCTTTTAAACAGTCAAATTAATTACGTCCACAATGATCATTGTTAGATCATGATATGTTCAGCGCAACAGACAGGTTCATGGACTCGGACGAATGAACTTGCTGCTGTCAAAACACAATCCTAAGGGATTGAAAAATGAACACAAGTGGAACTAATCATACAAGCAAATGATCGAACTTTATTACTTATATTTTGTTTAGTGTTTTTACCTTAGAAAAAGCATCATTCGATTTGTGGTTTTGTAAAACCCATATCTAAATCAAGTGAACAAGTGATCCCCCGTTTTTTTCTTTTTGTTCTATACTCACTCACCTTCTTTACTTGTTCCGTAATCAACTTGTAGCAAACTATATGAAAGACTAACTAAATCCAAGAAAGTTTCGAAACCACATACGTATGTTTAGTGTCTGCACTACGACAAAATTGCAAAACGACAACAGATAATACTATTCGTTGTCGTAGTTGCCAGAAAACTGTTGTAACTGATGATGTTGTTGAAAGTTCGTTCAATGACAACGGGTCATAAACCGTCGCTAAAATTAGCGACGATTTTTGACTAAGCCATCGCTAATTAGCGACCGTAATTTGACTAAATCGTGGCTAATTAGCGACGGTTTAGACATAATCCGTCGCTAATTTTTTAAGTAAAATAAAAAAAATTACTTTTATAATTTAATAAATCTACCAAAAAACTTACAATCTGAATAAACTAATAATATTCATGATCTTAATTAATACTTAAAAATTTATCAAGATTTGAAGCGAAAAAACTTACCCTAAATCGAAATTAAAATCGTCTAAGAGAGAAAAATTTATCATGGATGTGGACCATGGCTAATAAACCATCGCTATTAGCGAGGGTTGTTTATTAAACCGTCGCTATTAGCGATGGTTAAGCAAAAACCGTCGCTAATAGCGACGATTTTGGTTTAAACCGTGCAGATGAGATATAAGGAAATAAACATGCACAAGATAATCAACCGAAAAAGAAATGAGCTTGTCGAAAATTTAGAACTCGTTGTAAATCAAAGATTTCTATTGTCAAGGAACAAATTATACCTAATTGGGTTGTCTGTATGTTCATGAAAAATCATAATCATCCACTTTCGACTCCTTCAAATGTCCTTTGACTACGCTCACATCGTAATGTTTCAGCAGCAAATAAACCATTGACTCGACAGTTTCTCTCCTACTGAGAAAGCATTCATTCTTCAGCCCATTACCTTACTTTTCTCAAAAGACTTCAATTGGTACGCGCAAAAATACGCCAATTCCGCTTTGTTCAATTTCTCATTAAGTCAAATTCTCATCAGTACGGGTCAACAAAATAGCTTCCCGTCCTCTGATGTCCATATAAGTCAAAGGATACGATGAGAATCCTGCGAAACATCAAAATAAATGTCATAAGAGCTTATCTTCATCAGGTATAGTTTTACTTCCGTCCATCGATATCAATATAATATATTTTAGTTGTGTTGGATATGTTTTTGAATATATATGGACTTATATATAATATTTGGGGTCATCTTTTGAAATATGCAAAAGAAACGATTTTCATTGTGAGATTTCAATTGACCTCATCCATGTATCGTCTATTAGATGAGATCCATTCAAATCTTACCTATAAATTATCTTTGTTGTAAGAATTATGAATATTATAACTATTATTATGGCTATTATTATTATTATTATTATTATTAACTATCATGAGTGCAAAACATTGAAAAACATGATTGCAAAATATTGACAAAACTATGAGTGCAAAACATTGAAAATCAAATGTGCCAAACTTTTGACTAAAATAAATAAAATATATTAAAGTATGCATCAAATTGTGGAAATTGTTTTCAAATTTTGCCTATAAATAGATGTATTGAATTTGAGGGAAATCACACCAAAACCTCTCCATTTAGAGCAAGCTTGAAGTTTGAAACCATCAACCTTTCTTGAAGTGAAATTTAGGACAAGAATTCTGTTATATTTATGGAAATTCCTCCCATCACTCCTGACCTTCGAATCCGATCTCCACCGTTCATAATACACTTTCAAATGTTCTAAACATCATATCAAAATTTCAGCCTCATCCAACGGTATAAATTATGGGAAACGTATCTGCAAGAATACTGCTCGGAATTCAAGCGAATTTAGCAATCTTACGGATTTTCGGACGTTAACTTCCAGCTTGTTTCTTCCATAATTTAGGAGCACCTTTCGGTAAGTGGGCTTATGTTTTAAAGTATTTAAGTATGTTTTCGAAAATTCGATCGACATGATATATTCCTTCGATTTGGTATATGAATATTTCGTTTCGATAAATTGTTAAGCATGTTTAAATCAATTTCAAGTGCATGTTCCTTTCGTTTCAAAATTATGTTGTCTTCGTTTCATGTTATATTCTAATATATGTTCTTAAACACCAATTTGGTGTATTCTAAGAATTATGTTTAAAGGCACTGTTATGATTCAAGTTAGAAATGGTAAAAAAAAGGAAAATTTTCCTAACACATGATAAGATATGACAAGTTTGTGGCCCTGATGCGGTGGCTAATAATAACCGATATATGGCCTCACCCCTTAGAGGAATTACATATAGGGGACTGATCAGTAACATCATGGATAGAAAGATGAAATAATAGTGTAATACGAATAATATATATGTCTATATGCATATGATAAGTTATGTTTGCTCATTGTTAATATCATGTCTTGACTTTTGTTATGAATTATTATTGTGACATGAAATTCATTTAATATTTACATAAATATATATAAGTTATGTCATGTCTATCATTTTGTCTAATTATTGTCCCGACGTTTGTTGAGACACGGCAAATTTCGAATTGTTAAGATCTATATATGGATATCCTTGTGTTATTATGATCGATCGGCTCCCGCTTGCTGAGTATTTCACAAAATACTCACTCTTACACCTCTCACTCCCAGATAAGAATGAAAAACAAGTTGAAGAAGAAGAGCAAATGCATTTCTGGGGATGGTAACAAGGTTTCAGTTGATCAAGACATACTTTGGAATTTGGCTATCTTTTATTTTTACGTTGTTCGCTTCCGCACTCGTTTGTTAAGTTGATTACGTTGTAAAGACAATGTATGTTTTATGAAAAAGACTGGTTTGGTTGTACACTGTACTACGAGACTTGTTGAATTACGATTGAATAATTGTAACACAACGCCGGATGTCAACTCACCCCGGTATCGGGACATGACATTTGTTGGATGAGATTTCAGTAGATAAAACTTTCAGTGATCTCATTCATCGAGATCTTATTTGCAAAATTTTACATGTTGGATGGGATTTCAATAGATAAGAAATCTCATCCATATTATCCTTACAAACTTTTGTATAAGGTAGTAGAAGTTATTTGTTCGCTATAACCATTATAACCAATTCACAACACCATAAAAAGGAAAATGAATTCTTCTTCAGGTTCATCTTCGTTTTATAATATGAAATAACTAATTCTTTAGTTAACAATACTAAAGCCATTGATGAAGAAATTTTAAAAGCAATTGTTAGTCATATTCATCCGCACAATATGATGATGTGTGCCCATATCAATCAACAAGTTAACGAAGGAACGATAAGAGGATAAATTCCAGGTCATGTTGTAATCCTTTGGGATAGATAAACAACCAATCTTAATTTGTTCAATGACTATTTTTCTAAAATTTCCGGATTTCATGAATTTTTTACGACGATTTCGGATGTCCCATAATCTATTCTTTTGTATCGTTGATTTTGTCAAGAATCATAATAGCTACTTTATACAAAGAGTGATGGTTTGGGATGACTTGGACTATCAATTAATAATAATAAAAAAAAAAACAACTTCAATTTGGTTATTAACAGATGCCTTACCTGTGGATGCAGTTGATGAATGCATCAAAATAGAAAAGTCAACTGTGATCGAATGCTTGCAACGTTTTTTCCGAGCTGTAATGGAAGCTTTTGCATACCAGTACTTACGATCTCCAAATGCCAATTATGTTGCTCGACTCATATATATTGGTAAAAAATGATACTTTGAGAGAATGTGGGAAGTGTCGATTGTACGCACTGGAAGTAGAAAAAGTGTCATACTGCTTGGGCTGGACAATATACATGTCTTAGTAGGTCTCCAACAATTATTTTAGAAGTAGTTATTGACTCCACTTTGTTTCCCATTTGGCTCAATGCATTGCTTCTCCTGCACGTTATAATATTTGTGAAAAATAATATCATATTGGCTATTACTTAGCCGATAGTATCTAATCAGAGTGATCAACTATTATGCAAACTATTTGTAACCCACTTGGGCCAAAAAAGATATATTTTGCAATGAAACAAGAGTCATGTAGAAAAAAAGTGGAGTCACATTTGGTATTATACAATCTCGATTTGCGATCGTGTCGTCTCCAACACGTATTTGTCGTAAAAATAATTTGCATTACATAATGACAGCTTGCATTATCATGCACAACATGATTATAAAGATAAATGTGACCTCAGTACAACAATTTAAGATACAATGGAAACACCAACACCAGACATAGAAATGGTGGTCAATGAGAAAAATATAAGATTTCAAGAATTTCTCACTCGTTATAAAAAAATAAAAAATAGATATGCATTACTATGAGCTACGAAATATATTAATTTAGCATTTGTAATAATGATATAATAATATAAATATTTAATGATGTGTTTGTGTTTTCTTATTCATTTAATATCAAATGCTCGTGTTTTTTTACTTCAAATTATTTATTTATTTTTATTAAAAGAATATTTTTATTAAAGATTTAAAATTTGTCTATAGATCAAATAATTATTTATTTATGAGATAATTAGTTCAAATTTTAATATATAAATTATAAGATGTAATTACTATTTTATTATCAAATTATAAATAATTACTAAGAAATAGAAATATTAATGTTGAAATAAAAAAAATATCATGGGAATATTATATTGTAGTGCAATGAGTTGGAAATGATTTTTATGTAATGTAAAATGTATTGAAATGGATTGGAGATGGCCTAATCATCATCATCAGACAATTGTTTTTTATTGCAGCTTTCTAAGTGACGAGAAAATTGAGTTTTTTTTTTGACTGCTTAACAAATTGATCGAAATCATGCCTACAAGAGACCAAAGGTGATCATTACTGATTGAGATTCTGCTATGACGAAATTCATTACACATATTTTCTCTCAAACAGTGTATCAATTTTGTTCTGACACATAATAAAATAATTCTTAGATAAATTATATCGTGCGACTTTTAATAAATGCTATCGAAACATAAATAATGTCATCGAAAATTCTACAACACTTAATGAATTTTAGAAAACTGGAAATAGTTTATCAAATGTTTCCTCTGGAGCACAATAATTGGTTGTTATTGATGTATAAATTGCGACATAAGTAGCTTCCAAACATATTTTAACCATGTACTTTGTGTTGGAATGTTAAGTAGTCAGATATATGAAAGTTCACATGCATTTTTCATGAGATATGTCTCAAATAAAAACTCATTGATGAATTAAATAACACGTGTCAATAGGCACTCAAACACCAAAGACACGTGAGTTAGCCGCTAATGGTATTGATATGAATGAGAATCCCAAGATTAAGAAAAACCGACCAATCGGAACTAAAATGGTTAAGGTGTACGTTAAAAAGATATGGGTGGAGTTTTAAAGTGAAATGAGTGAGAATCGTGGTTGTTATGTGTAACAAGCATCTACATAAGTCGAATTAGTGGTTTACAACGTGATGACTTTTCAAAGTTATTATTCCTGCAAACCAAGTGTGCTCATGCATGACAAACGAAGAGACTATATATCATGTAATTGTATGAAATTTGAGTACGATGGCTTCTATATGGGCATATGTTATCTTTTTTTCGTATCAACTAAGTGTTTCAATTTTCCGATAAATATATACTTAAATTATGGACACAAGATGCAAATGTTGGAACCATATATGCTATAGGTAAGCAAAATATCATTGATGATCCAGAATCAAGCTCGTTCACTGATCTTTTCGAGCAAACTCGACAAATATTTTATCTATATTCGAATTTATCGAACTCGAACATGTTGGAAGTTTTTTCGAGCCGAACTCAAGCCAAAATTATTTTGTTCGATAGTTTGAGAGCCGCTCGCGAGCCTTAATATATTATTATATAATATAATTACATATATATATATATATATATATTTGAGCGTTTGGACGTTTCGAGCTTTCAAACCTTTATTTTCGAACCTTATTATCTGAACAATAGTTCAAATAGATCACAAATAAGTTCGAAGATTTGGATTCAAAATCGAAATCGAACTTCTTTTCGAGCCGAAAAAATTTAAAATTTTGAGTTTCGAATAGAGTCGTACTCGAATATAATTAATTCGAGCATTAAGTTTTTACTAATATTCAGCTCAATTTGGTTCCTTTACACCTCTATTCAAGATATTTTATAAAGCTTCAGTGCTAAATGATTATGCATCTTTGACTAATGAGAGAACAAACTTCTTGAACAAAAAATTCGATTATATTTAAAACAAAATTGAAAAGAGGAACATTATTATAACATTCGGGAATGAAATTCAAATGAAGAAAACCATGACACGCGCAACTGTCCTAATGGATGTGGGAAGATATTGAAATCATCAACAGAGAAGTCAACTTCAAAGGTCATACTATGTCGTGGATGAGGGGTTGATGTCATGACAAGGGAAAATTTCCAATTTGCATGATTGATATGTGTCGATTAATTTTGTGTTTGTTTTATAATTTTGTTTACAAACTAATTTATTTTCATTTAATTTTTTAAATACGAAGATGTGTATATTACCAGATTCACTGCATATAATAATCACAACAACAATTATATCATAGATGCAAGAAGATTTTGCATATATAGTTGGTACTATAAATATTTAATTTTATCAAGTTATATTGGCTCATTGAAAAATTGACGTCAATAATACACTGAACCTGCCACCACTCGACATTTTTAACGATTTTTTCTGTCAAATATTTTTTTTAAAAAATAAAGTAACTAAAAACGAGAGAATAAAATCTGGAAAGAAAAGTGTGCGAATCTGCTCGGTAGACAACACTCACCAAAGCCCTAAATAACTAAATCAATTCAAGAAAAAACCCGTTAATCAAATTTCTCCATCTCTATTTCTTAGATTCTTGGAGTTGCAATTTTATGTGGTCTTGTTTTCATCTTTGAATCTTTATACATACATTAATAAATTTTTCTTTTTCATATGTAAATTGTAATATTTTTTGTTTTTACCTGCAGGATACACTGGAGGTTTGTCGGATATTTGTAAATTAAACACAAGCTTTTTGTTGTTACCTAATGGTAGGAGATGAAGATCAAACATATATCAATCCATTGTCAAAGATGAAGAAATATTATGCCTAAAAAATTACAGAAACAAATAACGTAGTATTAATTTTTTCTCCAATTTCTTTCATACCTTTCAAAAAAGTAAACTGTATTCCATGTCTTTCCTTTAGCCGCTACTTCACACTAAAAAGCATTGTCAAAGTGCAGAGCTTTACTGTTGACGCCGAAATCTTACGCTGGTAAATGTGATTAGGTTAATAAGCCTTTTTTTAGCAATTTATGTTGTGGTTCGTTTCACAATTTTATTTGAATTTGGAGTTTGTTGTGATGAAAAGTTTTTTTTCCTTTTGTAGGATGATGGATTGGTAATTGTACATGGAAACATCAGACTTGTTTTGTGGATGATTTTCAGTTTTTATATTCATGTGTGGGTTAGTGTAGTTATTTTTTTATCTACGAATGAAAAATTGAAATGGTGTTGTTTGATTTTTGTGGAGGTATATTTCGTTTTAATTTCTTGTAATATTAGTGTAAGATAAGATTTCAAAATATGCTTTAGAATTAGTAACATCACATCACTCGTCAAAACTAAATTGTATGGACCTGAAACATGGGCGACAAGGTCGTTAAAAACAATGAAAAAACATTGCACCTTGTTTGTTCTCTTGTTCCACAACAAGAAATCTTGTATTATAATGTACACTTATGTTCCAAGACTTGATATTGGGGCAAATGTAACTCATCATATTCACTAATAAGTTGGGTTTTTAATGGAATCTCAAGGAGGCAAAAAGAAACTATGTTTTCATTTTTTAAAACAAAAGCTTGTACATCGACTAGTGAGGATCATTATCCAACTAATGCTGATATCTCAAACCATGAAACATCCTACCAAGTATCAAAGAGTTGATAGTGATTTTAGTGGTTATGTTCGACTAGATCTGGTCATGCGTACTCCAATATGACAATGCTCTGTCAATGAAAGAGATGCAATTATATGAGATTATATCATAAGGGGGCCATCTCAACCTGTTATAGAGTATCCGTGAACCAAATTAGGATAAAATATCAACGATGTAAAAAATGTTAGTTTGAGAAATTTCCTTGGTTAGAGTATTCTCTTAATAAAGATGCCGTCTTTTACTTCTCATATTTTATTTTCCAAGAAAAATAGGCTCATTATCCTACATTTAAAGTTGATGGTTTTAGATATTGGAAAATAGTTGATGATGTGAAGAGATGTGCTATATTGATGCATGGGAGAGGTCTCACTTCACGATATAACAATGTCGTACAATCTATGGATATTTTTGTGAATGTGATTTGTAATGTCCGGAAATTTAATTCACGTACCTGAATGCATGCAATCTAGGATTTTATTTAAATTATGTATTTAATTATTTTTATGCATTTCATGCATAATTATTGCATGATAGAATTTATTTCATGAAATTTTAAAAGTTCATGCATTAGGGCTTCTAGATGAATTTCGCGCTCGAACGAGGAACGAAGACCGGTGAATTTTTAGGAAAATTATTTTTATTACGTGATTATTTTTTTATTAATTAATATAAGATGTTTTAAGTGTATTTTTCAAGAAATGAGCTTTGTTGGGTATTTTTACCCGCCAGAGCATATTTTTCAGCAGTACGTAAATTTTGTCGTAGCGGAGGACTTTTTGAGGGTTCGGGTAATATTTTCAACAACTTACCAAATCGAAATATTTTTCGGGGGTGTGTTTGGGCTT
Organism: Primulina tabacum; assembly: GCF_025594145.1. NCBI lineage: Eukaryota > Viridiplantae > Streptophyta > Magnoliopsida > Lamiales > Gesneriaceae > Primulina > Primulina tabacum. The sequence continues at coordinate 5,744,625 of NC_134564.1, forward strand.
GATGGGCCCATTTTTAATCCTAGTGAGATCAAAACTCTTTTTTTAGCTTTTAAATGATAATTGTTGGCCCATTAAAGTTGATTTTATTATTTAATTAACACCTAATCTTCCACTAAACCTAAAACCATTCTCTCACCAGCCGACACCCCTCTCTCAAACAGCACCCTCTCGGTTTCAGCACTCCCAGCAGCTGAATAGCATCGGCCATAGCTTGTTCTTGCAATAAAAATTCTCCGGCGCTTCCCCGATGCTCGCTTCTTCGTCGTTCTTGCGTAGAATTCATCAAAGCACGCTTTATATCATCTCTTTACTCATCACTCACATTTTACATGCTGATAATTGTGTTCATGCATGAAAACTTTCGATCCAACCTTGTCTATGAAAGATTTTCGGGTTACATGTGTTTTTTTTCATTCCATGTTTGTTGCTCACGATTTTTCTGATCTTTTGTGTAAAGGGGCTGCTAGATCGATTTGTTAAGGGGTCATCTATGCCAAGGATTTCAGTGGGTTAGTTTCTGGAGTCGCATGGGGCCGAGGGTGTGAGGAAACGACCGAATCGTGGGTTTTCTCGCGTGAGGTTGGAGAGATCGGGCAGTGGGAGGAGAGTAGGCGGAGAGGAGTTGGTTCCAGGCCTTGGACCTGTCTCTGATGGGTCCGAACCATGACCTGGGAGGACCCTAAATGTAACGCCCCGAAAATTCGAAAGTCCACGCGAACCACATGCATGCAGCTATTAAATTATCTTTTATTTTAATTAAATAGTTTTAATTGCATGAATTAACTATGTTGTGCATGTTGACATGTTTAAAATATATTTTTCTACATGGTTGCATTAAAAATATAATTTTTAAAGGTTATTCGAGTTGCGATCGAGGAACGGAGACCGAGAACAGAAAAATGTAAACATGTTTTTATTAAATAATTATTTTAAATTATTTAAAATATGGATGATGATTTTTTTAGTATTTTTGAAAATAAAGGGTTTTGACGTGATTTTATGCGTCGGGGCGTAATTTTTATCGGTGTTGGACTTGCAACAAAAATACGAGCGTTTTGGCAACCCGGCTAATAAATTCACAAACTTTATTAAACAAAACTATTTTTAACATTTTAATTAATCACTAATGGGCCTATTTTACATTCTTAATGGGCCTAAACTTAATTAATGATTAATTAACTATAAAAAAGCCAAAACCCCACCCACAATCCCTCATTGTGTACGCCACATGCAGATTTTTCTAACCCTAAAACTCTTCCCAAAGTTACACGGCACACACAACATATTTTGAAGAGAAATTTTTGTAAATTCAAGGGAAAAACATCATAATTTGCAAGGTTTTCAAGCCGTCTTTCTTCGCAATCGCCAACGGTTTTTCGTGCATAAAATACGCAAAGCCACGCCATATTCTCCTTTTACTCATTGATAAGTACAAGATTTGCACTTGATTTATATAAGAATCCATTTTGAATTATGTTAGTTTCGAACGGAATTATGCGTTTTTGGTTTGTTTTTGTTGTAATTGTAGGAAAGGAGAAAAAAGTGCACCTTGGGAAAGTATAAATTGCGCGAGCTAGGTCAGAAAAGAGGGTCGGCCACCTTGGGAAAGAAATATAAGAGAGGGTTAGCCGCCGTGAGAGAAATTGACACGCGAGAGCCGCAAAGCACACGCACAAAACGGAAAGAAGCACGAATAGAGATCACGAAGACGAAGAACAACGAATCTGGGGACGGGGACGCCACTTCTGATTTGTCATCTCTTCTTTCGCTTTCTATATTTTATTGTGTTGCGATGTCTAAAATGTTGAACATGTCTTGTTTTCACTTGGATTTTGTGATGAATTAATTCTGCAGTCTAGAGAATGATGTAGCTTTGTGGATACGATAATTTGACGTGGTTATTTTATATGATTGAATTCCATTTTTTTTAATTGCGTTTCTCTGTATTTATTTCTACTGCAATTTACTGGTTATAAATTGTGTGTTGTCTGATTAATTCTACAACTCGGGAGAGGGACTAGGATTATAGATCATTAGAGACACATCGTTGAATGTTTATATAGTTCGGAAGATGTATAACTTTAGCGAGGCTTAGGTAAGAACATTGTTTGCATTTATCAATTAAACTTAGATGTTATTAGGAATAATTGAATCAAAGTTTGATTGGTACGATTTATTCGTTACTTGGGAAAGGGGGAATAAAATAATTAAGTGTTCTTGTCATTAAATAATTGGAACTCATGAATATAAATTTAACTGGGAATAATTATCGTGGAAACTTGGTGAAGTCATTTCTCTAGATATTTTCTCTCATTGTTATTTCTCAACTCGGTGATTAGATTATTTATTTGTTTTCAATTAATTCGTTTAAGTAAACCAAATCTCTTTTCATTTTTCTAAATAAAGTTGAAACTATTTTAATTACAAGCATTGATATAATTTTAGTTTACACTCCTCGTGGGATCGAAACTCGTACTTAAAACTTCATTTTACTATAACTTGACATCGTGCGCTTGCGAGCAATCAAGAAAACACGCAACAAGTTTTTGGAGCCGTTGCCGGGGAGTGTCAAATTTGAATTTGTATCAGTATTGTTACCAATTAGTCTAGATTTTAATTTAGAGTTATTTTTATTTTATTTTTATTTACTGATTCATTCATTTTTCTCTGTGTGACAGTGCATGCGAAGATTGCAAAGCCCTGACTTGCTTATCTTTGATCCACAAATCGAAAGAACTGCACGGAGGCTAAGAAAAGCTAAAAGGGAAGAAATCCTAGCCATGGCTGAGAACAGAGAGAATGACAGACATATGCCACCAGAAGCTATACCGATCAGAGATCACTTCAGACCAGTGATCAATGCACATTATTCTGGCATTGCTCGGGGGACCATAAATGCCAACGATTTCGAACTGAAGCCTGCCCTGATCAATATGGTTCAACAAAACCAGTTCGCTGGAACTGCTACTTCAGATCCTCACGTTCACCTGAGAACCTTCATGGAAATCATAGATACGGTAAAAATTAATAATGTTCATGACGATATTATTAGATTGTGTTTGTTTCCATTTTCTCTCAGGGACCAAGCAAGAGGAAGGCTCCAATCACTTCCCTTGGGAAGTATCACGACATGGCAGGAGCTGGCGACGAAGTTCTTTTCTAAATATTTTTCCCCTGTGAAGTATGCACAATTGAAGATTGAGATCAGCACGTTTAGACAGACTGACTTCGAGCAGTTGTATGAAGCTTGGGAAAGGTATAAAGAGTTGTTGCGGAGGTGCTCGAATCATGGTTTTGAAGACTGGGTGCAGATTGAGCTATTCTATAACGGGTTGAATGGTCAGACACAGACAACAATGGATGCAGCGACAGGTGGCACAATCTTTTCCAAGTCTCCTGCTCAAGCCTATGATTTGCTTGAGCAGATGACTATTAGTAGCTACCAATGGCCGTCTGAGAGGTCAAGAGTAAAGAGGACAGCTGAAGTTTATGCCGTGGATCCTATTACATCACTCACTGCGCAAGTTTCAGCGATGACTACACAGATAGCAATCATGAATAAAGTGAGTACATCAAACACTGAGGGACCACCGCTTGTTGTTGAAGAACCAAATTTTCTTGAAGAAGTTCAATACATCAACAACAAAAACTTTAGAGGCTATGAAGGATATCGAGGTAACCCTCCCCCTAATACTTATCATCCTGGATTGAGAAATCATGAGAGCTTTTCATATGCAAACAATAAGAATGTACTGAATCCACCACCGGGGTTCAATACATCAAATGGGGAAGGGAAGCCATCATTTGAGGATTTAGTTAGGACATTTGTTGTTGAATCTGATAAGACGATGGCTAGGACTGACTCTAGGCTTGACAACCTAGAGACACACATGGCAAGTATTGGTGCTACCTTGAAAATCCTTGAATCGCAAGTGGGGTAGATAACAAAGCAACTCACGTCTCAACCGTCAGGCGCAGTCCAAAAGACTGCAGACCCAAATCCGAGAGAAGTGAATGCCATTTTTATACAGCATGAAGAGTTTGGTGTGGTAGCCAGAGAAGAGAAAAAAGTTGATAACACACCTGTCCGGGATAAAAAACCAACTCCAACCAAAAGAGTCCGAGGTAAGAAATATGAGAGGTATAATTCAAATCAATGCATTGATATTTCTTTACTTCCCTACCCCCAGAGATTTTTACAATTACAAGCTGATTTTCAAAAGAAACAAGGTTTTGAGGATCTCAAGAACCTACACACTAATAATGAGTTTGCAGATCAGGTGGAAGGTGAATTTACCGAAGGAACACGAATAAATCGTCCTCAGAAGCTGCAAGATCCCGGGAATTTGTTGTACCATGTGAAATAGGGGGTAAATTGGTGAAAAAGCTATATGTGACTCAGGAGCGAGCGTGAATATAATGCCAAGTTCTCTCTACGAGAAACTTGGATTGAGCAAGATTAAGCCCATAGGACTAAGCTTACAGATGGCAGATAAATTGATCAGGACACCGTTGGGTATTGTGGAAGATGTTGAACTTCGGATCGATAAACTGAAGGTTCTAGCAGAGTTCGTGGTAGTTGACATGGAGAACAGTCAGAACGTTCACGTCATTCTAGGTCGACCATTATTGGCTACTGTTGGAGCCATCATTGACGTGAAACGAGGAAAGTTGACCATGGATCTTGAAGGTCAAAGGGTGGAAATCAAGGCATCTAAAAGTTCTCACGACCCACCTTGAGCAGTGTAGTGATAGTCAAGCTAACGACGTTAAACTAAGCGCTGTGTGGGAGGCAACCCACAATTTTTTTTAGCATTCGTTTTGTTTTTATTATTTTATTTTATTTTACTCCCTTAGTTGTTAATTTTACCCACCACCAGATCTACCGCCGCAACACATGGACGAGGATGATGAAGATGTTGCGGACGACAACTTGAGCAACGAGTTCTGACACTCGTGCGTGAGGTATGTGTTGTCACGTTTATCATTTAAATTATACATTGAGGACAATGCATACTGTAAGTTTGGGGGCTCAATTGTTTGAGTTGTTAATTCATTGTTAGTTTAGTTATTTTCTGTACAGTAGCTAGAATTTTCGTATTTCGCAGTAGCTAAAAAAAAGTATTTATTGCTTGCTAGTTTTATTAGGAAGAGTCATGGATACGTCATTGTGTGGCCGATGATGAAAATGAAATCGTGGTTTTAATGCATATTTGTATTCATGATAACTTGGGAGTCACCAATATCTTTGCACGGTCATGTTTATTGATATTATTGATGCTTAAAGACAATTTACACACTTGTGATGCTAAATGGACAATAGAAATCTGAATTTTAGTATTTCTCACATGACATTAACTGACACCTTTGCAGACACAGAAATGACATAGGCAATCTTTCTCAACATCTTTGGGCTTCTTGTTCATTGTTATTATCATTTGTTATCCCATTGAGCCTCAAGTTGATTGAGATGCTTGATTTTTCTTTGTGCACCTATCTCATATATCATTTTGATTGAAAAATGCATGTGATTGGTTTGTATGAGTTAACTAATAGATTGACGGAAATCTAGAACTTTCTTGAACACTTTTCGAGACGAAATACGGATAATATGTGACATAGGAATGATTTAGGCAATCTTTGGAACCGTTTAAGCCTTTGAACCTACCAAATCAACATGAAATATCCCTAGTGTCCCATTTTGAGCCTATTAAAAAATCAAGTGGTGTGTGTCAACGACATACAATTAGCCCCCACTTGTATCTATTCTACATCCCACAACGCCTACCTAATGAAGCTTATACACTTATTGTCCTACCGAATTGTGAGAGAAATAAGTTCATGGGTGTTGTAATGATTCAATTACTACTTGAAAAAAAAATTTGAAATATGCAAAAAGGAGTTGAGAAAGAGACAAAAAGAAGAAAAAACAATCAAAAGAATGAATCAAAAAAAAAGTTGTGAAAAAGAAAAATATGAGAATTGGAGGATATGATTGGGAAAAAAACAATAAAGTGATGGTAAATGAAAGGAGATTGAAAACGATGAAGATTCGATTATTTCTCTCAATTTTTGATTTCCATACCTTTTATTGTAGTCATGAGCCATAGCCTAACGTTACAAGCCTAAAGACCTATTAACCTTGTCACATTTATCCAATATTCTAGTGGAGAAAAGATGTTCAAGTCAAGCTTATGGATACCTGAAAAACATTGTTAGCAAGTATGGACTTTAATCATTGGCATGTAAGCATCTCATTGTGTGACATCATCTTTTGGTACTTTTGTTGAATATCTTTTGATCCAAATAATCACCAATAAAGCCCTTTGAGATATGTGTAAGTGAATTTGTCTATTAAATGGAGTGTGAGTTAAACTGAACTGAAGATCTCTTGAGTTTATAAGGCTAATGGGTGTTGTAAATTTATTTGAGCATTTGATTGGGTAAATGAACATTGACATATCACACACGCACGTGACTCTTGAGTGATTATGAATTACATAAAAATGGATTAGTCAGAGGCCAAGATCAATGGTTGCATATCCATGACTGTTAGTCATTATCATTACTTGTTGAGTGAGTTCCTGTTTTTACTTTTATTTTGCTAGGGACTAGCAAAAGTTCAAGTTTGGGGGGTTTGATAAGTACAAGATTTGCACTTAATTTATATAAGAATCCATTTTGAATTATGTTAGTTTCGAACGAAATTAATGCGTTTTTGGTTTGTTTTTGTTGTCATTGTAGGAAAGGAGAAAAAAGTGCACACGAGCCAAGTAAATGCAAGAAAACAAAGCCGAAGGGCATGGCATTGGGCAGAAGTGCGCGCGCGGCCGTGCCACTTCACGCGCAGCCGCGCGCGCACAGATGAAGCACGAAGATCCAGAGGCACTTGTGCGGCCGCGCCACTTCACGCGCAGCCGCGCGCGCAGAAAAGAGCTAGCGACCAGAATGATGTGCGCGGCTGCACGAGTTCACGCGCAACCGCGCGTGCCGTGCGTCCAGCAAAGCATAAATTGCGCGAGCTAGGTCAGAAAAGAGGGTCGGCCACCTTAGGAAAGAAATATACAAGAGGGTTAACCGCCGTGAGAGAAATTGACACGCGAGAGCCGCAGAGCACACACACAAAATGGAAAGAAGCACGAATAGAGATCACGAAGACGAAGAACAACGAATCTGGGGACGGGGACGCCACTTCTGATTTGTCATCTCTTCTTTCGCTTTCTATATTTTATTGTGTTGCGATGTCTAAAATGTTGAACATGTCCTGTTTTCACTTGGATTTTGTGATGAACTAATTCTGCAGTCTAGAGAATGATGTAGCTTTGTGGATACGATAATTTGACGTGGTTATTTTATATGATTGAATTCCATTTTTTTAATTGTGTTTCTCTCTATTTATTTCTACTGCAATTTACTGGCCATAAATTGTGTGTTGTCTGACTAATTCTACAACTCGGGAGAGGGACTAGGATTATAGATCATTAGAGACATATCGTTGAATGTTTATATCGTTCAGAAGGCGTATAACTTTAGCGAGGCTTAGGTAAGAACTTTGTTTGTATTTATCAATTAAACTTAGATGTTATTAGGAATAATTGAATCAAAGTTTGATTGGTACAATTTATTCGTCACTTGGGAAAGGGGGAAGTAAAATAATTAAGTATTCTTGTCATTAAATAATTGGAACTCGTGAATATAAATTTAACTGGGAATAATTATCGTGGAAACTTGGTGAAGTCATTTCTCTAGATATTTTCTCTCATTGTTATTTCTCAACTCGGTGATTAGATTATTTATTTGTTTTCAATTAATTCGTTTAAGTAAACCTAATCTATTTTCATTTTTCTAAATAAATTTGAGACTATTTTAATTACAAGCATTGATATAATTTTAGTTTACATTCCTCGTGGGATCGACACTCGTACTTAAAACTTCATTTTACTATAACTTGATATCGTGCGCTTGCGAGCAATCAAGAAAACACGCAACACTCATCATCACACCATAATATGTTTTATGCATGAAAAATATGGAAAACAAGTGACACTTTTGTGTATTTTCGTTTTTGTATGTCACATGAAATTTCAAGCAAGGTTTTCATGTTATTATGTGTTTAAGAGGGCTGCTATGACTAGGACACAATTAAGCATTGTTTTTCATGAATTTAGAGTCCTAGAACATCACCGAAACACCACACACGATCATGAAGCAACCGGAAAAGCAACATGCTGTCACATGTGATCATGGGTTCGGTCATATGGGCATGGGGGCTGGGCTTAGGTTCGGTTATGGCCAGGGCTCAGCTATGGTCCGTGAGGGGCCAGGGGAAGAGTCCTAGCCATGCTAGGACTCGAAAACCAGGGGCCGGGAGGAGTCCTTGCCAACAAGGACTCCACCTGAGAAAAAAAAGCAAGGGGCTGCGCAGATTTCAGAAACTTGTGCAGGGAGGAGGGCTCGGCCAGGGGGCTTGGGATGGGCTAGGTTAGATCCTTAGGGTCCTAGAAGGGTGCTAGAGGGGTTGGTTCAGGGCCTGGTTGGGTTGGCTAGGTCCTAGCAACAGAAACGTAGGGTCCATGTCATGTGGGTTTCTCGGCTACTTCAAGTTGCTGAGATGTGGCTTCGGTTTTGGAGTTTGGGGTTGGTCTGGGTATGGTCTGGACGTGGTCCATGGGTGGTTAGGGACAGGTGGGCTCCGTGGTGGCTCGGCTGAGAGAGTCCTAGTTGGGTTAGGAGTCCTAGACATACAAGGAAGCACACAAACGCAAAAGCAGATTTTGGGGTCAAGTTCCAGCAAGTTTTTGAGTGGGCCAGGGCTGGTTTTTCTAGCTGGGCTTTGTCAGTAGGGTCCCTAGGTGAGTTGGCTAGGTTTTGGCTCAAGGTGGCTTGGGCGTGGCTCGAGTAAATTGGGAGATGGCTCGGTGGGTTCGTTAGTGTGTCAAAAAAGAAAATTAAAAGGTTAAAATTGAATCCATGGGTCCACGGTTGTGGCTCATGGCTTGGAAGGGTAGAATAAATCTGAAAAATTCTATTTTTAAAATTTGGGATCAAAATAATGAGTATTGGATTTATTCGGAATTTAATCGCCGCACGAGACGCTAATTAACGAGTTAATTGAAACACCTAGTTTAAGCTTTATAAAATTAGGAAAAATTAGATTTAAGCTCAAATAATTATTAAAAGTCTAAGTTTTTAATTTGGGAATTTTATATTAAGATTTGGTTTAATTCGGGATTAAAACGCATTAATACGTCACATTTAAAAGATTAATTTAAAAGTCATCGATTTAAGCTAAATAAAAATATGAAAAAATTCATGTAAGTTTAAATAATTATTTGGGACATGTTAGAGTCAATAAAATCAAGAAAAAGTCAAAAACGTAAAATGTCAAGTGCAGGGGTAAAACGGTCATTTTACACCTAGAAATTAGTAAACGTCATGGCAGTGCTTTAAATGCTATTTTTGTGATATTATGATTGTTTTTAAATGTTTATGAAATGTTCATGATTAAATTATGATTTTTAAATGTCTATGAGATTTTTATGATTTAAGGAAGACATTTAAAAGACATGTTGCATGCTTGGTTTCAAAAACAAAATTATATGTTATGCATGATTTTTATAAAGTAATGAGAATGTAAACGTTGAAGGAGGTGAAGTAATTGTGACTATTATGTGTTTACATTGGAGATATCGTGAGGGTTATGGTCCAGTGGGAGCCCGACGATCATATTTCCATTGTTACCATAGATGATATGAGTATATGAGGTAACGGTAAGAATGGAAATATCGTGAGGGAAAAAGGCCCCAGAGGGAGCCCATTTATGGGAAAAGACCCCAGAGGGAGCCCTGACGATCGTATTCTATTAGAAAGAGGATAGGCTAGGACCCAGTTGAACGATGAGAGTGTTGCCGGTGTCCCCCGCTACCCAGTGTTTCATGTAGATGGATCCATCGACTTTTGAGATTTGAGGAAAGTCAGAATTAACGATCTGAATTCAACAAAGGAAAAGGAAAGGAAAATGTTTATGATCATGAAAAAGGTTTTATGTTATGTCATGTTGAGGAAAAAGAAAGGAAAAAGTTAAGGTTTATGTGATGCATGTCATGAAAATGTTTATGCTTAAAGTTGATGCATCATTATGAAAATGTTTCTATTTAAAGTTCATGCATCATAAAAAGGTTTACGAAAATGTTCATTTTGAAGTTTATGCATCTTCATGAAAACAATATTTTAAGTACAAGTATTTTCACTTTTGCATGTGATTTTATACGTATTATTTGTTATAAAGATTATGGTGTGTTGAGTCTTTAGACTCACTAGGTATGATGAATGCAGGTGAGTTTGAGGGAGGACTTGATGGGTGATTTTGACTGGACTGAAGGTGCACACAACCCGAGGACCAGCGCTTTTACTTTTTCCGCATTTACGATTTATGATTCATGATTTATGTTAAAGATTTTAAGACTATTTATTTATGCTTTTGAGAGATTTTTGAGAGATTTAGTATGAGCTATACTTTTCAAATTTATTGCTTTTTAGGTTTGGTAAAACATGCGACAATTTCATTTTTATGACTGTTTCACTTGATTTTTAAAATGTTAGTTGGTTGATGTTTTATTTTAAATGGTAAAATATTTTATAAAAATATTTTCTTGATGTTTAGGTATATGGCCGAAAATTGAGTGTTGTAAAAAAAAATTCTAGTACTTTTTAAGCAATAAAAGGGCAGAAATTTCACTAAATACCACTGGTCGAACCCTAGGGCAGCATGAGTGAGCATGGTGCAAGGGAGTTGCGGTTGGGATGATCTCTACTCCTAGGGTGAGTGTTTGGTGTGTAGGCTGCATGGGACCGGGACCCTTAGTTCATGGGGTCCAGTAGGGTCCTAAAGTGGTCTTAGTGAGGTCGAGTCATGGCTGGTCATGGATAGTTCGGTCTAGGATGGTGAAAAACGCGAGTTCGGTGCACTAGCGTTCGGTTGGTGGTTTGCTGGATTTTTCCAGCAGCTGCTCAGGAATGGTTCGAGCGTTTAAGAGCTTGGTTTTGGGGTTTTTAGGACCTTTTAAATGTTTATAAGATGTGGTAAAAAGTTGGAAAAATTTTGGTTAAGTTTCGGGTCGATTCGGGTTACAAAAGGGACCTCGGTACAAGTTTTAAAACAAATCGATTAAGTTTGGTATTGGGCTCGAGTTTGCATCTAAGAATACTTATAAATATGTTTTGGGACATTTTAAGGAGTTTGGTAAGCTTCGGGTCAATTTTAGATGTCCATGGGTAAAACGGTGAATTTTGGGTTTCTAGGGCAAAATGGTCATTTTGCACCCGGGGTGAGATTTTGGTCCTGGCAGCACCCTGAGCACAAATTTACCATATTTTAAATGTTTATGCGTCATGATCACGATTTTTAAGATTTTATGAAAATATACGTTGCATGCTTGGATTCACGGAAAATTGTATATGTGCATAATTTTTATAGGTGGTGAAAATGATGATATTTTGAATGATGAGAATTAGTGATGGCTATCTAAGTATAAGTAAATGCTTAAGACGTATATGTAAATGATGATGATAAGGTCTAGGCACAGTGGATGGTTAATCCTGTCACTGATGTCCGACAGTCGCCGGGTACCGCGGTTCTATGTATGTTGGATCCATTTTAAATGATGATGTACGATAGTCACCTCTAATGAACTGAATTCACAAATAGAAATTATGGATGATGAATGATGATTGATGATTAATGATAAGCTAGTTTTGACACGTCCCGATTTCACATGACATGTTTACATTACGCTTTGAAAGTTCATGAAAGGTATGCTGAGTATGATATTTTTCACTGTTGTGTGCCATGTATATGTACTTGTTATTTCTGGTACAGGCCTGTTGAGTCTTTAGACTCATTAGGCGTGTGTGATGCAGGCGAGTTCGATATCGAGGGGACTGGAGGTGTTGAACTCTGAGTAGGCAGACCCGGTGGGCAACACGACCTGAGGACCTCATGTTTTTCCGCACATTTACTGTTTTATGATATTGAGAGGATATGAGTATTTTTATACGCTGTTGTTTTCGCCGTTGGATGCTAAGATTTTTATTCGCTTATTTTCCGTGATATTTTATTGGTAAGTACTTACGATTATTATTTTTTAAATGATATTTCAATTGGACTGTATTCATGCAATTTATTCAAATGCTTATTTACAAAATGTGAGCTTTATAAAAAATATATTTCCACATTTTTAAAATAGTAGACGCAAGTTGGTATCAGAGCAAGAGTCCTGTATAAGATTGTGCCGCCGCCAGCTTCTATAGCTCATTTTTCAAACCTCAAATCTGTAAGCTTTTATGATTTCAATGTTTTAAATGATTTACTGTTATCACCTGCATGTTTACATGATTTACGCTTTATGATGATCTATGATATATGTTTAATTGCTTTTATGATTTAAGGGTTTACTGTTTTAAAAACTAGATTAATTGCATGACGGGTTACGTTTATAAATTGGACTGTATTCAGATCATGCCTCCAAGACGCAACCCCAATGTCGACAGACATGATGATATTCCAGGAGGTGGCAGAAGCCCTCCACCCCCACCACCGCCTTTGGATGCAGCTACCCGAGTTCTGGAGTGTAAGGCTAGGCTACTGGAGTAGGTACAGCAGACTCCTAGGCCTCAGGTGGATGTTTTTGAGCAGTTCAGTCGACTTAACCTGAAGGAGTTCGGGGTCACTACTGATCCGTTCTTAGCAGAGGGATTGATACAATCTCTGAAGCTTCACTTTGAGTATCTTCATATGAGAGATGGTAACCCTTTTGTTTAAGATTTTAATTTACCGTACAATTGCATTGATTTTATGCTTGTATGAGGAGTTATTTTGGGATTGATAACATAGAATGAATTAGGATGCATGTTCTACCTGGTTGGGATTAAAAATTTAATTGTTTTAACGGAAAATGTTAGTGCTTAATTGTAATAACCGATAAATTGAGGACTTGATGGCTTAAACTCAAGATTTTTGGGTGCAATTCTCGAACTTTAAGGGGCTAATTCGCAATTTTCGTTATTCTGAGGATTAATTTCGAATTTTCGGGAAACGATGCAGGGAACATCAGTGTTCTGAAAGATAGATCTTCGATCCAGTTACCATCAGCTGAAAGTGAGTGAGACTGACGTGCATAAGACAGCCTTCCGGACGCGTTACAGGCACTATGAGTTTATGGTGATGCCCTTCGGCCTGACGCACGCGCCAGCGATCTTCATGGATCTCATGAATCGCGTGTTTCAGCCATGTTTGGATCAGTTCGTCATAGTTTTCTTTGACGATATCCTGATCTATTCGAAGAGCAGGGAGGAGCACAGTCATCACCTGAGGACAGTACTGCAGACTCTACAAGATAGACGGTTGTATGCCAAGTTCAGTAAGTGTGAATTCTGGCTTGAAATGGTGGCATTCTTGGGTCACATTGTATCCCAGGATGGCATAGAGGTCGACCCCAGCAAAGTGGAGGCAGTCAGAGATTGGACAGTTCCTAAGAGTGTGACAGAGATCCGTAGTTTATTGGGATTGGCAAGCTATTATAGGAAGTTTATCCAGCGCTTCTCTTCTATTGCGTGTCTATGATCGCCTTGACGAAGAAGAATGCCAAGTTTATCTGGGAATCTAAGTGCCAGAAGAGCTTTTACCGACTGAAACAGGCATTGACCACTGCACCAATTCTAGCTATGCCATCAGGGCAAGGAGAGTTTGTGGTATATACAGATGCATCGAAGCTAGGGTTGGGCACAGTTCTGATGCAGCAGGACATAGTGGTAGCCTACACGTCCAGACAGCTGAAGGTCCATGAGAAGAATTATCCGAGTCATGACCACGAGCTAGCAGCAGTGGTATTTGCCCTGAAGATCTGGAGACACTGTCTGTATGTGGAGAAGTGCATGATTTTTACAGATCATAAGATCCTGAAGTACTTCTTCACACAGAAGGAGCTGAATATGAGGCAGAGGAGATGGCTTGAACTGGTGAAGGATTATGATTGCGACATTAGCTGCCATCCGGGTAAGACTAATGTGGTTGCAGACGCTCAGAGTAGGAAGCACGCAGTGATTGCTCATTTGTCAGTGCAGAGACCGCTTCAGGCTGAGATTCAAAGATTTGAGCTTGCAGTTTATGCCAGGGGCGAGTTCCCAAATCTTGCTACTCTTACAGTACAGCCTACTTTGAGAGAAAGAATTCGAGCAAGGCAGACGTCTGACGAGCAGTTACAGAACTTGAGACAGAGGGACGAGGCTAAGGGACAGAGACTGTAAATAGTTTTGGATGGCATAGTCAGATATAGGGACCGTCTATGGGTTTTTGACAGTGATTCCCTTCGAGCAGATATCTTGAGCGAGGCCTACAGCACCCCGTACTGCATCCATCCAGGGAGTACGAAGATGTATAAGGTTCTACAGACTCTTTATTGGTGGTCGGGCATGAAGCGAGATACTCTGCGATTCGTCTCCGAGTGTTTGACTTGTCAGCAGGTCAAGGCAGAGTATCAGAGACCTATAGGGAAGCTGAGACCACTCCCTATTTCCGAGTGGAAATGGGAGAATATCACCATGGATTTTGTGACGGGGCTTCCAAGGACTACTGGAGGATTCAATGTCATCTGCGTGATTGTTGATCAATTCACTAAATCCGCTCATTTCTTACCGATCAGGAAGACTTTCACCATGACTCAGTACGCAGAGCTGTATATCAGAGAGACAGTCAGACTGCATGAGATTCAAGTGTCCATTGTGTCAGACAGGGATCTAAGGTTCACGTCTGCATTCTGGAAGAGTCTCCATCAGGCGTTGGGTACGAAGCTACTGTTCAGTACTGTTTTTCATCCTCAGACAGACGATCAGTCAGAGAGGGTGATTCAGATTCTGGAGGACCTACTCCGAGCATACATGATCGATGTCCAGGCAGCTGGGAGCCGAAGTTACCTCTTGTGGAGTTCACATACAACAACAGTTATCAGGAATCGATAGGTATGGCTCCATACGAGGCACTTTATGGGAGAAAGTGTAGATCGCCAGTTTATTGGGGCGAGGTAGGCGAGCGTGCAGAGCTGGGTCCGAACATTGTTCAGGTAGACAGCAGATTTAGTGGCCAGGATTCGAGACAGGATGAAGACTGTTCAGAGCCGTCAGAAGAGTTATGCTGATCAGAGGCGGCGAAATCTTGAGTTCGTAGTAGGGGATCATGTTTTCGTGAAATTCGCACCGATGAAGGGTGTGATGAGGTTCGGGAAGAAGGGAAAGCTCAGCCCTAGATTCATCGGACCATTTGAGATCCTAGAGAGAGTTGGGACACTCGCATACAGAATCGCATTACCTTTGAATCTAGGGGGAGTTCATAACGTGTTCCACGTCTCCATGCTGCGGAAGTACATGTCGAATCATTCGCATGTGATTAACTATGAACCACCTTCAGCTGACACTGAACCTATCATTCGAGGAGAAACCTACTCAGATATTGGATAGGCAGGAGACGAGGCTCCGGAACAAGGTGATTCAGATGGTCAAGGTCAAGTGGCTGAATCATTCCGAGGAGAAGGCTACTTGGGAGACGGAGACCAAGATGAGGAGTCGCTACCCAGAGTTATTCGGTACGTTCTAAATTTCGAGAACGAAATTTTATTTAAGGGGAGAGAGTTGTAAGGTCCAATAATTTAATTAACGTAACTTGAATGCATGCAATCTAGGATTTTATTTAAATTACGTGTTTAATTATTTTTATGCATAATTATTGCATGATAGAATTTATTTCATGAAATTTTAAAAGTTCATGCATTCGGGCTTCTAGATGCATTTCGCGCTCGAACGAGGAACGGAGACCGAGGAATTTTCAGGAAAATTATTTTTATTACGTGATTATTTTTTTATTAATTAATATAAGATGTTTTAAGTGTATTTTTCAAGAAATGGGCTTTGTTGGTTGTAACGTACCATACTTTTACTATTCAAAAATTTGCGGAAAAATTAAAAATTTTCTTAAATAAATCGTGAACAACCAGAGTTTGATAAAGTAAATTGTACGTCTCCAAATCTGTTGCAACAAAAGATTTAAAATTTAAGTTTGACAAAATTATTTGAACATTTTCATAAAACTAAAACTTGGCGGTCCTCGGGTCTAGCCTCCTACTCAGTCCAAGCCTGCCCCTTGGTCACCACCTCCAGTCTCCTCATAATCATCCACACCTGCATCGATCAAGTCTAGTGAGTCTAAAGACTCAACACGTATAAACTGGGAGTAACGAATAATACGTAATAAAACCACATGCAACTTTAAAATAGAACATACATACTTGAAACTTGAACTTACACTAAACATGATCATACGTACATAACTTAGACGTGCCATAACGTGAAAACTTTCATAAACATGCTTGCATACTTGTACATACATAAACATACATGAACTTCATTATTTTTGCGTAGAGGCATGTTTCAAAGCAAGTGACCCATAACATAAATCGTCTGATCATACTAAACCACAGTACTGGGCTGACAGAGACGAATCCACTGCCACATACATGAGATCCCCGTTCATGCTTTAACGGGCGGATTGGTCCCCATTCATGATTTAACGCTTTTCAATCCTGATCTAAACTCGTTCATGCTTTAACGGGGTGGGTTGGTCCCCGTTCATGATTTAACGCATTCCAACCCCATACATACATTGGTCACAAGACATTTAGCATACCTCAAAAACTTGAAAATATTTTCTTGCACGTCAACATACTTACTTGGCGTTGAGGGATTCGTTGGATTTCATTTGGGGCCGCTACTGCACACACTAACATGAGTTTTTAATACTTAACTTGCATAGCTTAGACGTAGGTATACGTGCTCACCACCGAATTCAATAAATAACTTAAGACATTCTATAACACTCGGGATTTGAGCTCATTTAAATCATCGTACTAACCCAAGACATGAAACTCCAAGGCACAATAAAATTTCCCAAAATTTATGAAGTACACGGACCCCGTGCATGGGTCTGTGTATGGGTCCGTGTAGGTGCGCAAAAGGAATACTCGGGAAGAAGAAGGGACATGGACCCCGTGCCCAGGTCCGGCTCCGGGTCCGTGTAGATGTGGTGAAATTTGTCGTGCAGAAGGGGGAAGGCACGGACCCTGTGCCCTGGTCCGTGTGGGGGTCCGTGTAGACTCGGTAAAAAGACACTTCGAAGGATATAAAGGCACGGACCCCGTGTAAGGGTTCGTGAGAGGGTCCGTGTACCTGCGCAAATCGGAAACTCACGAAAATTTAATACATGGGATGCTTATCATTCTAGACTCGATTGTACGGACCATGAACCGACACTCCGAGACTCATCCTAGTATACCATGAAAACGAAACAAATTCGTACAAACACCCCCAAGCAACGACGTCCACTCTACGACACATACAATTCAAAAAACACGGCAATTGACACCAAATCGCTTCCTACGACTTCTAACGAATTCGAGTGCCTATCGCCACTAATCGAAAACCCAAATGCTAACCCAATATCATACTGAGCATACCTAGACGCAGCAACGATCACCATCGATCCTCAAGAAAGCCTGCAACAATAAAATCTCAAGAACACGTTAATAAACATTTTTTTTCTGAAAACGCAGTTTGAGCAGTCCCACGAAAAACACCATAACTCACTCAATTTTTGCCCAAATATTTTGAATTTACTGTTAAATCGAAGGTATCAAAAAGTTCTACAAATTTTTTGTTGAAAGTTTTCTCGAAAACGCTACCGAAAAATCGTAGTATTTAAAAAGACAGAAAAAAACGAAAATCTTAGATCTAAAAATGGTTTCAAAAGTGATCTAAACATAATTGCTTAAACTTCTACGCATCACACATGTATTTTTACGCATAAATAACAACACAACGCATAATATGACGAGATCGATGCAGAAATAGCAGAATATACGTGCCTTTAAATCTTTAACGTTACCGAAACGATGATACCGAAGCGGGAAGGAAGCGAGGCTTGATCCGGGACGAACATGGCGCGATTTTCTTGAAGAAAAATCAACGAAACTCGTTGGAAAATTCAGAGAGGGGCGGCTGCACTCTTGCTCTAGGAACCCTAGTATTTTCTCAAACTAAAATTCTGAAATATGTGTTGGTGTATGTGTCGTGTCTTTTAATATCATTAAGGGGAAAAATTGCTTAATTAGGAGTTAATAAGGCTAATTAAATATTGCTAATCAAAATGCTAATAAAATGCTAATAAAAATGTTAATCAAAGACTAACTTTAATAAAATCCCTTAATAAAAAAATAAAAATGCATGAGTGCTAGACTTTAAAAGTTTTAAGATTCCAAAATCACTAAAAATCAATAAATTAGACTTTTAAAATGCTAAAACTGAATAAATTATTTAAAATGCCTCATTTTCAACTTAAAATAAAATACCACCTTTAAAATCGTCAAACTTGTCCCCGGTCTCTTTTCCTCGATCCCGCATCGAATAATCGTCTGAAAACATGAAACTTGAGAAAATATTTAACGTGCATCACAAAACATAATTAATGCAATTTAAATAAATCATGCATCACTTAAAATCATTTTAAATTTAAATAAAATATTTAACAATTTAATTAATGAATGGGTTATACGTGCACTGAATTTGGGCACTACAGATCCTCCCCCACTTATAAAAATTTCGTCCTTGAAATTAAATCTTACCGAACAACTCCGGGTAGTGAATTCTCGTATCTGCTTCGGCTTCCCAATTGGCCTCCTCTACTGATTGATTTAGCCACCGGGCTTTGACCAACTTGGTCACTTTGTTCCGAAGTCTTCGCTCCTGTCTGTCTAGGATTTGGACGGGTCTTTCTTCATATGACAGGTTCGGAGCCAACAGTAAAAGTTTATAGCTCAACACGTGCGAAGGATTAGCTAGATACTTCATCAGCATTGAGACATGGAACACGTTGTGCACCCCGACCAGATTCAGCGGAAGGGCAACACGATAGGCTAGTGTCCCAACTCTGTCCATAATTTCAAATGGTCTAATAAACCTCGGACTGAGCTTGCCTCTCTTTCCAAATCTTATAACACCCTTCATGGGTGCTATCTTTATAAAAACGTGATCGCCTACGAAAAACTCGAGATCTCTTCTCCTCTTATCTGCATAGCTCTTTTGGCGACTCTGGGCGGTCTTCATTCTGTCTCGAATCTTGACGACCACATCTGCAGTCTGCTGAACTATCTCCGGACCAAGTTCTGCTCTTTCACCGACTTCGTCCCAATGAATCCGTGATCTGCACTTCCTCCCATACAATGCCTCGTAGGGAGCCATACCAATGGATGATTGAAAACTGTTGTTGTAGGTAAACTCCACTAGAGGTAGCTTTGATTCCCAAGTTCCCTGGAAATCGATCATACATGCTCGCAATAAATCCTCCAAAATCTGAATCACTCGCTCAGACTGGCCATTTGTCTGCGGGTGAAAAGCGGTACTGAAAAGCAACTTCGTTCCCATGGCTGCATGTAGGCTCTTCCAAAAGGACGATGTAAATCTTGGGTCCCTGTCGGACACAATAGAAACCGGGATCCCATGCAACTGAACTATCTCCCTGATATAAAGCCCCGCATACTGCGTCATGGAGAAAGTCATCTTCACTGGCAGGAAATGTGCTGACTTGGTGAGTCGGTCCACTATAACCCGAATGGCGTTAAATCCTCTGACTGACCTCGGCAAACCAACCAAAAAGTCCATTGTAATATTCTCTCATTTTCACTCGGGGATAGGGAGTGGCTTAAGTATTCCTACTGGCCTCTGATGTTCTGCCTTCACCTGCTGACAAGTGAGGCATTTAGACACAATTCTGCGGATGTCTCGCTTCATCCCTGGCCACCAATACAAAATCTGCAAGTCCTTGTACATTTTGGTGCCTCCTGGGTAAATGGAATACGGAGATGCATGTGCCTCTGTAAGAATATCCTCTCTGATCGAATCAACGCTAGGCACCCACATTCTGCCTCTGTATCTCACAATACCATCTGACACTGTGTAGAGTACACTGCCCTTGGCTTCATCCTTCAGCCTCCATTTCTGTAACTGCTCATCTGAAGGCTGACCTGTACGAATACGATCAAGCAAGGAAGATTGGACTGTCAGATTAGACAGCCTCGGAGCTCTGCCCTTGCGATAAACTTCTAGACCAAACCTCTGAATCTCAGACTGAAAAGGTCTCTGCACTGACAAATGTGCCACAAATGCGACTTTCCGGCTCAAGGCATCTGCCACTACATTATCTTTCCCTGGATGGTAGCTAATTTAACAGTCGTAGTCTTTTACAAACTCCAGCCACCGTCTCTGTCTCATATTCAGTTCTTTCTGTGTGAAGAAATATTTGAGACTCCTGTGATCAGTGAATATCTGACACTTCTCGCCATACAAGTAGTGTCTCCAAATCTTCAACGCAAAGACGACAGCGGCTAATTCCAGATCGTGAGTCGGATAATTCTTCTCATGCACCTTCAACTGTCTGGAAGCATAAGCTATCAACCGACCATGCTGCATCAACACTGCGCCTAACCCGAGCTTAGATGCATCGGTGTATAGCACAAAATCTCCTTGCCCTGTTGGCATGGCTAACACTGGCGCTGAAATAAGAGCTTGCTTCAAAATATCGAAGCTCTTCTGACATTCATCGCTCCAAACGAATTTAGCATTCTTCTTGGTCAGTGAAGTGAGTGGCACTGCTATCGAAGAAAACCCCTGAATGAACTTACGGTAGTAACCGGCTAAACCCAGAAAATTACGGATCTCTGAAGCATTCTTCGGTTCAACCCATTCCTTAACTGCTGCCACCTTCGCTGGATCCACCTCAATTCCACTGCTAGACACTATGTGACCCAAAAACGCTACCTTTTTCAACCAGAATTCACACTTACTGAACTTCGCAAATAACTTACGACCCTGCAAGGTCTGCAAAACTGTCTTCAAGTGCTGGCTATGCTCCTCCTGGCTCTTCGAGTAGATAAGAATATCGTCAATGAACACTATGACGAATTGGTCTAAGTAGGGCTGGAATACTCGGTTCATTAAGTCCATGAAAATTGCTGGAGCGTTCGTCAATCCAAACGGCATCACTAAGAACTCGTAATGCCCATATCTGGTTCTGAAGGCCGTCTTGTGAACATCTGCGTCTTTCACCTTCAACTGATGATACCCTGATCGAAGATCTATCTTAGAGAACACGGTAGCTCCCTGCAACTGATCGAACAAGTCCTCGATCCTTGGTAATGGGTATTTATTATTGATCGTTACCTTGTTCAGCTCCCGGTAATCGATGCACAGTCTCATGCTCCCATCTTTCTTTTCACAAAGAGCACTGGTGCGCCCCACGATGAGAAACTGGGGCGGATGAATTCCTTGTCGAGAAGCTCCTGAATCTGCTGCTTGAGTTCTAACATCTCAGCTGGAGCTAATCGGTACGGTGCCTTAGAGATTGGCACTGTGCCTGGCATGAGATCAATCGCAAACTCCACCTCTCTCTCTGGTGGAAGACCTGTGACGTCATCAGGAAAGACGTCTGGGAAGTCTCTGACTACTGGCACATCTGATAGTGACGGAGTGGGTATGTCAGGTGTTGAAATGATGCTGGCCAAGAAAGCCTGACACCCCTTGGAAATAAGTTTCCGTGCCTGCATGCAAGAGATCATGCGAGGGAAACTTCTCCATCTTGCTGGTTCAAATAGAAACTGCTCCATGCCCAACGGTCTAACCAATACTGACCTCTTCTGAAAATCAATCAGGACTCGGTTCTTTGTCAGCCAGTCCATCCCCAAGATAATATCGAATTCCGGCATTGGCAACACTATCAAGTCCGCATACACTAGGTGGCCCTGCAGCTCGAGATCGATGTCTCTGACCACGCTAGTAGCTGATATTTCTTCCCCTGATGGGACTGTTACTGAATAACTCACATCGAGTCCAATGGTCTTGATATCCAAGTGATTAGCGAACGTCTCCGAGATAAATGAATGGGTGGCTCCTGAATCTATCATGGCCTGAGTAGCTATTCTCTTGATGAAAATATTTCCTGGGGGACATTAGCACCACACAACTTATATCACAAAGTTCTAATAGTAGTCTTAGGCAGCAAAAGACACCAAAATTCCACCTAACATCATAATAATCCCATTTCAAATAAACATGAAAGAAGAAAATTTAATACTGTACAGGAATTAAATAAGTTACCCGTCAGCAGTGTAGTGTCTGGGTTCGCCTCCTGTGCGTGCATGGCGAACACTCTACCCTGGGTTGGTTGCTTCCACTGTGGGCACTCCTTCAACATGTGGTCACTGGCTCCACATTTGAAACACTTGCCTGATCCATACAAACACTGCCCCGGATGCTGGCGGTTGCATTTCGGGCACACCGGGTACTCTCCCGGCCTTTGAGGAGCTTTCTGCTGTTGAATTGGACCCTTGCCCTTTGGCGGTCCCTGATATGGCTTCTTCCCTGACGGCCCCTGAAACGGCCTCTTAAACTGAGGTCGTTGTTGCTGTTGCTGCGCTGGAGCCTGATAGGGCCTCTTGCTCTGCCTGTCTGCCTCAATATCCCTCTGATCCTGCTCTGCCGCCAAGGCCCTGGACACGGCAACTGCATAGGTAGTGGGACCAGCTACTCTCACATCACGGCGCAAGATGGGCCGCAATCCATCCATAAAATGCCTCAGCTTCCCCTGGGCATCATTAACTATCAGGGGCACAAAATGACACCCCCTTTCGAACTTCTTGACAAAGTCTGCCACGCTACTGTCTCCCTGTCACAGCGTCATAAACTCCCGTGTCAATCTGGATCGTACTTCCTCAGTGAAGTACTTAGAGTAGAAAACCTCTTTGAAACCATTCCAAGGCAACACCTGCAAGTTGACTGCCACTGACGCACTCTCCCACCATAGTCTGGTGTCCCCTGTCAAAAGGAACGTGGCACACCTGACCCTATCTGCATCAGTCAGTTCCATAAAATCGAAGATTACCTCGATGGACTTAATCCATCCTTCAGCTACCATCGGGTCAGTGGTACGCGAAAACTCCTTCGGATTCATCCTCTTGAATCTTTCATACACTGCCTCCGGTCTTGGCCTCTCCTTTGCGTCTATTGCAGTCTGGTTTCTCGCGAACTGCGCGAAGAATTGCGTCATACCTGCAAGCATCTGTGCCTGCATGTCCGGAGGTGGAGGTGGAGGAGCGTCTCTTTTCTCTTCTCGAGGCTCTCTGTCCTCATCCCTTGCTTCACGGTCGATCACACGTCAAGGAGGCATACTCTTCCAATAATTGACCCAACACGTAAACCCCACATGCATGAATATGATATAGACAACATAAGATGCACGTACTTGAACTTTAAAATATGTAAATGCTGAAATCAGAACTTAATGCTTATTACGTAACATAAATTTGAAACCTTAAAACTTACAGACTCGAGGTGTGACTTCGTGAGATTCTTGCGACCGGCAGTAGGCATAACCCTTTACAAGAACACCGCTCTGATACCAACTGTAACGTACCATACTTTTACTATTCAAAAATTTGCGAAAAATTAAAAATTTTCTTAAATAAATCGTGAACAACCAGAGTTTGATAAAGTAAATTTTACGTCTCCAAATCTGTTGCAACAAAAGATCTAAAAATTTAAGTTTGACAAAATTATTTGAACATTTTCATAAAACTAAAACTTGGCGGTCCTCGGGTCTAGCCTCCTACTCAGTCCAAGCCTGCCCCTTGGTCACCGCCTCCAGTCTCCTCATAATCATCCACACCTGCATCGATCAAGTCTAGTGAGTCTAAAGACTCAACACGTAGAAACTGGGAGTAACGAATAATACGTAATATTTTAAACTGGGACTTGAGCTCATTTAAATCATCGTACTAACCCAAGACATGAAACTCCAAGGCACAATAAAATTTCCCAAAATTTATGAAGTACACGGACCCCGTGCATGGGTCCGTGTATGGGTCCGTGTAGGTGTGCAAAAGAAATACTCGGGAAGAAGAAGGGACACGGACCCCGTGCCCAGGTCCGGCTCCGGGTCCGTGTAGATGCGGTGAAATTTGTCGTGCAGAAGGGGGAAGGCACGGACCCCATGCCCTAGTCCGTGTGGGGGTCCGTGTAGACATGGTAAAAAGACACTTCGAAGGATATAAAGGCACGGACCCCGTGTAAGAGTTCGTGAGAGGGTCCGTGTACATGCGCAAATCGGAAACTCACGAAAAATTAATACATGGGATGCTTATCATTCTAGACTCGATTGTACGGACCATGAACCGACACTCTGAGACTCATCCTAGTATGCCATGACAACAAACCAAATTCGTACAAACACCCCAAAGCAACAACGTCCACTCTACGACACATACAATTCATAAAACACGGCAATTGACACCAAATCGCTTCCTACGACTTCTAACGAATTCGAGTGCCTATCGCCACTAATCGACAACCCAAATGCCAACCCAATATCATACTGAGCATACCTAGACGTAGCAACGATCACCATCGATCCTCAACGAAGCCTGCAACAATAAAATCTCAAGAACACGTTAATAAACATATTTTTCTGAAAACGCAATTTTAGCAGTCCCCGAAAAACACAATAACTCACTCAATTTTTACCTAAATATTTCTAATTTACTGTCAAATCGAATGTATCGAAAATTTCTACAATTTTCGTGTGGAAAGTTTTCTCGAAAACGCGACCAAAAAACCGCAGTATTTAAAAAGACAGAAAAACGAAAATCTTAGATCTAAAAATGGTTTCAAAAGTGATCTAAACATAATTGCTCAAACATCTACACATCACACATGTATTTTTACGCATAAATAACAACACAACGCATAATATGACGAGATCGATGCAGAAATAACAGAATATATGTGCCTTTAAATCTTTAACGTTACCGAAACGACGATACCGAAGCGGGAAGGAAGCGAGGCTTGATCCGGGACGAACGTGGCGCGATTTTCTTGAAGACAAATCAACGAAAACTCGTTGGAAAATTCAGAGAGGGGCAGCTGTACTCTTGCTCTAGGAACCCTAGTATTTTCTCAAACTAAAATTCTGAAATATGTGTTGGTGTGTGTGTCGTGTCTTTTAATATCATTAAGGGGAAACATTGCTTAATTAGGAGTTAATAAGGCTAATTAAAAATTGCTAATCAAAATGATAATAAAAATGTTAATCAAAGACTAACTTTACTAAAATCCCTTAATAAAAAAATAAAAATGCATAAGTGCTAGACTTTAAAAGTTTTAAGATTCCAAAATCACTAAAAATCAATAAATTAGACTTTTAAAATGCTAAAACTGAATAAATTATTTAAAATGCCTCATTTTCAACTTAAAATAAAATACCACCTTTAAAATCGTCAAACTCGTCCCCGGTCTCTTTTCCTCAATCTCGCATCGAATAATCGCCTGAAAACATGAAACTTGATAAAATATTTTAATGTGCATCACAAAATATAATTAATGCAATTTAAATAAATCATGCATCACTAAAATCATTTTAAATTTAAATAAAATATTTAACAATTTAATTAATGCATGGGTTATACGTGTACTGAATTTGGGCACTACATTGGATATTTTTACCCGCCAGAGCATATTTTTCAGCAGTACGTAAATTTTATCGTAGCGGAGAACTTTTTGAGGGTTCGGGTAATATTTTCAACAACTTACCAAATCGAAATATTTTTCTGGGGTGTGTTTGGGCTTGATGGGCCCATTTTTAAGCCTAGTGAGATCAAAATTTTTTTTTAGTTTTTAAATGATAATGTTGGCCCATTAAAGTTTATTTTATTATTTAATTAACACCTAATCTTCCACTAAACCTAAAACCATTCTCCCACCAGCCGACACCCCTTCTCTCAAACAGCACCCTCTCGGTTTCATCACCCCCAGCAGCTGAATAGCATCGGCCATAGCTTGTTCTTGCAATAAAATTTCTCCGGCGCTTCCTCGACCCTGGCTTCTTCGTCGTTCTTGCGTAGAATTAATCAAGGCACGCTTTATATCATCTCTTTACTCATCACTCACGTTTTACATGCTGATAATTGTGTTAATGCATGAAAACTTTCGATCCAACCTTGTCCATGAAAGATTTTCGGGTTACATGTGTTTTCTTGCATTCCATGTTTGTTTCTCACGATTTTTCTGATCTTTTGTGTAAGGGGGCTGCTATATCGATGTGTTAAGGGGTCATATACGCCAAGGATTTCAGTGGGTTAGTTTCTGGAGTCGCATGGGGCCGAGGGTGTGAGGAAACGACCGAATCGTGGGTTTTCTCGCATGAGGTTGGAGAGATCGGGCAGTGGGAGGAGAGTAGGTGGGGAGGTGTTGGTTCCAGGACTTGGACCTGTCTCTGATGGGTCGGAACCATGACCTGGGGGGACCCTAAACACCGCTGGTCGAACCCTAGGGAAGCACGAGTGAGCATGGTGCAAGGGAGTTGCGGTTGGGGTGACCTCTACTCCTAGGGTGAGTGTTTGGTGTGTAGGCTGCATGGGACCGGGACCGTTAGTTCATGGGGTCCAATAGGGTCCTAGAGTGGTCTTAGTAAGGTCGAGTCATGGCTAGTCATGGATGGTTCGGTCTAGGATGGTGAAAAATGCGAGTTCGGTGCACTAGCATTCGGTTGGTGGTTTGCTGGATTTTTCCAGCAGCTGTTCAGGAATGGTTCGAGTGTTTAAGAGCTTGGTTTTGGGGTTTTTAGGAGCTTTTAAGTGTTTATAAGATGTGGTAAAAAGTTGGAAAAAATTTGGTTAAGTTTCGGGTCGATTCGGGTTACAACAGGGACCCCGGTCCAAGTTTTAAAACGAATCGATTAAGTTTGGTATTGGACTCGAGTTTGCGTCTAAGAATACTTATAAATATGTTTTTGGACATTTTAAGGAGTTTGGTAAGCTTGGGGTAATTTTATATGTACAGGGGTAAAACGGTGAATTTTGGGTTCTTATGAGCTAAATGGTCATTTTGCACGCGGCGTGAGATTTTGGTCCTGACAGCACCCTGAACACAAATTTACCATATTTTAAATGTTTATGCATCATGATCACAATTTTTAAGATTTTATGAAAATATACTTCGCATGCTTGGATTCACGGAAAATTGTATATGTGGATGATTTTTATAGGTGATGAAAATGATGATATTTTGAATGATGGAATTTAGTTGTGGTCATCGAAGTATATGTAAATGCTTAAGACGTATATGTAAATGATGATGATGAGGCCTAGGCACAGTGGATGTGTAATCATGTCACTGATGTCTGACAGGAGCCGGGTACCGCGGTTCTATGTATGATGGATCCATCGTAAATGATGATGTATGATAGTCACCTCTAATTAACTGAATTCACCAATGAAAATGATGAATGATGATTCACGATGAGCTGTTTTGACATGTCACGATTTCATATAACATGTTTACATTACGCTTTTATTGTTCATGAAAGGTATGTTTAATATAGTATTTTTCACTGATGCATGTATATGTACTTGTTATTTTTGGTACAGGCGTGTTGAGTCTTTAGACTCATTAGGCGTGTGTGATGCAGGTGAGTTCGATATCGAGGGGACTGGAGGTGCTGAATTCTGAGTAGGCAGACCCGGTGGGCGACACGACCCGAGGACCTCATATTTTTCCGCACATTTACGATTTTATGATATTGAGAGGATATGAGTATTTTTATACACTGTTGTTTTCACCGTTGGATGTTAGGATTTTTACTCGCTTATTTTCCGTGATATTTTATTGGTAAGTACTTACGATTTTTTTTAAATGATATTTTCAGTAGGACTACATGCATGCAATTTATTCAAATGCTTATTTTCAAAATATGTTTTTTATAAAAAAAATGTTTCCGCATTTTTAAAATAGTAGAAGTTACATAATTGGTCACGTCGATAAAGTGATAAATGCAAAAACATCGGAAGAAGTGAAGAAGACGTGGTTGAGGTTTAAGGCCACATTTGAAAGCATTCACTGGCTTTGTTTGCAAGGATGTGTATTGAGAGTACACTATGAATCTTCATCTTCAAACATTTAAGGTAATTTTATTGATATGATAATGCTTACAAGAAAGATAGATGTTAACATTAATAATGTTGTTTTAGAGAAAACACCAAGAAATGCAAATTATACTTTGCCAGACATACAAAAAGATTGCTCAGAGAGTGAGAAGAAATATGTTGTGAGGAGGTTGGAAGTACAAAATTATGTATTTTGTTTGAGGAGGTTGGAAGTACTTATAAGACAAAGATCATATGTCTATTATGTTGAGATTTGTTGTCTTTGAATTCTTCCTAATGGAGTGTTTCTTCGATATGGCCCATGTTGTTGATACCACCGCGACACCACTTAAAAAGGAAATATGTAATGTGCTTGGTCGACATGAGTTGCATATCAAAGATATTCGAGGTCAAGGATACGATGGAGCTAGCAATATACATGTCTCATGGAACAGACTGCTTGCTTTTTTTAAGTATTCCCAACTTACATATTATGTACACTGTTTTGCACATAGACTTCACTTAGCGTTGGTAGCAGTTGCAAAAAAAAAAGAGTTATATTTGGCTATTTTTTTAAAATTTATTTTTATTTGTGATCTTATTAAAGAATATCCAAAACGTCACATTGATTTGAAATCTGCCCAAGCTATTGAAATTGCAAACTTGGTCACTACTTGTAATCGTGAGGCATGTACTGGCCCTAATCAGATTGGTATTTTGCAATGAGATAACAAGACACATTGGATTTCTCATTTTGAGTCGATTTGCAGTATGATAGATATGTACGATTCTGTGATTATCGTGCTTGAACACATGGTGGGGGAAGTATATTTGACTTTTATAGGGGAGAAGCTACGAGTTCTTTGATTATATATGTTGAGATAATTTGATTTTGTATTTATCCTATATTTGAGGTACAAGATTAAGGAAATAACATATTTGTTTTGTCGAGTTTTGTAAAGGAAGTCTTTATATATTTTAAATGCAATGAATTTTTTCTTAACTACAAAAGTTTTACTTCATATTTGTTGTGAACATTTTGTTAAAAAGTTTTTTTTAATGTTGAGGTAGGTGGCATGTCAGAAACACCCACATTGGATGCACACAAGTGGTGTGCAATTTGACACAACTCTAATAGTTTGTTTCGATGCTTAAAATTTTGGATTTGGATTTGGAAGTATATAGAATTGGACTTGGATTTGGAAATTCATGGATTTAGAATTGCATCTTGTGTTTGGTTTGAAATTTAAAAATTCTATTTAGAATTCATTTCTTGTTTGGAAAAAACATTTAAATTTAGAAATTTAAAATTTTACTAAAATAATCTTAATTATATTTTACAAAAATCAAGATTTAAAACATATTATCCACATTATTAAAAACCTGAAAAATTAAAATTAATTTTATCATATATTTTCCTATATCATTTCAATTATATATTTGTGTTATACAAACTACATAAACTTTTATATAATTAATTAAGTAATCTTAACGAACACAAATGAATTATTAAAATAAAATAATCAAACATAACATCTAAATATTCAAGCGAAATACAATGATTGTTTATGACTCTGAAGTGAATCTCGTGAGCTAAAGAGATACCTCCCACCAATATTCGGTGTAGCACTTTTCCCACATACTCAAATATGATATGCTTAATACATCATTTATGAGCCAAGTTGAACTCATATTTCTGGACAGAGGTCGCATTGTTAAGATGACTAGGCCTAGCAGCAATTTTCCAGGCTGATGTATTTTTAGAAGATATACAACTTTTATGTTTAACATCTTTCAAAATCTGAATCGATTATTAACATATTTTGAAAAACTAGAATGACTGTCAAGCTCGTTTCGAACGACAAAAAAAATACTTTCGTTGACTGTGAAGATGATCTGCCGATAATATGTAAACTGTTGATGGATCGGTTCAGGAACCTTTGAGGGTGCTTCAAACACAATATTCTCAATGAGTTGCAATAGCTCGTGTTCTAAGAATGTATACGCCGATGAATTAGATCGAGTTTAGTTTCAAACCAAGCGGAAAACACTCGAAGTAATCATTCGTTAAGAAAAACTGAAAAATTTAAAAACTAATGACTTGTGTAAACTGATAAAGTTAAATACAGGGAATCAATTCAGACTTCTATCAGTTTAGTTATGGATAGAACTGAACTGATATCAGCTGAAATGATCAAATCAGTTTAAAACACAGTTAGACAATTAATACACAAGATATGTTTATGGATGTTCGGAGACTTCAACTGCTTCTACATCACCCCTTCTACTACCTCGGGTAGGATCCATTAGAAGACTTTGATTTATACAATACCTTGTACAAACTCACCCAGCTTAGGACTTACCCACTGCCTAACTGAATTCCTAGTCTAGACTCAAGGCATCACCTTCCAGCCAACACTTGTTTAACGTTTGTGTGTCAAAGACTAAATACACAAGTTTTACATATTTGTGCAAGACAATATTTTGAGTAGTGGTGGTGGCGTGTGTGTGTGAGAACGAATATCTGAAAACAACTCAAAAGATGTTCTCACACACGGGGGAAATGAGCTTCTACACTAAGTTGATATAACTTGGAATGTTCCCTCGACTGGGCTGATTGCTTCTTTATAAGCTGATATGCAATAAGCGTGTCCTTTCTTGTTTTTCCACACTTCCTTATTCATGTATATTTGTTGATGGTCTTGGTCTGTATTTATAGCAGTAATGCGACCGTACATCAAGACTCATCACATGTGATCGTTGCAGGTTGAATGTGTTCCTTGAAATTTGTGTCTCGAATTTTCCGACAGCTATTCTGGAACATTTTGTCCTTAAGCTTTGCTGCAACGTCCATTATTGTACTATTTGATGGTACAGATGCTTTTGTACTTTTGTGCACAACTGGATCCCATCGAATAAGCTTGTTGAGTTCTGCAACTGATTGATTCTAACTGATGCTCTGAACTGGTCATTTGAACTGATCTTCAGTTGGGCTAGTGAAATCATTTCACTCGTCAGTTGAACTTATTTCACTTTTTCAGTTGAACTGATCAGCTGAGCTCTTCATCAGTTGAGCTCTTCATAAGTTGGTCAGGCTTCTGAAGGTTTTCTGCTGAACCACCTATCAGTTGGACAATCAGTTGAACTGGTTTACAATTCATCAGTTGAACTGGTTCAGTTCGATCAATCAGTTGGTACTTTCAGTTTGCATTCTTCGATAGCTTCAGTTACGTTCTGCTAGCTGCACACTTAGATAAGTTTATTAGTAACAAAATAACAAGTTTTGTTAACATCAAAATCAAGTAAGATTGCGAACATGAAATGTTCCAACAACTGGGAAACATTTTGAACACTTTTTATTTTATAATCGAAGTGAAAATAATGAAAGAAGAAGAAGAAGAAGAAGTAAATCAAGCTAGAAATAGCTATCTGGAAAACAAATTTATGGAATTTTCCAGAAACTGTTCTTCATGCATTTTCATTTTCTGGACAAAATCAATAGATGATTTTGCTGGTTTCTGGTGGAAGATGATTGTCATGTAAATTTTTCGAAATTTTTGGAGATGATTTGTTATTTTTTCCTATTTTTCTTCTTTTTTTGTCCTCTCTTTTCGTACTCTAATTCACATCCTTTTTTTCTCCAAAGCCAAAAATTCCACATAATTTTTGTGATAAAATATATCGCATTAGGTCTATTTAATGGCAAATTGAGATGATTTAAGTCACTAAAAATTGAGCATTGACCTACATCAATGACATTGTTAGGATCAAGAACTTACCATTAGACCAAATGCTATAGCTATTAGCCAATGCACAACTTTATTTAATTATACTTGTAGCAGCACAAAGTTCACCTACTTGGGTGTTGATGGGTCAGGTTGTTAGGCCCATGAGTCCGAGGAGGTGCGTGTCTGTCTGCTCCTGTTATCTCATATCTCTTAGATATCAGTCTTATCATTTCTCTAACGTTGGCCCTGTCCCCAGCAGAAACAATATTACCCGTTAAAATCTGATGTCATTTTTTTACGTCTCACTTAGCCAACCAGATCAAGCGGCGCAATGTCAGCAGCTTGACGTATGAGAACTTCTTAAGAGGTCACCCATCTCGGTACTACTCTCACTTATTCACGCTTAATCCAACATCCCCCAAGAAGTATAGAAATATGCTTCTTGGGATACTTGAACTTATAACCTCGCTCTGATTCCAATTTTTATGATCTAGTGATTACCACTAAACCAAAAGCTATAGCTGTTAACCAAGGCGCAACTTTATTTCCTTATACTTGTGGCAGCGCATAATGCACCTACTTGGGTGCTAATGGTCAGGCTGCTAGGTCCATGAGTCCAGGGAGGTGCATGTCTATCTGCTGGTCCTGTCTCATATATCTTATAGATCAGTCTTATCATTTCGCTATCGTCGACCTTGTCCCCAACAGATACAATATTACCCGTTAAGATCTGATGTCACTCTTTTACGGCTAACTTAGCTAACCAAATCAGGCATAACGTCAGCAACTTGATGCATGAGAATTTCTCAGGAAGTCATCCATCTCGATAGTACTCTCACTCATGCACGCTTAACCAACATACACAAACCTAAGTCTTTTTCTTAATACAAATCAAACTTATTTCTTGACACATATCTAAGGTTAAATTTAATTTAATATCTTTATTCAAGATTATATTTACCATATATTATTATTTATTTATTTATTGTTAAAATAACCTAAATATATATTTTTTGTATTTCAGTATATTTTTATTTGAAATGCTCTTATTTTCTTAAAGTTTCTAATTTTATTTACTCATATACATATATTATTTTTATTTAACTTATTGTATTTTAAATATATTTTATTTCAACTCTTTTTAGACATTAAATAGGTTTATGCATATGACAAATTATTTACATTATCTTTTGCTAGAGTAAATATTTTTATTTTTTATTGTTCAAATTTATCGCTTAAATTTTGACTAACACCAGAAAATATTTGAATGTAAAAAATAAAGTTAGAAATTTATTTTTAAATTTTTTTAATTATATAATGACTAAAATTTAACCGTCCAGATTGAATTGGCCGAG
Organism: Primulina tabacum; assembly: GCF_025594145.1. Taxonomy (NCBI): domain Eukaryota; kingdom Viridiplantae; phylum Streptophyta; class Magnoliopsida; order Lamiales; family Gesneriaceae; genus Primulina; species Primulina tabacum. The sequence goes on from NC_134564.1 coordinate 5,777,772, forward strand.
TTATAGGACTGTCATTGAACCGGAAAATGAGGCCGGGTTAGGCCAAATTCGTCCCGGACTGAGCGTGACTCGATAACCCGCACGAAGAACCTCAAGTTAAAACCCTTCCATCGTCGCTAAGGCTGTATATCCCCGCCGCCGCCGCCGCGCCGCTTCTTTTCCTCCTCCCAATGGGTGATTCAGAACCTAAGTCGAAGCCTAACTGGAGCTCCGAGCCACCAACTTTCGTGAAGGATGAAGCATATCTCCAAACTATCATCAACAAGCGCATCGAGCGTTTCCAAACCATCCAAAATCAGCAAAATATCAATCGCCTCACCCTTTCTTCCGACATTATCCGGTAAAACCCATCCCAGTATTTTCATTTCTTGATCATTTTCCTGAATTTCTTTTAAATTTTGGTTCTTGGCTTAAATTAGGATTACATTACCGGATGGCAAAGTGAAAGAAGGGAAGAAGTGGAATACAACACCTTACGATGTTGCCAAGGATATATCGAAGAGCTTGGCTTCTAATGCACTGATTGCGAAAGTGGATGGGGTTTTGTGGGATATGAGCCGACCATTGGAAGGGGATTGTAAGCTTGGGATATTCACCTTTGACAGTGATGAAGGCCGGGATACTTTCTGGCATTCGAGTGCTCATATTCTCGGCGAGGTAGGATTTGCAATTTCTCCTTTGTGATCTTGTCAATCCTTATGAAATAAATACTGTGTTTTTTAGTCTTGATTGTTATGCTGATTCGTCGATTGTTTCTTTTGAAGTCTTTGGAGCAGACGTATGGGTGTAGATTATGCATCGGGCCATGCACCACGAGAGGCGAGGTGTAAACTTTATTCTGGGATTTCTTACTTTGATGGCTGAATGTGAAGTTTTTAGAACGAAATGTTCTTTTGTGAAGAGTTTTTTTTTCAACTTTCTCTACACAACTTGTTTGAATATGATATACTGTTGCAAAAGCCTCTGCTTTGATTCGTTCAGCTTTATATGTCACTGGCTCCTCTCGGAGCCCTTGTTAAAAACCTAAAAGATTTTGCTTATTTAGGGGCCAGAAGTACATTTTTATCGTGCTTATGTAGAAAAATACAAATCGATCATAGAAAAATTTAAGCTGGGTGTGACCACCTCCAGTGTTCATCCCTGGCTCCCCACGTGTGGCGTCCTCACTCTCAAATATCATACAAACTATTAGTAAATTGTCTTGAATTGGTTGTATGATTTGCAGGGTTTTTATTATGATGCGTTTTATGGTGATCTTGGCTTGAATGAAGATCACTTTAAGCAGATTGAAGCTGCAGCAAAGAAAGCAGTTGATGTATGATTCTTTTTATTTTTTGGAATCTGTTATAGTTTAATCTTGGTGCCTACTTGGTTGTAATCACAACTGGATTCTATAAATGGTAACACAGTTAGATTTATGTTGCCTGCAGTTCTCCATCTGCATGTACGTATGAGTTCTATTTAATTATGATCTACTTAAAAATTACCAGTTTTCACCACTTGTTCATGGTATTTTCAGCGTTCTATACTGTTCATTGTGCATTAGGAAAAACAACCTTTTGAACGCATTGAAGTTACAAGGGATCAAGCTCTTGACATATTTTCAGACAATCAATTCAAGGTCTATAAACTTGCAAGTTGTCATATATTGTGCCATTGTTTTGGTTTTTGATTCAATATGGATTTTCAAATACACATTTTGTCTTCTATCCTTTTTCATCAGGTTGAAATTATCAAGGATTTACCTGAGGATAAAACTATCACTGTATACCGATGTGGTCCTTTGGTTGATCTATGTCGTGGACCCCACATACCCAACACATCTTTTGTGAAAGCGTTTTGTTGTTTGAAGGTGTGATCTGATATTATTCACTAGAACTTAATATCCACATCCATCTAGGTTAAAGTTAATTTTTTATTTTTATTTTGTACATTAGGCATCATCTGCATATTGGCGTGGAAATAAAGATCGTGAAAGCTTGCAAAGAGTTTATGGAATATCCTATCCAGACCAAAAACGTTTGAAGGTGACATTTGCCTCCATCTCTTATTCTCTTAATAGCTAGCATTCAAGATACTTGTTATTTGCATTAGACCATCTCACCATTATCAGCTAAGATGATTTGCTTACGGTTAATTCTTGCAGGAATACAAAGCGATGTTGGAAGAAGCTAAGAAATATGACCATCGAGAGCTCACCAAAAAACAAGAACTTTTCTTTTTTCACCCACTCAGGTAAGAGTTTGAGACACCAAGCTTACTGCAAATAGGCGGTCAGGTAAGTTCATGACTTTTATTAGATATTTGTTTTCTGCTATTTAGTCCTGGAAGTTGTTTCTTCCTACCTCATGGTGCTCGAGTTTGCAACAAGTTACTGGAATTTATAAGAAGTCAATATTGGAAGCGAGGTTATGAAGAGGTAAATAATGCATTTACCCCAGAGACTGTGTGGAACCATGCGTGCTTATCATTTAGTAGCAACTTGTTTACTTATTTTGATTTTACTTATTTTGATAGGTGTGGTCTCCAAACATGTATAATATGCAACTCTGGGAAACATCAGGTCATGCTGCAAACTACAAGGATAATATGTTTGTGTTTGAGGTTGGACTTTTGCCTTTGGTTTCTGCAAATTTTTGATAATTTTTTTTATATTTTCTAGAGAATAAAGTTGATTGAGTTATCTTTCTTTTCGCATTCACATTTTTGTATGAATGTCGATAATACTGGTAAATTAACTTCATGTATTGAAATAGTTTAATCACTTTATCAATGATAGTTTATGGTGTTTTTGAAAAAATTAGTTAAATCAGGTTACCTTTCTTTTTATGGTCTAGTATTTTTTTATGCGTGCCATCATGAAATCTGAAGGGTGCTGCACTGCTGCTACTTCTTAAGCAAGTGTGCGCGTGCTCTCTTCCTCGTTTAGTAATTTAGAGTTTGATGAATTTTGGGTTATTTTTATCAGATATGCTTGATGAAAAGGTGTTTCTGAATTCCATTGCAGGTTGAGAAACAAGAATTTGGGCTAAAGCCAATGAATTGCCCTGGCCATTGTTTAATATTTGATCATAGAATTCGATCATATAGAGGTTAGTATCGCTTTATGTTCTTTTGCATCTTTTTGAATAGCTTTGATACGTCAAATGCCACGGCCTTGAGAAGATTTATCGAGGCATGGACTGCGCATACTGCATTTACCTATTGGCTACTTGATGCAGAATAGTCTCTTATTAATTGATGCAGAATAGTCTCTTATTAATATATTGCACATATTTTCTATTTATTTATTGATTTATTGATTTTATCCACTTTCTCCATAATGTAAATATCATTTCTTCTCGTCGTTTTATTAAAGTGCAACCTTTTCATTTTTCTCTTCAGATATGTTAATTACTTTTTTTGCTAAATATTTGGTAATCTTTTTATGTTCGTTGGGTTTGTTTCCGGGATTTTCATGGAACTAGTTAGTTAAATTTCTGAAAGCTAATGTGACAATTTGTTATATGTAAAATTTGTTGTCAGAGGGAGACATTTTCTATCTAATGAGCCTTGTCATGTTATAAATTGTTGGTAAAAATGAGGAAACATGATTTTAATTTTTTAATAGTACATGAGATGCTTTAAATTTATGAATTTAGTGAGTTGGGTTAACAGTGGCACATCATAAAATATGATGTAGTTTTTGGCAGTTAAGAAAAAATGACTTGAAGATAATGATTTAATAAGGAGTTGTGAGAATGGGTGAAATTCATTTTTAAAGAAGAAACCGAAATAAGGTAGATATATAATTCTCATTTTAGGGGCATTCAAAGTTGCGTTTCGGAAATGCAATAAAAAATTTCCAATTTCACTGTAATCTGATATGTCAGTTACATGTGGAACAAAAAAGGCCTTGTCACGAACTGGACTCAATCAACCTAGCACCTCAGGGAGAAAAAGACATACCCAACACATGGTTTATTGAAGGCTCAATGTGCTTTTTAAACTTGTCTTAGATGTATAGATAATAAATCTAAGGTGAAATACAACTATACAAGATTATAATTTTTCATTTTTGCTAATAAACTAATGGGCATTTGTTTTATGTTACTCAATGTAAGGCACATATTTGGTTATATAGTTGATTTGGTTTTTGTATTTTTAAAATTTTCTATATTATCCTTGTGCCACCTCACATTGATCAGGCACGTGTCTTAAAATGCCCCTAAATCATCAGCGCTGCGATATCCATGTGCTTAATGAGCTTTGCTCTTCTTGTAACCATGATCCCCCCAACAAACTTCCGATCATTCTGATCATTACAGATGATATTTATTATAATTATTGGTCTATAATTTTACATTTCAGAACTTCCACTTCGCTTGGCTGATTTTGGGGTCTTGCATAGAAACGAAGCAAGTGGGGCGCTTACTGGTTTGACTCGTGTCAGGAGATTCCAACAGGTTTGCTGAACATTGTATTATGAACTCGGGTAACAATAGATTGAGAAATGTTCATTATTGCTTGGATAAGCATATTAGTTTTTTAGTCTTTAATTTGATTCCATACAAATTCTTGTTGACACGGGGGTTTTGGTACAGGATGATGCTCACATCTTCTGCAGGGAGTCCCAGGTGAGATATTTTTTAATGGACAGTTTTGGTGTTATCAATGTAAAATGTGATTTTTGACTTTTTTTGTAATCTTCAGATAAAAGATGAAGTCAAGGGTGTTCTAGAATTCATCAGTCATGTGTACAAAATATTTGGATTCACCTTCGACTTGAAGTTATCTACGGTAATGGGTGCAGTTCATAACATTGGAATTTCCTTTTTTATTTTGAACACTTGGAGAACATAGGACAATTAATGTATAGGTGCTTTTCCCACATGCTATAATGCTAGTTGGGATTTTCTGCACATATGTTGATGTGTCTCTATTTTCCTCTCAAGACATTAGGTCATATGAAAAAATGAATAAAGTGTGGTAGAAACTCAAAATACAGGATAACTAGTACCCATGCCCCTGAAAACATGAAAGAAGTGAATAATGGAAACTAAAAATATAGGATACCAAGCTTATTTCCAACTTGTATACTAGTGCTGTTACTGTATGACACGATCAACTCTAGCTTTTAAAGAAGAAAAAAGTAGGAAATTTTGTTTTTTATGTGCTACAGAGACCAGAAAAATATCTTGGAGACATACTGACTTGGGAAAAGGCTGAAGCTGCTCTTTCAGAAGCATTGAATGAGTCCGGCAAGCCCTGGGAGGTAATTTTTTCATAGCTGTGCGCTTGTTGCATTTTCCTTACTGTTGAAGATTTTTTGAATTGGCACTTGTTATGCTTGTATTATTTTTTACAGCTCCCTCAAACTAACCTTCAGATCCTTTATATTAGATAAATGAAGGTGATGGAGCATTTTATGGACCAAAGATTGACATCAGTGTTTCTGATGCAATGAGGAGAAAGTTTCAGTGTGCAACACTTCAGGTTTACATAATATTACTGCCTTCTATATTCTATCCTGATCCCTTGTATCATGCCTGTAAATTATAAGTTAAGATAACCATGAAATGTCAATTGGTCAATGCGCCATTAAAATGAGATGGTAAAATTAAACATGTAATGAACTAATAACCATAAATTTCTTAGATGTATTAGTTAAATGAATACTAGAGAATGAGTAGAAAAATAATCTAAACTTCATCATGGTAGAAGCTTGAACCCCTTGAACTGTTGTTTGGAAGGTTGATCATGTGCTGGGCAGATGGGGAACCTTATATGATGAAAGAATGGCGTAAGGTCCTTGTCTTCCCTCGTGTGATGTTGCAAAGGGAATTCATTTGTGAGGAATCTCTTGTGTGGGTCTTCTGAAATAATAATTCCTCCTCAAAAGTTGAGAATAAAACGTGGCTCGAGAGTCCTGAATGTATGCATATTCATTCAAACAAATTTGGGTGGCCCAAGTCATTGGTTTACATTATGAGAGTAGGAGTTAAAACATGCTTCATCAAATTCATTTTTAATATTTGAAGGTTATTTATATTTTGAAGTAATCGACTTTTTCAGCTGGACTTCCAACTTCCTGCCCGTTTCAATTTATCTTACTCGGCAGAAGATGAAACCAAGAGGGAGAGGCCTGTTATGATACATAGAGCCATTCTTGGCTCTGTTGAACGAATGTTTGCAATACTTTTGGAGCATTATAAGGGTAAATGGCCATTTTGGCTCAGTCCACGCCAAGCAATAGTTTGCCCTGTCTCTGACAAGTCCCAGGCATATGCATTGCAGGTTGAATGCCTCAGCTTTTACCTGTTATATCTGCCGTCTTATGTCTTTGGTTTTCTTTCTAAAATTTGCCATAGCTTATTGGGTTGAGGAGGGGACATAAACAGAAGTATTTGAAGTTATGAGCCCCTCACAAAATCAATTTAAAACTTGAATTGGACATTTGTTTAATGGTTACAAGTGTTTTTGAGTTGGATCTGACATGGTTTCAGTTCGGGGATTGATAAAAAGTTCCCTTCTCTTTTATACATTTCCTGAATGTACGAGGTTGCATTGGATAACCACACTAGGACTATCTTTATCGTTTTGTTTTATGGAATTTGGTGGATTGCTGTAATGGTTCTCATAGTGGTATAAGCTGTAATTGGCCTTTTCACGTCTGATATAGTTAGGTAATGGTAGTTAGGTCAGGGTCGTCTTTCGAATAGTTAACGCTCAAGACATTATTCACCTTGAAGGATAAGCTTAAAATAATTCCAGTTTTTATCTGCTGTTGATTTCTGTAAGATCATTGTTTTCTGAGCCTAGTAGGTTTTTCCCTGAAATCTTTACTTTCTATTGAACGTAGGTTCGTGACCGCATACATGATGCTGGATTTTATGTTGATGTTGATACAACTGATCGAACAATCAATAAAAAGGTATGTATAATTATGTCCCCTCAGACTTCCATCATCCATGATGGTGATGGCAGAACTGATCCGATCCTTCACTGAGTGTACTCTATGAAGTTCCAGTTAATTGATCATATTAACTTATCTTGTTTTGCATAGTATTGTTTGTTTCACTTCGTAATGGTCAGTTCTTTGTAACTGATGATGAAATGTTCCTTGTTATGCTAAAAGCATAGTTGTAATCAGTAACCTTACAAAATACTGAGAGTTCTGCTTCTTGTCGATGCATGTGCTGACAAAGAAATCTTTTGCTCTATCGTTTGATATTTTCATCGAGTGCCTCAAATCTGACCCCATTTTTGTGTACTCTTGAGGGTTTTCTTTTTTATGGCTGCATGATTTTCAGAGAATGATATTCAATTCTAGTAAAATATCTTAATTACGGCCTATTAGACTAGCAAGGAATCAGAAAAAAACATCTGTATAATGGATCCATGTTATCCTCCGGCCTAATTTACCGGTGGAAAGCTCCACGAGAAGCATGAAATTGATCTTGTGAACTAAAGAAAATATCTGCCCGTGGATAGTAGACTCTTGATTCAAATTTTAGAAGTTTAACATATGTCGTGATTTTGTTATTTAAGTAACATGGTTGTGGGAACTTTTAGGTACGAGAAGCTCAGGTGGCACAATACAACTATATATTAGTTGTTGGCGAGAAAGAAGTTGGAACTGGACAGGTGACTTCCTGATCCCATCGACTGGTCTAGGATTTTATCTTGAGCAGAATACTTTATCAAGAAACAGGTTTTGAAGTGTCTGCTAGACATTGTGCATAAAACCTTCGAGAAATCAGGTTTTGTAGTACATGCAGATGCAAGATTTTGAAATGTGTGTGTAGAAATAGAACCTTCTGAGTGGAAAACTGATGCTATTGTTTTTATATCAGTAAAGATTGTTTTTTAATTCATCCATTTTCAGCTCAGTGCTAATCTCTCTGTTTTATATTTTAGCATTCCTCGTATTGATTTTCTTGTTTGTTTCTAGGTGGCAGTCAGAGTTAGAGATAACAACGATACTAACCTGAAGAGTGTCGAAGATCTTCTGAATCACTTCAAGCATGAAGTGGCAGCGTATAGGTAGTGTCCCTTTTGTTTCCAGAAAGAATATGTACTCCCGCTTTATTTGCTATTGCTATTTAACTGTTCTTGATGAACAATGAAACTTGTATACACCGTTACATTATATTTCACTAACATTTTTGTATCCCGAGTTGAGGATGTTTGGATATAATATCCTTTGATTTAACTTTACAAAAAAAATATTTGATTTTTGTAAGCACGTAAAAAAATTACTCATTCAATTCTGTGGTCACAGCAATTAACATCGTGTATTCATTTAAGAAAGCTTAGAAGTATAATTAAATTATTGTTCTGGTTAAACATGATCAAGTTGAACTTATATTACAAAGTCCATGCGCTTTAATTTCGTTTGAAAAGTTACATTTAGGTAACATCTTATGTGTTCAAGCATACCTAAAATTAGGGAGGAAAAAAAAGTTTGGAGATTCTTGCCTCGGTCTTGTTTGAGTGCCAAGTTTTTCAATTTTAGTACAGGGAAGGGGTATGGAGATGAGTACTCGAACTCGAGCCTCTACAATTTTTTTACGAGGGTGAGACAGTCGGCTAGAGCTTAAGATTTCGATTAACTTTGGGAGGGGAACCAATTTAGTAAACATACCACCAGCAGTATACTGATTACTGTACAAGACATATGGCTTGAGTCCAATTTTTCCAGCAGAAGCGGAAGATTCACTATTCGAAGGATCTCTGAAACTATTGTTTCTGATCCATGGGTTCGTTGCTGTTGAATTCCTTGAGAAGCTTGTCTCCTACTTCTGCACAGAGCTGGCAATTGGCTGCGTAAATAGCCACACTAGAAGATCCTGGAGTCGGTAAAGATGGAGCTCGACTGGAAGTACTGAAAGGTGAAGATCCTTCTATTCAAATTGAATCGGTGGTCAAGATTGTTAGTTTTGTCAATTAAGCAAATTTTGATCGTCCCTCAACGGAAGAGCAGCTTGTGTCGAGGCAGGACCAACCCAAACGGAATCCTCTGTTCTACTTTATACTTCAAATCGTGCTGTATCGAACGAAAAAATCAAGTTTGCATGAATTATTAAAAATTAAATGTACCAAACAATATGTATAAACAGAATACAATAAGTCACATATAAAAAATTTAATTCATATATTTTTAATAAAAAAATCGACAATAAATTATTTTAATCATTTATCATTGCTTAGAATGTCACATCAAGCACTAAGAAAAAAGTACCGATACATTTGCTCGGTTCAGTCGACGCTACCAGAGGGGGCACTGCTCCCTTCCAGTTATTTTTTGCCATGTGGCAATTATTATTATTATTTTTTAAAACAAAAAAACTCAACCATGGTTCACTTTTTCAAAATTTTGCTTCTCTCTCAGTCTCAGCCGTGGTTTTTGAAATTTCTGAAACAAGCTCCTTTCATTGAATCAAGCAAGCTCTCTCTCCACAAAAAAAACCTCTCTCTTCCCGTTCCTTTTTTTTCAGCACGGAAACAAGCTCATCTCATTGAATCAGGCAAGATGAGGCTTTTCTTTGTCGCTGTACATTTTTTATATGTAATGGAGATATTTGTGTTTGTTTCAAGAAATTTGGGATTTCTTTCTTGTTATTTCTGTGAAATTGAAGATAATGGCCCGAAAATTTTCATTTCCAAACATCATCTTCACCGCCGTATTGTTCCAAATAGAACCTTGTCTCAACTTGAGGCAGGCTGGCGTACAAAGGAACATCTAGTGCAGTAAATTACTTGTAGCAATAGAAGGAAGACGACAAGTTTGAATCGGCATATCTGTTCCCATTATTAAGTTGTGGCAAGTGATATACTTTCCCTAGCAACTAGTGTTCAGTTGTATGTAGAATATATATAAAGGCATGGTTGGATTTATAGTTGGCAACCGAATAAGATATTCATAAATTTTTACAACCTTTCCAATATGTAAGTGTCTTTAATTTGTCACGCAAATTAGATGATTAGTTTGGGGGAAAAATTGATAACAAGGCTCTCAAGTCTAGACTCTTTGTGTGTGTGTATTTGCGGTATGACACGAGTCAAGTTGATTTGCCTTGTGTTATAGTAAATACTTAAATTCATCTTTTTTTTTTTTTATTGATCCAGTTGGTTTCCTGCTTGAGAATGGAAGATAACAATCAACTGTCACTTGAAGAGGTGGAAGGAGACAACAATCTAGAAGCTGAAAATGTTGAGGTACCGAATGAAAACTCTTTTGTCCATGTTTTGGAGAGTAAATTGGAAGTGGGGCAGGTTGTGAACAGCGTTGAAGATGCTTATTTATTGTATTGTCAATATGCGCATGCCAAGGGATTTGGTTTGAGGAAGGGTGATCAACGATATTTTTCTCATACCAATGAACTTCAATCAAAAGAATTTCATTGTTCATGTGAAGGTTTAAAAGATGAGAAATGTTCTAGTAAAAGGATTCTAATTTATCAAAAGCCGGTCATTAGAACACAATGTAAAGCCAAATTGAAGATTACAAGGGAAAAAGGGTGTGAATGGCGGGTGAGTAGATTTTTTGAAGAGCATAACCATGAGATTTTTGCACCTGATCAAACTCACTTGCTAAGATCAACACGTAATATATCACATGCAAAAAAGTATACTCTAGAAGCTATGGTAAATGCTGGAATATCCGTCTCTAATGTTGTTTCTTTTATGGAAAATGAAGCATGTGGGCCACAAAATTTAGGTTTTATTAGAAAGGACGCATATGACCATATGAGTCGGTTGAAAAAACATACCAAAGTTGAGAATGGAGATGTCACTGCACTTATTCAATATTTTATAAATAAGGCTAATAAGGAGAATTATTTTTACTGGAATGTTCAATTGGATGATGATGATGGGGTGATGAACTTTTTCTTTAGGGACTATAGATGCGAGGTTGATTATGAATATTTTGGTGATGTCCTGTTGATTGATACAACATATAGAACAAATAAGTATAATTTAATATGTGCTCCATTTGTTGGTATAAATCACCATATGCAGAATGTATTGTTTGGCTTGGCCTTTATATCAGATGAAACTCAAAGTTCTTTTGAATGGTTGTTTGAAACATTTCTTGATTCTATGAATGGACGACAACCACAAACTATCTTTTCAGACCAATGTCAAGCCATGATGAATTCCATAGAAACAATTTTTCCACTTTCACATCATCGTTTATGTCAATGACATATAAATCAAAATGCTCGTTCACATTTTGGGAGTTTAAATGGTGATTCTGCTTTCAAAGGATTGTGGTATAAATGCATGAATCATTATGATTCTGAAGATGAATTTGAGAGCACATGGAAATATATGATTGAAACATATGATTTGGATGGTCATAAATGGTTGAATGATATGTACAAGCTTAAGAAGAAATGGTCTACTGCTTTTTTGAATGGAAGGTTTAGTGCGAGACTTTTGGCTACTTCAAGAAGTGAAGTCACAAATATGGTTTTAATAAAGGCAGGTAACAAAATGAGTTCTTTGTATGACTTTGTGCTGAATTATGAGAAGATTCAAAATAACTAGCGGGAAATGGAGAAGACTGAAGATACTCGTTGTCGCCATGGTAATCCTGCAGAGATTTTGGAAAACCGTCCATTGTTGATTAATGCTTCTAATGTTTATACGATGTCTGTATATCATCTATTCGAAATTGAAATGGTTAGTTCATTGAATTGCAAATCGGTAGAACCACCATCTTGTTTTGGTAATGATTGGAATTGGATTCAAATCAAAGTAAATTCTCACGATGAAAATTCAAGGGTTCGATATGTGGTGTTCAATAAACAGAGTCATGAAATAAATTGCAGTTGTCATAAGTTTGAGACAATGGGGATTTTGTGTAAGCATGCTTTGATGGTGTTTAATTGTATGGATGTCACTGTTATACCAGAATGTTATATTTTGAAGAGGTGGATGAAGAATGTAAGAAATAGAGTTACATTTGACTTTGACGAAAGTGGAAAGGGTGGTGCTAGTCATGTATCTGAAATGGTGTTTGTCAACGAAATAATGAGATCAACCTATGATCTAACTCAACTGAGCAAATCTCATGAGGAGGCAAGAAAAATCTTATATAGATTGGTTGACAGTGCAAAAGATGAAATCTCTAACCTTATATCAAAGTTAAGTGTAGATGATGAGACACAATGTGATGACATTCGAAGTTATGGAGTTTGCATAGGTAACCCACTTACTACTAAAGCCAAAGAAGTTACTAATGTTAATATTACACGATACTAAGAGCAAAAAAAGAAAAGGAAAAAGAAAGGAGAAAACAGAAGTTTCAAGTAAGTTTTCATATTTTCAATTAAGTGAGTAGTTCTATTGAATTAAGTTTTCATATGGTCGAGTATATAGTTCAATTGAATTAATTGTTGTAACTATGTTTGACTTGATTTAATTGTTGTTACTTTGTTTGACTTGCTAGGTGCTAAAGGAGCAAAAAAGAAGGGACAAAGTTCACAAAAAACCACCAACACACGAGAAATGAGCAATGGAATTTCATCACAACAACACTCAAATTTCACAATATCGCAATTCCCTTCCACATTTGGACACACTCAACATTTTATTCCGTCGCCAAATATAATGGTGATCAAATGAATTTATTTCCTTATAAGTTACTTTGTTTGACTTGCTATATTATATTTTTTTCTGTTTAAGATACAGGAGGGTAATGCAAACATCTATTTAGGTGATCAAATGAATTTATTTTCTTATAAGTTTGGGGGTCCTCATTCATCACAAGTAAGGAATTTTGTCTACATTTTTTTTAAATTTTTTATAAATTGTTTCTCATTAATGTTTTAATATTGTTGAGAGACGTGGTAATTGAAGGAAGACCCTTTGTGCAAGTTCAGTAGTGTAATTGCACACCAAGACAATGTTTCTTAGTATTTTTGTAGACTTTTGGTGTATTTTGTATTCTACAAAGTTTGTTTATGCTTGTGATAAAGATTGCTTGTTAGACAATATTTTTTTGATTTTCATTTATGGTACAAGTATTGAAACACTTTTTCATTGTTTTTCAAAGGTCTAATGAGTAATGACAAATAAATTGCTTTCTAACAATCTTATTCTACCAAGACGTCTTAGACATTGTTTGATATAGAAGCTTAGTAGCTTATGGGTTTGAGAATCTGAGTGATGGAGCACGTTGTTTTGGAATCAGAATACTTATTCTGGCAATTTGTATAACTTCTCAGAAAATCTGAATGTTGAATAACCACAGGTTCTATTGCAGCACAAGTTGCTACTGCGTTCTGTGCACCATCCATGGAGTATGATGTTAGATCTTGCTTGAACCTCTTGACCGAACCAGATTTCTTTTTTTTTTTGCCCCAGTGCAACGACCTGATTGGTAAATGTCCACAGAATCAGCTTTACTCGATCTATTTGGCAGCATATCTCCCCTTTTCGGTTGGCCTTCCTCAGGAGTAATAACGATCCTATTAGAATCTTCCATGCTGATTGCCATTGCTCCCTTCAATTCACAAAGCTTCAAATCCAATTCACAATTCTTCCAACTATTTCCAGCTAATAAAAAAATGGTTCAAATCCAATGCACAACTCTACAAAAGTTTAGCAATGTAGTAAACAAAATGAAAGTTGAGACCTTCATCCGTTGACCCCATCTCCAACTGATTGGACTTTTGATTGGTGCTAAATTTTAGAATAAAAAATGTGGTAATTTCATCACATAAATCAATATCAGAGGCAAGAGAACAAACATTTTAGTGCGAAAATAACATCGATATTTTCCCATACAATACACAGAAGAAAAACACAACCATCCCAATAGTTGTAAGGTTAACGTAAATGGGAGAATATATTGACAAAAAAATATCTAATCATCACTATTAATTTTCAGAGATTCAATTTGTTTTTTTATCTCCTCCGTCATCTCTACTAAATTTGCAAGTGTAACTTCCAATTTTACTATCTTTTCAGCTTGAGTGACACTTGCACTTGCACTTGCACTAGAAGGTGCGTACGACGTTCTTTCAACACTAGGAGTAGAGGAAGAAGTTGCAACTTGATTGTCCGTATACGAACCAAAAGCTTTTAATGCATCATCCTTAGAAGAGAATGACCTGTGAGACGCACCGCTAAATTTATTAACTTGATTTTGTGCCTCTTCCCAAGTGTCATATACCCCAGATTTACGCCCAATGAAAACTACATATGTTTTCCCCTATATCACAAGAAAAAATAAATAACATTAAAAAGTTTACACTAAATAATTAATATAATTAACAAAAAAAATTTTAAAATAATGAAGGCGCTCATCATAAACGAAAATAATGGTATGCCAAAGGGTTTTTTTTACTGCAACAAAAAAATAGAGAGTCACTACATACATTTCAGATCTTATATAATGAACATCTTATAAATAAATCTTCACAATAAGTATTGGGCAGAATGTTGAATCCTTCATTGTATCAAGGACCTGATGGCTGCAGCGGAAAATAATACAGCAGATAAGGAGCACCTCCAATCGATACACAAAATCTTTTTGCACCTTAAGGAAATGTGAGCAATCAAATTTAAGTAAACCGAGCACCTCCAATCAAGCATCAATTTAAGTAAAACGAGCACCTCCAATCGATACACAAAATCTTTTTGCAGAAACATGTATATAAGAACACACACATGTTACAAATTTCTATGTTTGCAGGTAGGCAAGGGAACCTACAGCAACGTGTACAAGGCTATGGAAAAGAATACAGGAAAGATTGTCGCCTTAAAGAAGGATCGTTTCGACAACTCAGAACCTGCAAGTGTGCAATTCATGGCAAGAGAGATCACAGTACTGAACAAACTTGACCATCCCAATATCATCAAGCTTGAAGGAACATCCACTTCAAGAATGCAATATAGTCTCATACCGCACATACACAATTTCGGAGAAATGAAAATTTTTTCAGAAATATAGTCTCATACCGCACATACACAATACCGCACATACACAATTTCGGAGAAATGAAAATTTTCGGGCCATTATCTTCAATTTCACAGAAATAACAAGAAACAAAACCCAAATTTCTTGAAACAAACACAAATATATCCATTATATAAAAAATGTACAGTGGCAAAGAAAAGCCTCATCTTGCCTGATTCAATGAGATGAGCTTGTTTTCGTGCTGAAAAAAAGGAACGGGAAGAGAGAGGTTTTTTGTGGAGAGAGAGCTTGCTTGATTCAATGAGAGGAGCTTGTTTCAGAAATTTCAAAAACCATGGCTGAGACTGAGAGAGAAGCAAAATTTTGAAAAAGTGAACCATGGTTGAGTTTTTTTGTTAAAAAATAATAATAATAATTTCCACGTGGCAAAAAATAACTGGAAGGGGGCAGTGCCCCCTTCGGTAGCGTCGACTGGACCCATTTGCTCTCATAAGTAAATCATACATGGAAACACGAGAGACTGTAAATAGGACAGTTGGATTACCTTAAACCTTGGTTTGTTCGACCCTACCCACATGGGTAGTGCCCCAAACCATTGAGAAGTTGATACTTGTCAACTCCATACAATGAAGAGTTGACACGTGTCAAAATTTGACAAGTGTCAACTCCTCAATGGTTTTTGGGCACTACCCATGTGGGTAGGGTCGAACAAACAATAAACCTTCAAGACTCAGAAGCATAGAGAGGAGGGGGGAGACATGATGGTCGACGACAGCGACTCAAATGATGGAGCCTTGAAGAGAATAACAGTTGAGGAAAAACGAATTTGGTTGTTCCAAACATAATCAGTTTTTTTCAGCTGCTATGGCCCTGATATGACTAATTTTTTTTTTAAAAAAGAAGGAAAATGAGAGTCGACGCTTTTCGGCTGCATAAAGAGAAAAATTCCTCCTCCGCAGTTATTAAGATTTGAACATATGTTTTTTGAGCAAAATTATAGGCAAAAAAATTGTGCCTATGTTCATGTATGTCGTCCAATGTGAACGTCCGCACTACCGTCCAAATTGTGGCTAGCTAAGTTTGAATTTACATCTAGTTTTCACATTTGAAGAGTTTGTTATATATAGAGTATCGGGGCATCATTTTCTCGAACCCAATGCGCAAAGGAAGTTTTAAAATTTTGTTTCGCTTTTCGAAACTATTCTTGGGTGTCATATGGATTAAACCTTCAATACGGTGTTTAGTTTTTATACCTTCACGTATATTACGCTGGAAACCAAACTAATCCAGGATTAGCGGAGATGATCCTTCTTGTATATCCATATGAACAGATTTTCCTCCTCATCGTCAAATTAAGTTCACGATCAGATATTGTGTTCCTCGCTTCGATCACACCAGAGAAGCCAAACGATTTATGCGTTGAGACTAGATTGTTCGAATTTCTAAAATCCGGAGCCAATGTAGCAGCGCGGGGCGCGATCGTGGAAGATAGGGCTTGGCCGAAAATTTATTCACCAAAATATGGTGATGCCCGAAACTTTGTATCAAAGTGAGGAAGGATTTTGGTGAACTTTGTGCTTGTATTATGTGCAAAAAATTCTTTTATGTTATAGCCCCATTTTAGTATGTTTATAGAGTGTGATTCCAGATCCCATCAGGAATCCTTCTCTCATCAAGATTCACAATCCTTGTCTTACCGAGACTCTTTAATTCCATTATAATAAAATTATCTTATTATTAATATATAATATATTTATCAACTTTTGATAATGCATGACATATTAATTTTATATATACATATATTTTATATCTCCATATAAAGTGTGTATATATATAAACATTAATATATCTACACATGTACATTTAATACATGTATAGACATATTAATTAAATTAAATAGCCATTATTTAATTTATATAATTAACTCATTAGTTAATTAATTCTAGACTTATCTAGAACATTTTATGAGAATTTATACATATTAGTAGTCAAGAATACTATTACTATAATTTAATTAGTAAATTCCAAATTCACTAAATAAAAAATTCTGAACTCATTATAACCATGATCGACGATCCGACAGCGCCGATGTATCAAGGATATAAGTCTTGTTCATATAATGAAAATCGAAAATTTCGAAGATCAAAATTTTCACCTGTCAAAATTGGGCAGCTGACAGTTTATTGAACTCCTTCACTAAAATAAATAGTTTCACTCCCCTTCCTCAATTAACAATTAAGCTAACTTCCATTTACTTCATCTTATGGAATCAACTTATAAACTCATTTATAAGCACCATGTTTGATCCACATCAAACTATAGTCGTCAAATTCAATTTCTTGAATTTTGACTTTCTCAACGGGAACACAGAGTCTGATACTTGTGTGACCCTCAATGGTTCAGAGATATAGGATACAGCTAGCTATGGGTTCACATCTATATGTGATTCAGAATAACATTTATTCTTATCCGAGCTTACCATAAATGCCGCATTTTTTTCATCAACTCCTTGATCAAGAATGTCAGAACTCATTTCTGATTGTATCCATCGGATCATGGTAAGAGTGTCTAGTAGCATCGCCCATAATCCCCTAGGTATTGCTGATAGTGCCTGCAAGAACCTTAAGTCATGGTTAGCGTACAACACGGTCCCTTCAACACATATATCCCGATCAAATCTGCAACCATTGGTATAACGAGAGTTGCATATGAGTTCAATAACGATGTGATTTATATTTGAGTATTAATAGTGACATTATATGTGCAACTAAGAAAACATCATTCCCTAAAGCACATTTCTTGCTCTGGCTAGAGAATTCTTACACTATTTAACTCATCATATCACATATGATATCTTCACTCGTAGGCAAACAGGTGAATCCCTGACTAGAACGTATTTTCTCTTACGTATTTTGAAACTACATCCAAATTCGTCACCTGATGATCCTCAATGATGTCGATAAACGGATCAAAGTGCATGCTAGTACGTATAGCTCCTATATTGTCCTGAGTCAAAAGACCGCATACTATTCTACTTAATAAGTGAGAACCACTTGGACAGTTCGAGGGAAGGTTGTACAATGCATCACCATATGATCACTCATCTATATAAATGGACATCTCCATGTCTTGCCAATGAAACATGGTGTTTACATCACGTATGCTAGTCTCAAGCTCAAGCGATATTTGGGTGACTGATTTGACTAAAAATCTGTTTAGAATATATAGTACACTTCCTAATGAGTTTCATGATCTTACGTTGTGAGGCATACCTCATGGTACGTATTGTATTTTCAATGACTTTATCTATGCAGCTTGCATGTGTATACAGATAAATCATTATGTCATAATTGAATAAAATCATAAAATATTATTAAAATAAAAATCGTTTTACATTAGAGTCAATAAAAGCTCAAGCCACAAATTAGCTTGCTGGGTACGTACTCTAACCTAGAGCTCTCAACAGTTCATTTTTTAGATATCACATCCAAGCTCAAGAGAACACTCGAGTAAAAAGAAAATTGAGTGTTATTCTTGTGTGAGTTAGAGAAAATATTTTCTCGGTTATAATCGAAGTTGAAATTATGAGAGATTGAATGTTATATACATTTGTAGTATTCTCTCCTTATAATAAAGATTTACAGTAGTTTCGTGGACGTAACATATATTGGGTGAATCATGTACATCTTTGTGTTCTTGTTGACTCTTTTATTCCGCATTTTTGGCAATATATTATCATCATAATCCTAAAGCGGGCAGCAAAGCCTTTCACTTCGGTAGCCTGATTGTTTACTGTATGTCTGGGGACTGCCACATGATCATACCAACCTTGTTCATTTCGCCGGTATACCGAGGTATCTAATTCATGATATATGTCTTTTGTATTGATAAAGAACTAATTTCCTTTCTTCACCTACCCAAAATTAAATTATTGGCCTCACAATTATTGCCAGATGAATCATTCTTTATATGATGATGATGTATGCATGCATTACGTATAAGTTGGACCCTAAAAACTGCATATATCCTTGTACAAAGTTCATGTGTGTAATGCCCGAGATTTTAGCTTAATACTTTTGAGTTATCATGTATTATGAATAAGAGAATGGAAGAACAGACATGGAGAAGCGACGTGCAATTTGAGTTTAGTTGCAAAGTATAGTGTTGGAGAAGAAAGACCAGTGCACCCGCGGTTCAAAAGACAGTGCACCCGCGGTGGTTCATAGGAAATTTTGGAAGAGATACAGAACGGTCACCGCACCCGCGCCATAAAATCTACCACACCCGCGGTGTTGCTACAGTAGAGGCACCGCACCCGCGGTCAAAAATGCACCGCACCCGCGGTCGTGCCTTCTGAAATTGTGGAAGTATTACAGCACGCTCAGCGTCCAAGGGCTAGCGCACCTGCGGCGAGACGTGCAGAACATGCAATGAGCCACGTTTTTCTTGTCATGCAACTTGGGATATATATAGATATATTGTTGCAATCCCTGGAGAATTCAGAAGAAAGGACCAAGCGCTTAAGAAGAAAATCCTTACGCCTTTATATTTCAATCCGTCCGTCTGGTTTGTAATCCGAATTCAGTACTGAGTTTCTGTCGACGCAGGCTTCAACTGGACGTAAGTTTTCTTATGTTCTGATAGGATCTGAAATTATGATATTGAAGGAATGATGATTTGCTTATATTTATGTGTTCTGGGTATACTGATCAGTATATAATCGAAGTCAGATCGAAGAACAGACTGTGTATATAATTGTTATGATTTTCAGAAGTAATATGACTGAGATGGTACAGATTTGGTATCGTGCTCTATTATTATTGAAGATTATGATTGTACTGATATTGATTATGAGCCGAGTTAGTATATCTGTGATGTTGAGATTGACGGAGTTACTGAGACTGTATTATTATGCCGTCGAAACATCAGTAGATTGGTATTGATCAGATTATGTCTTGATTTGCGTATTGATCAGAACAGGCCGTGAATTGAGCTGTATATTGACATAGTCTATCCGATATTGTCATTCCAGATTGATATGGACAGATTTGACTTCGAGACTTCGAATTCGTCAGACCGAGAAGAGGAAGGTATAAATTGATGTTGATGCGGGATTGCACAACTCGAGTTGGATTCGACTTGAGTTTCCCAAAATCACATACTTTATGTTATTGCATTGTTATTTGCAATTGAATGTGATTGATATCTTTGGTCTATGGATTTATAGACAATGTATGTATTGAGTCATAGGCGGATGTGCCTAGTCGTATACATTTGATCTCGTGACAGAGGTGCCTAATTGTGATGGAATCGTCACTGGCCCATTGCACATTGTCACCGAGGTTTGGCTATATCGAAGTGGATAGAATTGGAGTTTCTTCTATTACTGATGTTCGATATGGACGCCAGGGTCGATAGGCTCAGTCTGTGGCTGATTCGTCAAGACGCCGGACGTTTGGCTATATCGGAGTGGATAGAATTGGAGTTTCTTCTATTACTGGTGTTCGATATGGAAAGAGCCAAAGTCCGTGAATAAGAACATGCCACCACCCCGATCGGGAGTGTAGGTGGGTGTATGTTCTTATTCCGATCGGGATCCCTAGATTAGGACGAGTCGAGTCAGAGTCCATGAGTCACTGAGCGTGATTCAGAGTTTGTGTTGATTCATGTGTCGGATGTGATACATGTTATATTCAGAGTTGATATTGATTTACGCTTCTGATTTGATACATGTTATGAAATATCTGTTTCATGCTGTTATAGTTGTTTATATGAAATGCATGTATACATGATTTATACCGGGAATGTAATTCTCACCGGAGTTATTCGGCCGTTGTCTTGTTTGTATGTGTTCTTGACAACAGGTGAGACATGATCAGGATCAGGAAGAGGATGAGAGATTATAGTTAGCGTGGAGATCCGGGCCCAGAAGCATAATATGATTCAGCACTGGATGTATAGTCGTTGAACCTAGTTGAGATAGAGACTTGTAGTACATGATTTGTACTTTTATACTGATATGTATATTAAATAGATTTACATTACGTTTCCGCACTTATAATTTAAAAAGAAAAAAAAATTTTAGTCCCACTTTTCTTAATTGTTATATTTGACATTAATAATGATTAAGAACTGTATTAGCGTCCGGGTCCCCACAATGTGAATATCATCTTATGTTAATAATTGAATGGTAGGACAATCTATAAATGTAATGATAGGTATGCCATACACAAATCTTAGAAAACTATAGATATATTTCCAATTTACCTTAGTTTCTTTTGGTCACGCTTGATGTTTCATTCCTTGCTATATTGATTCAATATTTGAACAGTGTTTCTTAGGCTAACTAGATGTTAGCAGTGTATTTCATGCAACACCTTGTAGCATATTCAGTCAGAATATTGGAAATCATTTAACACCAAATATGTTAGCAATGTAATTCATGCAACACTGTAGTAGCATATTCAGTCAGAATATTAGAGATCATTTAACACCAAATACAACGCAGTCTAAATTATCTCAGCTATCTGTCCTTCTTAAAACAAGCTTTCATACTGTATACTTCTTGATCCAGAAAACACTAATAAATTAAATTGCATAAATAAAGATAAAAGTATAAAACTCTGGGAAGCAAGAAAATGCATGCAAGCTTACAGTTTCAACTTAACTCAGTTTCTTAGTGTATCAATATGACAGTTTCAAAATATATATGGGAGTCATTAAAGAAACACAACTCAGGACTTATCTCACAAATGCACAAATCAAACCAACTAGGCTAAAAATGAGGACTTTTTAACATCGCCTCACGTATGTTTCGTAGATAAACAAATCATAAGCCAGCCCAAATGAAAAATCAACTGTTTGATGTTTTGAGTTAGCAATCTAATACAGTCGGTCAAGACTACAAACTTAATGGCAATTGCCACCTCGAAGTGAAGTGAAAGGGAAATAAGCATAAAATATATGGCAAGTAATCAACAAGATTACCTCTCCTAGTATGGGCACTTAACTAAGCATTCATAATATACTGGAAGCGTTTTGACCCTTTCTCTTCTTTCTCTTCCTTTGCTTCGGCGGCAGAAGAACAACTTTTATAGCGGCATCAAAGACGACCTTCACATTCTGCAATATTGGGTAGGAGATTAAGGAAAATACGAACAGTATAAAGAAAGCTGTTACGTCATAAACCAAGAGAAGAACACAAATCCAAAATAATAGATTATTATGCTAGAGTCCTGACGCAAAACTGGACATGTGACTGATACGATTTTGCTATGGATATTACAAAATAAGGTATTTAATTTGAAAATTATATGCATTACCTGTTGTGTCTTTGCACTCCACTCAATATAAGAAGTAGCCTCAATCAACTTCCTCAGCTCCTCTCCCTTGAAACGAAAAGCGAAGATTAAGTTTCTTTAGGAGGAACATAATACGTCAGTCTATCGTCGTGGAAGAGGGAAAGGATGGTCTCTATGCTAGTAAAGTCAGTCTGTACGTAACATGATAGCAGAAAACAAAACAAGATACCTGTGCAGTCATGATGGGAACAGATCCAGGGTGATCTACAAAGAATTGTCTGTCCTCACGAAGATCTGAAAGGAGACAAGTCATGGTCATTTGGACTGAAGTCTGAACACCCACCAAATGTAAATGCATGTTGTGTAGGAGAACCATTATAAAACCTATGTAAGAAAATTGTGACCCGTAAAATAAACGTGTTGAAAATGACGACGGTCATTGCCAACAATTGTTGAAAAAATTTGTACACGGCAGCCTCAAATTTTGAAAATTGAGATGCGTATACAAATTTGGTTTGAATCTCGAGCTCCCAAAACACTCGGTGATGGTATGAGTGTGCCTATAAATACTGAAGGCATTGAGGTCCCTAAGCACACAATCTCATACAGAAAATACACCATCTAAAGGAGTGTTGAAGTGTTTAGAAGGCTTCAGTCGAAAAGAAATCAGAAAGCTTCAACAAATTTTCAATGGATGGAGGTATTTCTCGATCCGCTTTCGCATATTATATCATGTTTATGTATACGTAAAAACATGATTTTAGAGGAAAATTCTGACATTTGGTATCAGAGCATTGATACCTCTGCCTTGAAATTTTTTTTATTTGCGTAAAAAGCTTGAAGTTTGGATATGGATTTTAAGAAAGTTTACGTACCTGAAAATTTCTTCGGAAAATTTCTTCACGTTGCACTTCGAAGTTCTCGGATGAGATCTTGAAAATTGTATAAAGTTTCTAAATTTGAAAATTAAAAGAAATTTTTTGAGAGCAAATTTTGAGAAATCCTTCGGAAGACGAAGAAGACTTCGGATGCTTGTGATTATCTGTAATGGAATTGAAGCTATATGAAATCAATAATTGCGTGCATGGAATTATTACAAAACAATACCCACACGTTAATTTTCATTATATTAGGCTTTCATTCTTTAAGGCTTTGTCGGGAAAATAATTGATTTGAAATCAAATTGGTGGGTCTCGCAACATTAATAATAATTATTATTATTTTTAAAATAAAAATAATAATAATAAATAATTAATTAATTAATTAATGTGTAATTAAGTTATATGTATAATTCGGTATACATATAGCATTTGGTTAAATAATTTGTACACATTGAAATAATTCCAAGTTCAACGTAATTTCTAATACATGTTTAGAAATTATTTTTGCATGTTAGATAAAATGTCAAATATTATGGATAAGTGTTTGATGTGTACATGCAAATTTAATATTATACTTGCATTTATTTTTGAAGTTTTTTAAATGCAAATTGTATTGAAAAATATTTTGGAAAAACAATATTCACATTGTGTTCATATTAAATTATATTAAGTTATTTATAATTAAAAACATATCAAGTAAGATGTGAATATAATAAAATATTTCAGATATTCACAAATGAACAAATAATCCTCACTTTATCACTACTCTGATAAAAGAGAAAAACTGATGAGGAGCCCACATTTTTATGTAAACGTGATCCTCACTTTATCACTACTCTGATTGAAGAGAAAAACTGATGGGGAACGTATTTGTTCATATTAAGAAAAAATAGTGAATATAAAGTTATTTAATAAAAAATTTTGGCTTATAAAGATTCACATAAATGTGGATAATTAAGTTGAATAATAATTATAAGGTGATGTAAGAAAACATGATCTGAGAGAGTTCTTCATAGATCGGTTTAAACTGCATTGACTAGCCACTGGTCTCCCTGAGGAACGTTGCTTTGTCTAGGAGTTAGGTATTTAAAGGGCTTTAGCACTACCTATCTTTCCTGGAGCCCTCTTGGAAAGTGTTGATTGCGAAATAATTATTATATAAAGCATTAAGTAAAGCCAAATTTTGTCCGGTTAACCGTATAATTTTAAATAATTGAGGAATAGCCACAACATCCTTAATTATGAAAAATTATGCATTAAGTGGATTTGGATCATATAATGGACATAAATTGTAATTAATTATATAAACATAAAAAATTTTACCCCACAGGGATTTTTATTATATTTATATAACTAAGTAGGTTAAAATATCAAATTATATTTTTCTTAATTTACCCACAGGATTTAAGGAAAATATATTTTGATAGTTTTATCATAAAGTTACAAAAAAAAAATCTTATTGAATTAAAATTTTAGCCCACAGGGAAAATTTTATGTCACTAGATTTTAAAACATGAATTACATTGGTAAAACATGATATTATCTCAAAATTTTAAGCATATGATATTTTGTGCAGTTATGCAATCTGCGAGTTTTTTTGATATGAAATGTGACATTCCCGAACTAAAGGGCGACAACTATAAAATATGGAAAGAAAGAATTCTTCTTCAATTAGGATGGATGGAATATTGATTATGCTATACGGAAAGACGAACCATCTGCTATTACTGAAAACAGCATTCCGGATGATGTTGATCTTTATGAAAAATGGGAGCGATCTAATCGACTCTGCGTAATGTTCATAAAGACCAAAATCTCTGCTGGTATGCGTGGTTCTGTCGATCAGCATAATAATGTCAGAGAATTACTGAAGGCTATTGATGAACAATTTCAGTCTTCAGATAAGGCACTTGCAAGCACCCTAATTATGGAATTCTCTTCATTAAGGCTCACCAGTGTGAGAGGTGTGCGAGAGCACATCATGAAAATGCGGGACATAGCAGCTCGGCTCAAGACACTTGAAGTGGAAATGTCTGAGATTTTTCTTAGTGCACTACATTTTATGCACTCTTCCACAGCAATATGGACCCTTCAAAATTTTTTACAACACACATAAGGACAAATGGTCAATTAATGAATTAATGACCATGTGTGTTCAAGAGGAAGGAAGGCTGTTAATGGAAACAAGTGATAATGTTTTTATGACTACACAAGGAAAGTATAAGAAGCAAGCCAAAGTCAAGGGAAAAGGGAAAGGAATAATTCCACCCCAACCTGACATCAAGAAAGAATCCAAGTGAAAGGAATAATTCCACCCCAACCTGACATCAAGAAAGAATCCAAGTGTTTCTTTTGTAAAAAGACGGGACATATTAAGAAGGATTGCAATAAATTTAAGGACTGGCATTGAAAAGAAAGGTATTCCTACTTCATTTGTCTGTTATGAATCTAATATGGTTGATATAATTTATAACACATGGTGGATTGATTCTGGTTCTACAATCCATATTACAAATACCTTGTAGGGTATGCAAAACCTAAGGAAGCCAATAGAAAATGAGCGAAGCATCTATTCAGAAAACAAGATGGCTTCGCATGTGGAGGCTATTGGGACTTGCTGCCTAGTGTTGAATAGTGGTTATATTTTAAATTAGAAAAGATCTTTTATGTTCCTAGTTTTTCTAGGAATTTAATTTCAGTTTCAAAACTTGTACCCATTGGTTATTCATTTCAGCTTTTGGATAAATCAATAAATTTGTTTTATAAATCAAATCTTATTGGAAATGGTACAATGATTGATGGTCTTTTCTCTATTTCTTTACAAAATAATAACACCACTATGTATGTTCAAAGAGGTATTAAAAGATGTGTTATAAATGAAGATTCCTCTAAATTGTGGCACAGAAGATTGAGACACATCTCCATAGAGAGAATTAAAAGATTAGTAAATGATGGAGTACTCAGTACTTTAGATTTTACTGATTTTAAGACTTATGTGAACTGCTTTAAGGGAAAGCAGACCAATAAGTCTAAAAAGGGTGCCAAGAGGAGTATGGAAATATTAGAAATCATACATTCAGATATTTGTTGTCCAGATATGGACATGCAAAGTCCGAAATACTTCATCTCTTTCATTGATGATTACTCACGATATATGTATATCTACATGCTTCATAACAAAAACGAAGCACTTGAAGCCTTTAAGGTTTTTAAGGCTGAAGTGGAGAAGCAATGTGGAAAACATATTAAGATCGTGAGAACTGATAGAGGTGGAGAATATTATGGTAGATACACTGAGAATGGACAGGCATCTGGTCCGTTTGCGAAATTTCTCCAAGAACATGGGATTGTTGCCCAATATACTATGCCTGGTTCTCCGGACCAGAATGGCGTAGCTGAGAGGAGAAACCGAACATTATTGGACATGGTGAGGAGCATGTTAAGTATCTCCAAACTTTCTAAATCTTTGTGGACTGAAGCTCTTAAGACAGCTGTGTATATATATAAACCGAGTTCCAACTAAGGCTGTCCCAAAGACGCCATTTGAGTTATTTAAAGGTTGGAAACCGAGTTTGCAACATATACGCGTTTGGGGTTGTCCTTCAGAAATAAGAGTTTATAACCCACATGAAAAGAAACTGGACCCAAGAACTATAAGTGGATATTTCATTGGGTATGCTGAAAAATCCAAAGGGTACAGATTCTATTGTCCATCTCACAGCACTAGAATTGTGGAATCACGAAATGCAAAATTTCTTGAAAATGACTTGATTAGTGGGAGTGATCATGACATAGTTTTTGAAAATGATCACATTAATGAACAACCCTCTTATTCAAATGACAGATTGGTCGTTATTCACACCCCTCAAGACCAAATGGGTGTTAGGCAACCGATTACTGAAGTTCCACAAATCGCTGATGAAAATCCAGTAGATCAAGTTGTTAATGAAAAACAACAAGAAATTGTTGATCAACCAAACAACCTTAGGAGATCTACTAGAATAAGAAGATCAGCAATATCTAGTGATTATATTGTGTATTTACAAGAATCGGACTTTAACATCGGAGCCGAAAATGATCCTGAAACGTTTTCACAAGCCATGAGTTGTAATGAGTCAAAACTATGGTTTAATGCTATGAAAGAAGAGATGAATTCTATGGTAGTTAATGGAGTCTGAGATCTTGTTCAATTGCCTGATGGTGTAAAAGACATTGGATGTAAATGGGTCTTCAAAACAAAGAAAGACTCATTAGGCAACATTGAAAGATATAAAGCAAGACTCGTTGCTAAAGGATTCACTCAGCAGGAAGGAATCGATTATAAGGAGACTTTTTCTCCTGTATCTAAGAAAGATTCTCTCCGTATCATTCTAGCATTAGTTGCACATTTTGACTTAGATTTACAACAAATGGATGTGAAAACAGCTTTTCTCAATGGAGAACTAGAGGAAGAGGTTTATATGAAACAACCTTGAAGGATTCTTCTCTAGTAATGGTGAGCAATTGGTTTGTAATCTTAAGAAATTTATATATGGATTGAAACAAGCTTCCCGTCAATGGTATTTAAAGTTTCATGATGTTATCTCTTCATTTTGATTCGTTGAGAACCCCATGGATCAATGTATATACCAGAAGGTCAGTGGGAGCAAGATTTGTTTCCTTATTCTATATGTGGATGATATATTACTTGCAACCAATGATAAATGTTTGTTATATGAGGTGAAACAATTCCTCTCTAAGAACTTTGATATGAAGGATATGGGTGATGCATCTTATGTCATTGGCATTAAGATACATAGAGACAGAATTCGAGGTATTCTAGGTCTGTCTCAAGAAACCTATATAAACAAAGTGTTAGAGAGATATCGGATGAAAGATTGTTCACCAAGTATAGCTCCTGTTGTGAAAGGTGATAAATTCAATTTGAGCCAATGCCCAAAGAATGATCTAGAGCGGGAACAAATGAAAAACATCCCTTATGCTTCTGCTGTCGGAAGCTTGATGTATGCTCAGGTTTGCACTAGACCTGACATTGCATTTATTGTTGGGATGTTGGAAAGATATCAGAGTAATCCAGGTTTAGATCACTGGAAAGCTGCAAAGAAAGTCATGAGGTACCTTCAAGGGACCAAAGATTATATGATTATGTTCAGACGAACTGAAAATTTGGAAGTAATTGGCTACTCTGATTCAGACTACGCTGGTTGCATTGATTCAAGAAAATCCACTTCAGGATATATTTTCATGCTAGATGGTGAAGCTGTATCTTGGAGAAGTGCAAAGCAGACATTGACTGCTACTTCCACTATGGAAGCTGAATTCGTATCTTGTTTTGAGGCAACCTCACATGGTGTATGGTTGAAGAGTTTCATTTCAGGGCTTAGAATTATGGATTCTATATCTAGGCCATTAAGAATATATTGTGACAATTCAGCTGCTGTTTTTATGGCTAAAAATACCAAAAGTGGTAATCGAAGCAAGCACATCGACATTAAGTATTTAGCCATACGAGAACGTGTTAAAGATAAAACCATGGTTATCGAGCACATTAGCACTGAATTGATGATTGCAGATCCTTTGACTAAGGCATGCCACCATTGAAATTCAAGGATCATATAGAAAGAATGGGACTTGGTTCTTTTATGTAATTTTGTTGTAAAAACAAAATTAATAAAACTCATTAAGTTATGATATTTTTCATATTCAGTTATGTACATATTCAGTTATCATGAAAAATATCAATAAAGTTGGACCTCGAATAAACATAGGGTTTATTCATTAAGTTATTTGAGAGATATAATACATTGTGATACATGGAAGATAATAATCGTTTTTGGATGACCTATCGCCATGATTCATGTATTTTAATTTCTCCTATGATAAATGAGATATACGGGTCAAGTGGGAGAATGTAAGAAAATTGTGACCCGTAAAATAAATGTGTTGAAAATGACGACGGTCATTGCCAACAATTGTTGAAAAAATTTGTACACGGCAGCCTCAAATTTTGAAAATTGAGATGCGTATACAAATTTGGTTTGAATCTCGAGCTCCCAAAACACTCGGTGATGGTATGAGTGTGCCTATAAATACCGAAGGCATTGAGGTCCCTAAACACACAATCTCATACAGAAAATACACCATCTAAAGGAGTGTTGAAGTGTTTAGAAGGCTTCAATCGAAAAGAAATCAGAAAGCTTCAACAAATTTTCAATGGCTGGAGGTAATTCTCGATCCGCTTCCGCATATTATATCATGTTTATGTATACGTAAAAACATGATTTTAGAGGAAAATTCTGACAACCTAGTCATCTTTTTAATGATTAGTTTGGAATTAAACTGATATGTTGACATGATTAAATATAAAATTGAACAGGGCCTGTAGAAACGACAGTTGATTTTCAAAGGACTATGATGAAATTAACATATTATCAATTAAGAAGCTGGTAGACAGAAAATGACAATAGATGAGTTTCTCTGGCGATAACTCAAATTATAATGAAACATACAAGTTTACTAACTCGTATTACAGCAAATCATAAAATAGATAGAAAACATACAAATCATCACGGGTATGTAATATAACTTTGATGCCAATTCATTTTCAGCAGAGGAATGTTTAATAATATCTTCTTTGCCATATCATAATTCATTCATGCGTTTCCTCCTTAAAATTCCAAGAATCCAATCCATTATTCTCAATTATAAATTTTGGCAGTAAAGGTTATCCTCAGGTAGCATGAATATTTCATGGGTCACCAGAAATTATTGCATGAATTACTGTTAAAATAAATTTCCTGACTTTGATCTATACATGAGGAATTTGTTCAGAAAGAGTAAATAACAACAGTTTCACATTAATACGCTGGAACTTAGGCAGTGTTGTATCCTGCAACCAACTAGTTGAAGGAACAGCCATTTCACATGCTTATCTTACGACAATTTTAACAGCACGGTTAATTTTCTTGAAGTTATGCAGAAATTGTTGACAAATTCAAGCATGTTTTGTATTCAAAGTATTTTTCAAAGTTTGGTTCAAAGTTAGGCTACCAAACTTTGAAAACACATCCATCGTTCACATTTCACCAACCCCAAAATTTTTCCTATAAATACCATACATTTGCATCCATTCAATCCATCCCAAGACAAGCAAAAACACAAGCAATTGAGTCTTGTATAGCCTAGTCATTTAGATAAATTTTAGTATGCTCTGTGGTTGCGGCAATGTCCGATCTTTCACATCAGAAAGAATTTTCTATTTGATTAGAGTTGTGTGAGTTCCACTTTGAAAGTGAGATTGAGTATGTCATCCAAGGATAATTATTCTTGAAGTTCTTGGTGTCCCCTAAGTTGTTCTAGGAAGAGTTGTTGTTATCTCCTATTGTTATAGGAAGGATTTGTACCCATTATTGATATAGTGGAGATTTCTTTTGTTGGACTTCGGTCTCGTGGTTTTTCCCTAATTTGGGTTTTCCACGTAAAAATCCTTGTGTCATTTTCTTCATCATTGTTGACATCGTGAAAATATTTTGATCTGACATTATCGCTAAAGGGAAAAGAATCAACTGCTTCCGCTGTACGAAAATTTATTTAACTTGGTTGTCTTTCCCAACAAGTAGTATCAGAGCCACGTTAGGATACATGGAAGAATCCATTGGAGGGATGTTTAAACTCAACGGATCAAATTATTCCATATGGAAGGCAAGCATGTTGGACCTGCTATATTGCAAAGATCTGTATTTGCCATTGAGTGGTGATAGTGCCAAGCCAGAAAACCTATCAAATGAAGAATGGACTATACTGCATCGAAAAGCTGTCGGTTTCATACGACATTTTATCGAACACAGTATCTTTCATCACTTCGCGAACGAGAATAAAGCTGATGCTCTGTGGACAAAAATTGAAGCTATGTTTGAGAGAAAGAATGCCTTGAACAAAGCTTCGATTATCAGAAATCTTGTACGACTGCGATACAAAGAAAATGCAAATATGACAGAGCATCTGAATGCTTACCAGGGTCTAATCAACCAATCTATCACCATGAAGATTACCCTGGATGACGACGTTACGGCACTATTATTACTGAGCTCCTTGCCAGATAGTTGGGATACTCTTGTGGTGTCGCTCAGTAATTCTGCTCCTGATGGAAAACTGACATTACAAACAGTCAAAGATTGTCTTCTAAATGAAGAGTCCAGAAGAAAGGAGCAAGAAGCCAACTCTGAAACTAAGGCATTAGTTACAGAAATCGTTGATAATCGGGGAAGAAATTACACCAGAGGACCTCATAAAGGAAGAGACAAATCCAGAAGAAAGTCCAAGACCAGAAAAAAATTCAAGGGCCATTATTGTGGAGGTCCAAATCACTATGAAAGAGAATGCAGAAAAAAGAAGAGAGATCAAAGGAATGAGACAAAGTCGGAAGAGAAAAACACAGCTGCAGTTACATCTGATGGAGATATTATAATCCTTAGTGATGATGCATGTGTCAGTATATCATACCAGCAAACTGATTGGATTATTGACTCGGGAGATTCATATCATATTACTCCACACAGAGATATGTTTGCGTCCTACTCAAGTGGAAACTTTGGCAAAGTTAGAATGGCCAATCAAGGTTTGACTGAGATCGTTGGTATGGGGAGCATTGTCTTGGAGACAGATACAGGGTGTCATCTCATTCTCAGAGATGTTCGACATGTTCCAGATATTCGATTTAACATCATCTCTACAAGCAAGCTTGATGATGATGGTTGTTCCAGTCACTTTGGTGGAGGAAATGGAAACTCACCAAAGGATCTCTTATTATTGCTAGAGGTATGAAGCAAAATTCTCTTTACCTCATGCAAGCAAAAATATCAAATGGAGAGGTTCATGCATCTACAAAAACCTCATCCATTGAGTTGTGGCACAAGAGACTTGGACATATTAGCCAGAAGGGAATGGAAACTTTGGCTAAGAGAAAACTCCTTCCTGAAGTATCTGGTATGCATTTGGAAACTTGTGTTGATTGTTTGGCCGAAAAACAACACAGAGTTGCATTTCAAAGTTTTTCTTCATCAAGGAAAACTCAACGCTTGGAGTTAGTACACATATATTTGTGTTACGTGAAAGACAGAACTCTCGGTGGTGCGCTGTATTTTGTCACCTTTATTGATGATTTCTCACGAAAGGTCTGGTGCTTTGCGCTGAAATCTAAAGATCATGTCCTTGAGGTCTTTAAGCATTTTCACGCAAAAGTTGAAAGAGAAACAGGAAAGAAACTGAAGTGTATTCGTTCTGACAATGGTGGTGAATACAGAGGTCCATTTGAGCAATACTGTATAACTCATGGTATCAGGCTTGAGAAAAATTTTCCAAAAACCCCTCAGCACAGTGGTCTAGCTGAAAGAATGATCAGGAAAATATGTGAAAGGATAAAGTGTATGTTATCACACTCCAAAATGCCCAATTCCTTTTGGGGCGAAGCTATGAGAACTGCAATTGATTTGATCAACCTTTCTCCATCAACTTCGTTAGATGGTGATATTCCTAACAAAGTTTGGACAGGGAAAGATGTCTCATACAAACACTTGAGAGTGTTTGGTTGCAAAGCATTTGTTCATATACCAAAAGATGAAAGATCCAAGCTTGATGAAAAATCCAAAAAGTGCATATTTTTGGGTTATGGCCATGAAGAGTTCGGATACAGATTATGGGATCCGTTGAATCAAAAGATTGTTAAAAGCCGAGATGTTGTATTCCTCGAAGATGAAGTTGGTTCTGATGTGGAACACAACAAACAATCACAATCATCCAATTCAGAAATTCCTGTAAATTTAGATCCATGTTTATTTCCCCACAATTCAGGATCACGGGGGAGAAACACAAATTGAGCATGACGAGATAGTTGAGCCAATAGATGCTCAAAACAAATCTTCAACTCCACCTTCAGAAATAGAGATCAGAAGGTCCACCAGACAAAGAATACCTTCTACGAGATACAACCCACATGAGTATTTGATGATCACTAATGGCGGAGAAGCAGAGAGTTTCCAAGAAGCTGTATCAAGTACACAAAAAGATAAGTGGATCGAAGCAATGAAAGAAGAGATGCAATCGCTTCATGAAAATCACACCTACAACTTAGTAAAGCTACCAAAAGGTAAGAAAGCACTCAAAAATAAATGGGTTTACAAGGTTGAAGACTGAAGAAAATAAATCACGGCTAAGGTACAAAGCAAGACTAGTTGTGAAGGGTTTCAGCCAGAAGAAAGGTGTTGATTTTGATGAAATTTTCTCACCAGTGGTGAAGATGTCCTCTATCAGAGTTGTTTTGGGACTTGTAGCTAGTATGGATCTGGAAATAGAACAACTCGATGTTAAGACTCCATTTCTTCATGGTGATCTAGATGAAGAAATATATATGGAGCAACCGGAAGGATTCACAGTTAAAGGCAAAAAGAATATGGTGTGTCGACTAAACAAAAGTTTGTATGGGTTGAAACAAGCTCCAAGACAGTGGTACAAGAAGTTTGACACATTCATGATGAATCATGGGTACAGCAGAACCAATTCTGATCATTATGTATTTGTTAAGAAATATGATCAGAATGATATCATCATATTATTGTTGTATGTTGATGATATGTTGATCATTGGTCATGATCCAAGCAAGATAAAAAAGCTTTAAGGGGGAGCTTAACAAGTATTTTGCAATGAAAGACTTAGGACCGGCAAAACAGATTCTTGAAATGAAGATCTCCAGGGATATGGGCAATAAGAAATTATGGTTATCTCAAGAACAATACATTGAGAAAGTTCTTGAAAGATTCAAAATGGATAAGGCAAAGGCTGTTGGTACTCCACTTGCAGGTCATTTCAAACTAAGTTCTATTCAATGTCCCACAAGTGAGGAAGAAAAGAAAGAAATGGAAAGGGTTCCTTATGCTTCAGCAGTTGGCAGTCTGATGTATGCGATGGTATGTACGAGACCTGATATTGCTCATGCAGTTGGCATGGTAAGTCAATTTCTCTCGAATCATGGCAAAGATCACTGGTCAGCAGTGAAATGGATATTCCGATATTTTAGAGGTACTTCTAAGCTTTGTTTGAGATTCGGAACTAGTCAAACTGTGTTAGAAGGTTATACTGATGCAGATATGGCTGGTGATGTTGATTCTAGAAAGTCCACATCCGGATACTTGATGACATTTGCAGGGGGAGCAGTCTCATGGCAATCAAAACTTCAAAAGTGTGTGGCATTGTCCACAACAGAAGCCGAGTACATAGCCACAACTGAAGCATGTAAAGAACTACTATGGTTAAAGAAGTTTCTACAAGAGTTAGGCTTGAGACAAGACAAATTTACGCTCTACTGTGATAGTCAGAGTGCAATTCATCTGAGTAAGAACTCCAGTTTACACTCAAGGTCAAAGCATATTGATGTACGGTATCATTGGATCCGAGATGCGTTGAACGAGAAATTGTTACATCTTGAGAAGATACATACAGATGCAAATGGTTCTGATATGTTTACGAAGTCATTGTCCAAAGAAAAGCTGGAAAACTGTAGAAATGTGGCAGGTCTGTTTGAATCTACAAAATGAAGCTTGAGGGGGAGAATTGTTGACAAATTCAAGCATGTTTTGTATTCAAAGTATTTTTCAAAGTTTGGTTCAAAATTAGGCTACCAAACTTTGAAAACACATCCATCATTCACACTTCACCAACCCCAAAATTTTTCCTATAAATACCATACATTTGCATCCATTCAATCCATCCCAAGACAAGCAAAAACACAAGCAATTGAGTCTTGTATAGCCTAGTCATTTAGATAAATTTTATTATGCTCTGTGGTTGCGGCAATGTCCAATCTTCCACATCAGAAAGAATTTTCTATTTGATTAGAGTTGTGTGAGTTCCACTTTGAAAGTGAGATTGAGTATGTCATCCAAGGATAATTATTCTTGAAGTTCTTGGTGTCTCCTAAGTTTTTCTAGGGATAATTGTTGTTATCTCCTATTGTTATAGGAAGGATTTGTACCCATTATTGATATAGTGGAGATTTCTTTTGTTGGAATTTGGTCTCGTGGTTTTTCCCTAATTTGGGTTTTCCACGTAAAAATCCTTGTGTCATTTTCTTCATCATTGTTGATATCGTGAAAATATTTTGATCCGATGTTATCGCTAAAGGGAAAAGAATCAACGCTTCCGCTGTACGAAAAGTTATTTAACTTGGCTATCTTTCCCAACAGAAATGGCTGGCACAAGTACAGTAGACATTCATTTAACAAGACAGTAGGAAATTCATATAAATGCATTAAAAGGAGAGTTTAAAGAGATTCTGACCAAGCTTTGAGTTAGAGTAGGTGTCCGTCGAGCCAAGTGTTGGCCGAGCGTTCACAATGAAACTCTATGTATAAACAATCTTTATTTTAATAATATTTGAAATTATTATTTCGGCACATCTTTATCTGTATATCCATGCTAGTTGCATAGATAAAGTCCTTGAATATACAAATAGTAGAAAGAATATGAGATGCTCATATGATGAGTATCATGAAACTCATATTTGGAATACTGTATATTCTAAACAGTTCCTAGTCGAATCAGCCGCCGCTAAGAAGGATATAGGCTGCTTGAGTTTGAGACTAGTATCTGCGATGTGAGTACCATGTTTCATTGATAGGGGACATTGTGATGTCCGAACATGCAGATAGGTGCTACTTGTAGAGTGCACTGAACAACCCTCCATAAAGAACTTTCCAAGTGGTTCTCACTTATCGATTAGAAACGTCCTAGTTTATGGTTGTACTCCATTAGTCTTTATGACCCGGGACAACATTGAGACTCTATGTGCTAGCATTGCACTTTGAATTGTTTACCGACTCTCATGGGGTCATCAGGTGGCAAGGTTGGGTATTTTGTCGAAACATATAGGAGTCGATGCATTGTAGTCGGGGATTCACCGCTTACCTTCGTGTATGGATATCCTATGTGATCACATGTATATGTAGTATGAAATCTCTGATCAGAGTATGATAGTAATTATGAAAGGGATTTCATAGATTACACCATCGATGCAACTACGACATGACACATAGTATCGATTCTTTGACAGCTCTCGATATACCAATAGTTGTCGAATCTGTCGGGATATATGAGATGAAGGGACCGTACTGTACGCTAACCATAATAGATTGGTTCTTGCAGGCACTATCATTTGATACCTAGGGAATCATGTAAGCGATGCTGCTAGACGTTTAACATGATTGGTTGGGTACTATCAGACTTGAGTTCTGACGTTCTTATTATCAAGGAGTTGATAAATAAGAATGGAGCAACTGGGGTATGCTCGAATAAGGACACGTTTAGTCCCGAATCATATTGTGATGTGAACTCACGGCTAGTTGTATCATTGAACCATTGAGGGTCACACAAGTGCTAACTTTTTAGATCCCGATGAGAATTAAAATATTCAATGTGTTGAACGGCTTAGAAGTATGACTTCTATAAGGAGAATGTAACTTTTAATTTGAGGAAGTGTTCCTAAATTAAAAGTTGACCAAATAAATAATGTATTTGAAAATTGTGATTTTCATAAACATTATTATTGACTAAATTAAATTAATTCAAGTGTTGAATTAATTAAACAACATTGGGCCTTGTAGAGCCCAATTAGAAATAATTATTTAACTAGTGGGCTTGAGTAAAATCAAGTAAGGTTTAATTGGTCTCAAATTTGTTTGAGACAATTAAATTAAAGTCAATGGGCCTTGTAATTGTTACAAGCCCAAATAGAATTGCATGCATGGGGAGGTGAAGAGTTGGGGGACAACTTTTTCAATAAACTAGACATGCCATGCACATGCTAACTTTAATTTTTTCACACACCAAGAAAACTCTCCTCCTTCTCTCCTCCCCTACCTATGGCCGAAATTTTGTTGTCTTTTCTCCTCAATTTTTCTCTTCATTTTGGTTGAGGTAAGCTTAGTCCTCTCAATGAAAAATGCTCTAATTTTTCTAGTGCAAAATTAGAGTAGTTCTACATTGTTAGTGGTGGACCTAATTTTGAAGGAAGGAGTTCAAGAACAAGGAGGCTTGAAGATTTGTCTTGCCATTCAAGATCCAAGTTGTTTACAACTTGGTTAGAGTCAAAACATCAATCCTTGTGATTGATAGGTAACTCTCTAAACACACTATGTATGACATATTTTGTGTTATGTTATTTGCTACACTACTAGTGGGTGCTCGGTTTTCACTTGTTGAAAATCATTTTTTTAAAACTTTCGTTGCGCATCCTGGGCACCGTAACCGATCCCCTTTCAAGTGGTATCAAGAGCTATGGTTACAATTTTAGTGTAGCAAATACATGATATTATATTGAGGACAATTTTTAACAGCATGAGATAATTTTTGCAACAAAAACCGAGGCCATTTTGGGGCATATTTCGGGCGGCATGTTGCTGCCCATTTCGGGCAGATCGGGCTGCCCATTTCAGGCAGCAAGGGCATCCCGAGGGGCTACCCGAACGGCCCTCTTCGAAAAATAAAAAAAAATTTGTGTGCAAGTTGGCCGGAATCCGGCAACGGAGCTCCGGCGACGGCGATGACGACTAGGGTTTCCAAAAGTGTTTTGGAATATCAAAGTGTCATGGACCTTGAAGTTGTTGGGCCATTAGATAGCTAATACAATTTGTGAATTTAAATGAGCCAAAATGTTTTCGGTGAAAAATGATTTTTTGGGCCCTTAAGTTTAAATTTACAAAAATTGTACATATTTTCTCATGAAATAAATAATCGAAGTTGGACTTTAATTATTTATAGTAAATTGTGATTTACAAGAAATTCGGTTATAAATAAATTAATTAGAAAGTAGACAAAGGAGTTTGTATACTTTGTTAATTTAGTTTATAATCGTGACGGTTAGTGATTGGATCAAGATATAAATATTGGATCAATTGATTATTGTGATAATTAATTGATGGTGTATGATATGTGATATTATGCATAAAGAATAATCAAAAGCCCAAGCCAAATTTGCTAGGTGTATGCTAGGATATTTTGTGTTGAATGATTGTAATAATTATCAATTTATAAATTGGGCTTGGTTTATGGCCCGTTCCCACCCCATGAGATGTATCCCTATTTGCCATGGATATTTATTTGTAAATATTAATGTAGTGGAAGATCAAGATTGGAAGATTGTGTCCTTGATGATTATGAAGATCGAAGACATGTAAATATTGGAAGATTATGTAAAAGTTGCATTTGCATCCCATGCATTTTCCTAGGATTGGACATAGGCTCATGCTTAGCTCACACGGGCCATTAGTTTTGGGGCGATTGATCATCCTTGTTTTGTTTACTGTTTATAATATATGCACGATATGTTATAAATAATGAGTATGTGTGTTATTATTATGATAATAACAAAGTTGCATGAATCCGGCAAACATACGATCAAACATGGCGAGCTTTTAAATAAAATTAATGATGAGACCTTTCAAAATTAAAAACCCTCATTTTGAATAAGATTCAAAATTAATATCAAACTCGAAAAGGGGAATTATAAAGTTTTTTATAATTTTCATGTCTTCCATCGACAATGGGTGCATGATGAACATTACCCGTGTTCGGGGCTCGGCTTATATTATTGGGGGGAACTCATGGCGACCGTCCATTAAGGTTCAACATCGATGGGTAAGGCTTGACACGTAAAGATGAACGACGTCATATTATTGGGTCCTAATCAAACGTGAGACAAAAGTTTACGTAGAGGGTTGCATGGTGATGCAATTGGAAACTACCTCTTAGGAATTGTGATTGGCTGATATTATTCGGGATCATAATTTGCTAATTGGATCTTACGTACCTACTGAGGAAAAGAGTTTCCTGTTTTCAATTCATGGTAGTGAAAAATGTCAAAACAGTGGGAGTAAAAAAATTTATGAAGTAAAAGTCCATACTTCATATCTTACTAAATATTTTAAAATAGTCACTAACATTTATCTGTTTTACTTTTCAGTACTTTTTGACAATGTCTTCGATTCACAATTCGCTATCTGTAATACTCGACAAACACGTATTAACCCGACCTAATTACCTCAATTGGCTAAGAAATCTGAAAATCGTCTTGAATTCGGAAAGGATAGCGTATACACTTACTGAGTCGCCCCCTGTTGAGGCTCCGACTGACTGCACTCATGAGGAATTGCAGACTTACAAGGAATGGTGTGACCATGACTTGAAAGCCGAGTGTTATATGCAGGCTTCTATGAAAGATGAGTAGTCGCTTCTTTATGTGGGCTCTTCATCTGGTATGAAGACTGGTCCACCTGGGAAGGGGAAGAAGCGTTCTTTCCAACGTCCCAAGAAAAACGTGCCCTTGAAGAGGCAAGCTCCGAATCCCGTTGTGGCAGCCACACCAGTAAAGGCTGACAAGACTGCTGATATTTGTCATCACTGCAAAAGGCCTGGACATTGGAGGCGTAACTGCAGAGAATATCTTGCCTAGAAGGGTTCTGAAAACGGTATGTTCTATATTGAAGTAAACATTTCAATTAACTCTATTCCTTGGCCCTTGGGTATTGGATACCGGCTGTGTCTCACATCTCTGTAATGATTTACAAATGATGGGAAGAAGTAGGAGACTTAGGGAAGGTGAGACCTTCTTGAGGTTGGGAAATGGAGCAAGAGTTGCTGCCAAGACCGTGTGAGATGTTTACTTATTGTTGAACAATGATTTTAAGTTGATTTTAAGAGATGTTTTATTTGTACCTGATTTGGTGAAAAACATTGTTTCTATTTCTATGCTTGATAAAGATGGATATTTTTGTTTATTTAGCAAAGGTGTTTGCAATACTTACAAGAATGAATGTTTAATTGGTACTGGAGAACTTGAAAACGATCTCTATAACTTAAAATTGAAAGATATTCCACTAAACAATGTCCAAGCAATAACAATAACAAACAAGCGAAAACAAGATACTCTAAATTCGGCACAATTATGGCATGCTCGATTAGGACATATTTCCCTAAGAAGGATGAACAACCTAGTGGGAGTGGGCATGTTTGATATGTATGATATTAATTATCTCCCAACTTGTGAATCATGTCTAAAAGAAAAGATGACTAAAATTTACTTTAAGGGCCATGTGGAGCGAGCCAAAGGGTTATTGGATTTGATCCATACCGATGTGTGCGGTCCGCTTAGCATCACCACTAAGCATGGACATGCCTACTTCATCACCTTTACCGATGACTTTTCAAGGTATGGGTATGTGTATTTGATGAAATACAAGTCTGAAGCCTTTGAAAGGTTCAAAGAATTTGGAAGTGAAGTAGAGAAATAGTTGGACAAAGCATCAAGTCACTTCGATCGGATCGAGGTGGTGAGTATTTGAGTGCCGAGTTCCAAGAGTATCTTAGGGAGAATGGGATTCTCTCGCAGTGGACTCTGCCTGCTACACCACAGTTGAATGGTGTTTCGGAGCGTCGTAACCGGACTTTGATGGACATGGTTCGGTCTATGATGGGGTTCACGGAGTTGCCGCCATCCTTTTGGGGATATGAGCTTGAGACAACGGCACTGTTGTTGAACAATGTCCATTCAAAGGCAGTTGATAAGACACCATATGAGATATGAATGGGTAAGCCTCCCAAATATTCTTATCTTAGAATACGGGAATGCCCTGCTTATGTGAAGAAGGAGTGGGAGATAAATTGGATAGTCGATCCATTTTATGTTACTTTGTGGGATATCCAAGGAATTCAGTTGGATATTATTTCTATCATCCCCAAGAAACAAAGGTGTTTGTTTCTATGAATGCAACCTTTTTGGAAAAAGAATTTCTATTGGATAGAAAAGGAGAGATGGTAGAACTCGAAGATGTTCAAGAGAAACCCACAATTGAAGAACCCACACCCGAAGAGCCAAGAGAGGAGATACAAGCTCCTAGAAGACCCGAGAGAGTCTCGAGACCACCTATGACGTATGGTCTGCTTCTTGAAGAGGGCCATGATGAGCCTAACCATGGATGTGATCCAAGGACCTTCAAGGAAGCGTTATCTGATGCCGATTCATCAAAGTGGCTTGAAGCAATGGAATCTGAGATGAATTTCATGCATTCGAACCAAGTGTGGAATCTTGTGGATCCACCTGAGGGAACTGTTCTCATAGGGTGTAAATGGATTTACAAGAGGAAACTTGGGGCGGATGAGAAGGTATTGACCTTCAAGGCGCGATTGGTGGCAAAAGGATATACTCAAAGACAAGGAGTTGACTTTGAGGAAACTTTTTCTCCAGTTGCAATGTTCAAGTCTATAAGGATATTGCTAGCCATAACTGCATGTTATGACTATGAGTTATGGCAGATGGATGTCAAGACAGCATTTCTTAATGGGGATATTAAGGAAGAGATTTACATGCCTTAACCTGAAGGGTTTACATCTATCGGAAGTGAGCATATGGTATGCAAACTTCAAAGATCTATTTATGGACTAAAGCAGGCATCTAGGATTTGGAATCTTAGATTCGATAGTACAATAAAAGAGTTTAGTTTTAATAAGAATCCTGAGGAACCCTGTGTGTACAAGAAGGTCAGTGGGAGTGCTGTGACATTCCTGGTGCTTTATGTTGATGACATTCTACTCATTGGGAATGATGTAGGAATGTTGCAATCAACTAAAATATGGTTAGCGAGTAAATTCTCGATGCAGGACTTGGGTGAAGCATCTTTTGCATTGGGAATACAAATCTATAGAGATAGATCGAGAAGATTGCTTGGTCTCACTCAGTCCACATACATTGATACCATCGTGAAGCGGTTCTCGATGGATGAGTCCAAGAGAGGACATCTACCAATGTGTCATGGCGTGTCCCTATCCAAGTCTATATCTCCCAAGACTGAAGCAGAGATAGCGGCGATGACACGCATTCCGTATGCATCTAGGATTGGTATTATCATATATGGGATGATATCTACACGTCCTGACGTGGCTTTTACACTAAGTGTAGTGAGTAGATATCAGTCGAACCCTGGTCTTCCACACTGGAAAGCTGTGAAAGAAATCCTCAAGTATTTGAGAAGGACCAATAAGTTGTTCTTGGTCTATGGGGGTGGAGAACTGAAATTGGAAGGCTATACCGACTTTAGCTTCCAAAGCGATATCGATGACTCGAAGTCAACCTCTGGGTTCGTATTCATGTTCAATGGTGCTGCTGTCTCTTGGAAGAGTTCCAAGCAAGACAGTACAGCGGATTCCACCAGTGAGGCAGAATACATTGCTGCATCAGCTGCAGCAAAGGAGGCTGTTTGGATAAGGAATTTCGTCCAAGAGTTGGACGTGATTCCTAATAGAGTTGCTCATGTCCCGGTATTGTGTGACAACACGGGAGCTATAGCTCAAGCAAAGGAGCTAAGGTCTCATCAGAAGTGCAAACATGTATTGAGAAAGTACCACATCCTCCGAGAGATTGTTGAAAGAGGAGAAATGTCGATTGACAAAGTCGGCTCCGCAGATAATGTTGCTGATCCACTAACTAAGCCTTTACCTGGACCATTATTCGAGAAACATCGCGAATCGATGGGTTTGAAGCATATGGGTAGTTGGCTCTAGTGCAAGTGAGAGATTGTTAGAGTAGGTGCCCGTCGAGCCAAGTATTAGCCGAGTGTTCACAATGAAACTCTATGTATAAACAATATTTATTTTAATAATATTTGAAATTATTGTTTTGGCACATCTTTTTCTGTATACCCATGCTAGTTGCATAGATAAAGTCCTTGAATATACAAATAGTAGAAAGAATATGAGATGCTCATATGATGAGTATCATGAAACTCATATTTGGAATACTGTATATTCTAAACAGTTCCTAGTCGATTCAGCCGCCGCTAAGAAGGATATAGGTTGCTTGAGTTTGAGACTAGTATCTGCGATGTGAGTACCATGTTTCATTGGTAGGGGACATTGTGATGTCCGAACATGCAGATAGGT
Organism: Primulina tabacum; assembly: GCF_025594145.1. NCBI lineage: Eukaryota > Viridiplantae > Streptophyta > Magnoliopsida > Lamiales > Gesneriaceae > Primulina > Primulina tabacum. Next base: position 5,820,848 of record NC_134564.1, read on the forward strand.
GCTACTTGTAGAGTGCACTGAACAACCCTCCATAAAGAACTTTCCAAGTGGTTCTCACTTATCGAGTGGAAACGTCCTAGTTTATGGTTGTACACAATTAGTCCTTATGACCCGGGACAACATTGAGACTCTATGTGCTAGCATTGCACTTTGACTTGTTTACTGACTCTCATGGGGTCATCAGGTGGCAAGGTTGGGTGTTTTTTCGAAACATATAGGAGTCGATGCATTGTAGTCGGGGATTCACCGCTTACCTTCGTGTATGGATATCCTATGTGATCACATGTATATGTAGTATGAAATCTCTGATCAGAGTATGGTGGTAATTATGAAAGGGGTTTCATAGATTACACCATCGATGCAACTACGACATGACACATAATATCGATTCTTTGACAGCTCTTGATATACCAATAATTGTCGAATCGGTCGGGATATATGAGATGAAGGGACCGTACTGTACGCTAACCATAATAGATTGGTTCTTGCAGGCACTATCATTTGATACCTAGGGAATCATGTAAGCGATGCTGCTAGGCGTTTAACATGATTGGTTGGGTACTATCAGACTTGAGTTCTGACGTTCTTATTATCAAGGAGTTGATAAGTAAGAATGGAGCAACTGGGATATGCTCGAATAAGGACTTGTTTAGTCCCGAATCACATTGTGATGTGAACCCACGGCTAGTTGTATCATTGAACCATTGAGGGTCACACAAGTGCTAACTTTTTAGACTCGTTGAGAATTAAAATAGTTCAATGTGTTGAACGTCTTATAAAGGAGTATATAAGCACAAATAAAAATAGAAGTATGACTTCTATAAGGAGAATGTAACTTTTAATTTGAGGAAGTGTTCCTAAATTAAAATTTGACCAAATAAATAATTTATTTGAAAATTGTGGTTTTCATAAACATTATTATGGACTAAATTAAATTAATTCAAGTGTTGAATTAATTAAACACTAGTGGGCCTAGTAGAGTACAAATAATTAAATTAATTCAAGTGTTGAATTAATTAAACAACATTGGGCCTTGTAGAGCCCAACTAGAAATAATTATTTATATAGTGGGCTTGAGTAAAATCAAGTAAGGTTTAATTGGTCTCAAATTTGTTTGAGACAATTAAATTAAAGTCAATGGGCCTTGTAATTGTTACAAGCCCAAATAGAATTGCATGCATGGGGAGGTGAAGAGTTGGGGGACAACTTTTTCAATAAACTTGACATGGCATGCACATGCTAACTTTAACTTTTTCACACACCAAGAAAACTCTCCTCCTTCTCTCCTCCCCTACCTATGGCCGAAATTTTGATGTCTTTTCTCCTCAATTTTTCTCTTCATTTTGGTTGAGGAAAGCTTAGTCCTCTCAATGAAAAATACTCTAATTTTTCTAGTGCAAAATTAGAGTAGCTTCTAGCTTTATTAGTGGTGGACCTAATTTTGAAGGAATGAGTTCAAGAACAAGGAGGCTTGAAGATTTGTCTTGCCATTCAAGAGCCAAGTTGTTTACAACTTGGTTAGGAGTCAAAACATCAATCCTTGTGATTGATAGGTAACTCTCTAAACACACTATATATGACATATTTTGTGTTATGTTATTTGCTACACTACTAGTGGGTGCTCGGTTTTCACTTGTTGAAAATCATTTTTTTAAAACTTCCGTTGCACATCCGGGCACCGTAACCGATCCCCTTTCACTTTGTTCCAACAAGGATTACTGGAACTCCAGGAGCATAGTGCCTCAATTCAGATATCCACTGAACATGCAAAAGAAAAAACAGAAAAACAATCATCATCAATTTTTTGAATTCCAAAGGTTATCAGAAAGGGAACGGAGACGGGGAGTTGGAAATTTTGAAAAATCCATCAGCTTAACTGATAGAGCAAAGTGCAAATATTGTCAAAGAAAGGGTAGAAGGTTAGAATACTGTCCGTTAGAGCCAAATTGTATTGGCCATTACTCTAGCTAAAGTAACATTCAGCCGAACCATCTGATTTTTATTTTTTATTTCTTTTGGGGAATAATTATCAAAGGAAAGGAAAACAGTGAGAAAGGAAGACTGCAAAAAAGAAAGGACAAATCTGTTACAGCATCAGAACAAAAGTCTAACCTTCTTGGAAATATTCTCATAGCTGGCCTTGCTAATGAGGGTGAATGCAAGTATAAAAACATCAGCTCCATGGCCTTAATCTATTGTAATCCTCCTGGCCTAATTAATAAGTCGTGCAATTGTCTGGTCAGTAACTGGCTAGTCTCTTTAAAAGTGAACAAGGAAATAACCAACAACCATTCTACCAGCAGTATCCCATATCCTAGATTGGCTGTGTTTCCATCCACCACGACATTGGTGCTAAAATTGTCAAAAACAGTTGGGACGTAATCCTGTTTATATGTCACGTGACAAGATATCAAAACGGGTTCCTACAATTGGTGTCAGAACCAAGTTAATGGGTTTGATTCCCATTGATTGCAAGAAGTGCAATTATTGTGGGAGATTGTTGGGTGCAATAATTGTCCTTGCTGGAAGAACGATCGAACCGTAGTGCTTGAACTTCTGTGCGGTTTAAAAGATTTGAGTTACACCATTACCACCACTCCGCCAAATTACATTCTGGTTACCCTCGTATGAAACTATCTGAAAGTTCCAACACTGACATAACAACACAATGCAGTCACGAAGCACACTAATTCAGTAGTCACCAGCTAGAGAGAAGTGTTGAGTTGCATGATTGAGAGAGAATCAATCCAACATTTTGCCAGCAGATGCCACATGATTGATTGCGCGTACAATTTTTACATTTTTGGAAAAATAAATGTTATTTACACTAATTTTAAAAATGTGGGGATCCGGACGCTAATTCATCTTCTTAATCAGTATTAGGATCAAATGTAACAATTAAGTAAACTGAGTCATAATTTTTTTTTTAAAATACATGAGTGCGCAACATATGAAATAAATCTTATTTCTTTTACAAGATCAATTTCCAGATCAAAAGTACAAGTCTTGTACAAAAGTAATTCATAACAAACTACTGTTCATTCACTACATATCAGGTAATGAAAACAACTCTACTTCTGGGTTCGAATCTCCACGCTAAATCTCAATCTCTCATCCTCTTCTCGACCCTGATCCTGTCCCACCTGTTGTCATGCACACATACAAACACAACAACAGCCGGTTAACTCCGGTGAGAAATATATTCCCAGTATAAACAACGTAGACATGCAATCATATAAACAGATATTAAAGCATGGAACAGTTATCAATAACATGCATTACAATCTAAAAGACATGAATCGATATAAAACTGTAAATCAGACTCTTTGACTCATAATCTCTGACTCGACTCTTCTCTAATCTAGGGATCCCGGTCGAATAAGAACGCAACATTCTCCCACCTACTCTCCCAGTTAGATGGTGGTACGTTCTTATTCTCAGACTTTGGCATTCTATATTGAATCTCTACAATAGGAGTCGATCTACTCCTAAGCACATCGATATCACCAAATGTCCAGTGACCTGGCACTTCTGCCAATGACTAGGCACATCTGCCCAAGACTCTAACTCATGCTTTGCTATAAATCAATAGACTAAGTATATCAATCTCATGAATTGCAAACATCAATGCAATAAATAAAGTATGTGGTTTTGGGAAACTCAAGTCGAATCTAACTCGAGTCGTATCTTCTCGGTTTAACATTGATTTATACCTTTCTTTTGTCGATCTGACGAAGTCTTGAATTCGAAGCTGTCAATACTCAATCTGGCAATGACATTATTGAGAAGTACAATATCAATATACAACCCAACCAATACTGGAT